>NW_026863901.1:0-521538 GCF_026571515.1 Ruditapes philippinarum | reverse complement strand
CAGAAATTGCGTCATTGTTGCTATTTTTAGAAATTGCGTCATTTTTTTATTTTTAGAAGTTATGTCATTTTTTTTATTTTTAGAAATTGCGTCATTTTTTTTCTATTTTTAGAAATTGCGTCATGTTGCTATTTTAAGAAATTGCATACTGTTGCTATTTTTAGAAATATGCTTGATGTTTCTATTCATATATATACAAAATATATAAACAAAACTAATGTGACAAGACAGACCAACTAAATTTATAAAAAGGAAACGTCAGTATATGTTCAAACCTTTCTATGTTTGCGTTTAGAAAAAGTAAAAAGTCGAGCGTTGCCCCCGCCCGGCGGTGGCTCTTGTTTTTATTAAAATAGATATTAAAATTATTGTATAATAAACAATTATGCCCAACATGATCAACATGGTAATATAACCAGTGTCATATTTGTTACTAAGTGTGAAAAGGTACCTTAAGAGGGAGTCTTCGCTAATAGCGATAACATAATAAGGGACAATTACACAAGTGTGGTGTTGATCATGCGTTACACGTCATATGGATTATAAATGATTGTATACATGTATATCCGTTGCTATTAATAATTACGATCATAAAGAAATTACAAGTAATATTCTAATCTCTAGCATAGTTAATAATGAACAATGTCTTTCGTCCGTTCATTCATAAGTGATATACAATTCTGGTAAAAACCAATTAACCATTGAAAAGTTTATAAGAATATCTTGTCATCATATATCTACTAGCTCATCTTCACCTGCTGCATTTCTTGCTTGGACGCCCTTTGATGCTTTGCATCAATGCTTTTCTTGTTGCCAATTTTTAGTGAAAATAAGAATAGAGATACTGCTTTTAGATCTATGGTGTGTAAATGTGTGACAGGGAACTTTTTTTAAAAAAAAAAATAGATAAATACAGAATCCCTAAAGAAATAGATAAATAAAGAATCCCTAAAGAAAGCCCAACACGGCAAAATTGAAAATGTTGCAGGCTCGGTTTGATTGAGCCTGTTCATGGACGGTACTGGAAAGTGCAAGTTACCGTCCACGCCCCCTAGCACCGGCTTAAGCAGAATTCAACATTTAAACGTGACATAGTAAAATTTTGAATTTAGAAACATCCGCTGATGTGTTCATACTAAAGAAAGCCCAACACGGCAAAATTGAAAATGTTTATAACCTCTGATCCCCTTTCAAAATTCCATTTTATTTAGTTCCGCCCATTGTTTTCTCGTTTAGGGCACACGCTTTTTATTACTTGGGGACCATACGCCGCTTTTCATGGAATGGCACGGAAGTGTCACATTGAAGGTTCCATGATAACCGCCGTATGAACACATCTGCGGATGTTTCTAAATTCAAAATTTTACTATTTTACGTTTAAATGTTGAATTATGCTTAAGCCGGTGCTAGGGGGCTTGGACGGTAATTTGCCCTTTCCAGTACCGCCCATGAACAGGCTCAATCCAACCAAGCCGCAACATAACATTTTAAATTTTACCGTGTTGGGCTTTCTTTAGGGATTCTGTATTTATCTATTTAATAGGCGAGTATAAGAATATGTCTTTTCAGGTTCGTACCTTTATTGTAATGTAAACAGGATGTGACGTCTACAACGTAACGTATAAATAGCGGTAGACGGCACATGCATAAGAGCGCTAACGTACATATCTTGACACTAGGGGCCGCAAAATGATATGAAATGCACGTACAATGTGTTGAAAACGTTCTGCAATATTGTTAAATAAAAGTTATCAAACTGTCACCTTCAATACATTTTAAACATTAAAGGAGTTTCACAATAGCTCTGTTAGTTATTTTTGCTGCACGTGTAAAAATCTGGAGACAAAGTGATCCCTCGAAAGCATTAATCACAACAAAATTACATAAGAATTGCAGACTCGGTTTGATTGAGTCTTTTTTTTTTTGATTGGCTCCTTGCCGCTGACGCTTGTTACTGGGTCGGGTGGGGGCTGCGTTCATTGAACGCCGCCTTTCCTTGTCGATCTTGTTTATCATATTTTACATGAGGGATAATGAATAAGTGCAACATCCCTCACGCCCCCTAGCACCGGCTTGAGCGGTACTCAATTCTCAACACTTAATAGTGCTGGCATCAATGATCCCGAAGGACCAGAAAAATATAACAACACTGAAGTGAAGTACGGGGCAACTTTTTACAGCTGCCACACAGCACTTGACACCTGCTGTTGTGAAGTATAAAAATCTGGAGACAAAGTGATCCCTCGGAAGCATTAATCTCTTAAATTAATTAATTAAAGCCATCTCTTCCGGTTATTAGTTCCTCCTCTACGGTTAGTTTCCACTGAGAACGTGGTTTTTCGTCATGTATCTGCACTACATCTCGAGCTGATATCGTCTGAATATTGTTTCCTGTCGTCTGGTGGTGTTCACGTAAGGCAGCGAGATACTCGTGTCTCCATTTCTCTCAGTAATTTCTGAACTCTGGCTCTTCTTGTAACACATGTGATATCACATAAGCTGGAGTTAGTAATTTATGTATCGGTAACGTCTTGGTATGGTAATGTCGTTAATCTTCGGCCGTAAAGTAGGTGCGATAGTGTAAGTGGTTCAGTATCGGAAGAGACGTACGTTAGTGGTCTGTCGTTCATCACGGCTTCTACTTCCGTCACAACTGTTTGTAAAGTTATATAGCTTTTAGATAACCGCCATATGAACACATCTGCGAATATTTCAAACTTCTAAATTTTACCAGTTTATGTTGAATTCTGCTTAAGCCGGTGCTAGGGGGCGTAGACGGTAGTTTGCACTCGACAGTACCGTCCATGAACAGGCTCAATCCAACCGAGCCTGCAACATTTTCAATTTTGCCGCGTTGGGCTTTCTTTAGGGATTCTTATTTCACTCTTATTTTATGTATGTCCGTCCGAGAATTTTTTCAATGTTGTTTTTGTCAGGCCAATAAGTCTTTCCCGCCAACCGCCATACCATGGTGAGTGTTTAGGAATAAACTGCCACTGTGTATTCTTGTGACTAAGTGTTGATTGCAGGGAATCAGACTCAAACAGGCGTTTGATATGGTTAGCTGCTGCCATATACATTTCTAGAAACAAAGTGATCCCTCGGAAGCATTAATCACATCAAACTTACATAAAATTCTGGAAACAAAGTGATCCCTCGGAAGCATTAATCACAACAAAATAACATAAGAATTGCAGACTCGGTTTGATTAAGTCTGTACATGAGGGATAATGTATAAGTGCAACATCCCTCACGCCCCCTAGCACCGGCTTGAGCGGTACTCAATTCTCAACACTTTACATAAGAATTGCAGACACGGTTTGATTGAGTCTGTACATGAGAGATAATGAATAAGTGCAACATCCCTCACGCCCCCTAGCACCGGCTTGAGCGGTACTCGATTCTCAACACTTAATAGTGCTGACATCAATGATCCCGAAGGAACAGAAAATATAACAACACTGAAGTGAAGTACGGGGCAACTTTTTACAGCTGCCACACGGCACTTGATACCTGCTGTTGTGAAGTACAAAGTGATCCCTCGGAAGCATTAATCACATCAAAATTGCATAAGAATTGCAGACTCGGTTTGATTGAGTCTGTACATGAGAGATAATGAATAAGTGCGACATCCCTCACGCCCCCTAGCACCGGCTCGAGCGGTACTCAATTCTCAACAATTAATAGTGCTGGCATCAAATATAACAACACTGAAGTGAAGTTACGGGGCAACTTTTTACAGCTGCCACACGGCACTTGACACCTGCTAATTTATATTCAAATTATATATAAGTCTGAATTCGACTGCAAAATCTTCGGAATGCTTGAAGAAATGAATCTTCAGATAAATTGGGGACTAGTTTAAGTGTAACGGCTCTAGTTGATGCACATTTGAATAGGCAGATGTATGCTTTTGTCTCATTTCCGGTTTATCTTTTACGTATAAAGCGTCAGTAAAATCAACTCCTGTGACTGAGAAAGGTGGAGCATCGTCAAACTCTATATTTGGGAAGAGGTGGTGGATCTGGAGCGTTGTATGGTTTCCCATCTGTTTAATGGCAAATGACGCATTTTCTAATTATTACTCGAACTACCTGGCGGATTGACGGAATCCAAAATTTTTGTAAATAAAATATAGGTTGAATTATCATCGGACAAAAATATGATAAACAAGATCAACAAGGAAAGGCGGCGTTCAATGAACGCAACCCCCACATGACCCAGCAAGAAGAACCAATGGCAAGGAGACCAAGGGGGACCCCAAACAAAAACAGGACAGGGCAAAGACAGAGCACGGACAGGTTAATCATTAAATGATAATTAATTTGTAACTGATTAGGAATTCAAAAGAAAATAAAAATAGGCCCACAAAGGGGAAGGGGACAGGAGACCGGGGGAGGGGGTGGTGAGTAATCAAAGAAATAAAAACTAGAGGCAATGGGGAAAATACTTACCGTAGACGAGAAAACAACAAGGGACACAAGCAAAAGTGTCACCAAAACAGTATGAAACAACATAAGACATAAATCTGAGGAACACAGTGGGGCGCCGCCTTGGAACGGTCAGCAGCATAATAATGACTGCTGGGGAGTTTAAACCGGTTAATGGTGCACCAAACCTCGCTCTTAGCCCCACATGTTCCTGTAAACGAGACAGTGTAAATAAAATGAATCCCCGCCAAGTGAAATTCTAACAGTTGTCATGGTTACAAAAGGTTAAATAAGTAAAACACTAAAATGATCATGTAGAAACATATAAAAGTAAAACCCAATGACCATAACAAAAGTACTCAATGTCCTAAAGGAAGACAGAGCAACAAGAAAATCACCTACAAGGGCCCGACGAAGCAAGGCAGAAGACGAACATTAAGACAATTCAGTCCCAAAGGGCTTTACGAACTATCCATCATAGAGTCTCCCACTTGGTCCGTCAGATGCAATTACAAGAGGAAAGCGTAGTGTCCAAACTGTAAAAGGGTTGAACACTAAACATGCAGTATGTCTTAAAATAGTAGGGTCATAACCTCTTTTAATAAAACGTTTAATGATTTTAGTAAAAACAGCAGAAAAAATTACCATGACCCAAAATCTTACGAAGTTTGTAAATCACATCGCCATAAAAACCAGGCTGGCTAATCCCTTGTCGCAGAAGAGTTTTTAAATCACTATTGAATTTGGAAATTAAATCAAAGTTACGATTGTAAAATTTAGTAAAATATTTCCGTAATTTATGATAGCGGTAGCCCTGTTTTAGAAGCTTGCTGGTAATAAAATATTCCGCTCGTTGAAATCCCTTTACGTTGCTACAAGCTCTAGCGAATCTAATTAACTGGGAAACATAAACCCCGTAAGATGTTGCATGGGGTACGTCTCCATCTAAATGTGGATAATTAACTATACAAAAGTCAAAGTCATCTCTTTTATCATAGATTTTCGTGTGAATAGAATTGTTTGTTGATAGTAATATGAAGATCCAAAAATGATGTACTAAAATTTGAAGAGTTCGTTTTATTAATTGTAGTTCATGCGGATAAATGTCAGACACCATTTGATCAAAATAAGGATATCTAAATTAAAAATATCATCAAGGTATCTGGAAGTATATTAAATGCGACTATAACATCTTGTTGTTTTATCTTCAGAGAGACTCAACATAAAGTCTCTTTCATAGCAGTACAAAAAACAAATCGGCGACCAGGGTGCACAATTAGTACCCATAGGAATTCCTATGATCTGTTTAAATAGGGTATTACCAAACCTGACATAAATGTTGTCTAAAAGAAAAGAGAGTGCTCTACAAACTTCGTCACAGGTCCACATAGTATAATGTTTTACAATACCGTTAGTAAAAAAAGCTTTGTTAGAATTACATGCTAGAAAGGTAACTTTTTCCCTCGCAAAAGTTTTCTGAATTAGGGAAATTAGTTTATCATTGATTAATTTATGTGGCAAAGTTGTATAAAGTGTAGAAAAATCGTATGTACTGACAGTTGAAGCTTGAAAGTTCTTAATTTTGAATTTATCCAAGATTTCACCAGAATTTTTAATTGACCAAAAGAGATGTTTGCCTGTGTTTTCATAGACCATATCACAATATCTAATTACATGTGTTTTAATGGCAGTCAAACAAGACGTCAATAAAATAGAAAGTTTACTTGTAGTGCAAGATGTAGAATTAGCAATGAATCTAGCTTTGTAAGGTTTTGTATGTAATTTAGGAATCCAATACATAATAGGAAGTTTAAGTTCTTTTTCATTAATTTGTACTTTAAGATTTGAAATATTAGTAATATGATTGTTTACAATGTTTTTTTCGGAGGCAGAGGTTTTAGAATACGCATTAGTACTATTAAGTTCCTTATGCAAAACGTTAATGTAATGGATTCGTCATACAATTATAATATTATTAGCCGCCTTGTCCGCTGGCACCAAAACAAATTTTGAATGAAAAGCTAGAATATCTTTCTTCAGATGTCTTAAAGTAAGTCTTGTTTTAGGTGGCAAAAGATGTTCATTTCCACAAGTCTTGTTTCATTCGTAGAATAGAATCCATTTTGCTTGTTCTCACATCTAAACTTTCTTGTACAACGCAAGGCTTCCGTCAGCAGAACAATACTTCTGCCTTATGTTAATATCTCGTTTTAACTTGAGCATACATTCTTTCCCTTAAACATCTAAAGTGGAATTCGCCCATACATAGAGCTCTTCTCGTCTAAATAATTTGGATTCTCCATCCAGTAGAGATATACAACTCTCATGCTCCCGAAATCTTCGTTCATCTTTATCCATGACATAAAAATAAAGATAAATGTAGAAACTGTTTCCAAGAACATCACCAAGATGTTTCCCATTAACGGCAGGATGGCAATACTTTAGGTTAACATCTTTGTAAAGCTTTTCAGCAGTGATGGCACAATCAAAGCTTCCAACCCAATTAATGACAGCAAGGTTCCCTTCTTGGTCATCTGTCGGTACTTATTGTTGCAGGACTTAGTTTGGGGCCGCGTCATAGAATGCTGCATTGTTGATCAATTTTATCATATTTAGCTGCATACGGTGGCCTCTTTTTAACAATATTAAAATAAATTATTCAAACATAATATATATCAAGATATGGAATAAACATGACATGATTTGTTTTACTGAACATGTGGATCAAAGCCAACCTTCAATTTGCTCTTTGTAACGTTTTTACCATATTTAATAATATTGAGTTGTCTGTTTCTCAAAAATGTAGAATTTTTGATTCACTTGTCGGCTCAATCCTTAACTTTGGATCAGAAATTTGGGGAATGCATGACGGACGCGATGTTGAAAAAATACATACAAAATTTTTGAGACGACTTTTATGCGTTCGAAAATCAACTAACATCTCGGCGCTATATGGTGAATTAGGCCGTTACCCTTTTTCTGTGATGAGACAAATTAAGATGATTAAGTTTTGGGTGAAAATTATTAAGCTTGACGATACAGAGATTGCTAAAAAAGTTTATTCAATGCTTAAGCAAGATGTTGATTCTGGGAATACATATAACTCGAAAAACTGGGCTTTTTGTATTAAAAATATTTTAACAACCCATGGTTTAGCGTATGTATGGATTAACCAGTTTGATATAGATATTCCCTTTGTCATTATCAGACAAAGAATTATAGATACTTTTATACAGAAGTGGTATACTGATATAAACAATTCTGGTCGTCTGCAAACTTATAGCATTTTTAAACATGATTTTAAATGTGAAAAGTATTTTGATTTAATCACAGACAAAAATCATAGAATTGCTATTACTAAATTTAGAACGTCATCACATAACTTATGTGTAGAATCTGGTCGATATGAAAATATACCAAGATCAGAAAGAATATGTAAATCTTGTTTAATGAGACAACCTGAAACAGAGTATCATTTTTTGTTAGTCTGTCCACGTTATGGAGAATTGAGGAAAAGGCTTTTTAAACCTTATTATTGTCACTGGCCGTCTGTTATAAAATTCGACAGCCTAATGTCTTCTAATTCTAAGAAAACTATATGTGCTTTATCTAAATTTATTTACTTAGCAAATAGACAACGTATTTCATAGTATCTCTTCTAGTAATATCTGAAAATGAAATATATTCGAACCATAATTTATTGTTTAAGATGTTTGCATTTGCATGTATATCTTTCAAAGGAACTGACTTGCAACAGTGAATATTAAGTTTAGTCTGTAGGACTTTAGTGTTCTTCATGTCTTTATATTTTAGAAATGACAGAATAAGTTAAGTGCAGACTATTAAGGATATTGTAGGTTGGCGTCTGTTTATTTGAAACTTATGCATGCAAGTGCAACATATATATTAAACATGTTAAATATTGAATATTAAACATAATATTCTATGAATCATCCTATGTTTACTGGAAAATCCATGTTTTGATCTCCATACATTGTATATATTACAATTAATACTTGTAAAAAAATTCGGTAGCCTAATGTCTTCTAATTCTAAGAAAACTATATGTGCTTTATCTAAATTTATTTACTTAGCAAATAGACAACGTATTTCATAATATCTCTTCTAGTAATATTTGAAAATGAAATATATTCGAACCATAATTTATTGTTTAAGATGTTTGCATTTGCATGTATATCTTTCAAAAGAACTGACTTGCTAACAGTGAATATTACTTTTAGTCTAAAGGACTTTAGTGTTCTTCATGTCTTTATATTTTAGAAAATGATAGAATAAGTTATGTGCAGACTATTCAGGATATTGTAGGTTGGCGTCTGTTTATTTGAAACTTATGCATGCAAGCGCAACATATATATTAAACATGTTAAATATTATATTGAATATTGAACATAATATTCCATGAAACATCTTATGTTTGCTGGAAAAATCCATGTTTTGATCTCCAAACATTGTATATATTACAATTTGTACTTGTTATAAGCATTGTTCTATGCTTTATACAAATAAACATTTCGTATTCGTATATTACAAATACATATAATTGTCTTTTTGATTACTGATTCTTAATCCAATATGGTAAGGCATAGCCACAAAACATGACACAATTAACGTATAATTTAATGAATAATATGTAAATTATAACATTTATGTATAAAAGTATACTGTTAAAGAACCGAAATATCATTTACAATAATTCACTGTTATGTAATTATACAGATCAAAATTAAGATATCTGGATAAGAAACTGATTCATAATTGATACACAAGAAAATATCAACCTTCATGGGTATTTATATAAAATTCCTGACCAGAAATGTTCGTGTTTTTTTTAAATTTTCAAGATCAATCTAAAACAATAGAAAATAGCATGTTTTAGAAAATGCGATTTTAGAGATCATTGATTCCAGCACGTAATATTTGAAGACTTGCTTCCGCTCAAGACGGTGCGAGGGGTTTTGAGAGATATTGCACTTATACATATCTCGCATGATCAGACTCAGTCAAACCGAGTCTACAATTTAAACATGATATTGTTGTTTTAATTACGTTGTTTTTAAGGGATCATCCATTTTCCAGGTTTTATACTTCACAACAGCAGATGTCAAGTGCCTTGCGAGGGTCGTACTTTACCCCCAGTAATCCTTCAGGATCATCGATTCAGGCACGTTATTGTTGATTGAATACCGACAAAGCCGGTGCTAGTGCTGTGCGAGATATTGCACTTATTTATTATCTCTCATGAATATACCCGTTCTCCAAATTTTAATAGTACATGCATAATAATAAATAAGTATGTAACAAAATCCATAGTCTGGCATGCACATAGATCTTTTTTATCGTATTTACATCAAATAAATTGGCTTTTAGGAAAAGAAAAAATAAAATATAATTGTATGTATTTAGTAACTTGCCAACTGAATAGAAAATGATTATGGTCAAAACACGTCTGCAGCATTTATAAGCTTGCTTTTAGATTTTCCATTCTTCACCTGTTTGATGATATTTGGAGAATATCTGAACAGTAAAAAAAAATATTGACAGGATTACAAAGTTGACAAGAGAACAGTATAAGATATCTTCGAAACTTCATTAGGTTCATGAAAGAAATGCAATAATTATCATAAACATCTTTATAAGAATAATCTAAATTTAATTTGTTTAAACTTTGCAAATTATACATCAGGGAAATTGGTTTATTGACAATAATCTTCATTAATAGCATCTTGTTTTTCGAAGTGAAATAAGCTTTTGTGTAAATTAACGATAACAGTTCTGTTTTGTAATAATGATCACGGAAAAAAGTGTTTGTATTTTAATGATTTACATACCTAATACTTTATATGATTGTTAGCACTTCACAAGTACGTGGTAGTAGGAGCCCAAGCATCCGAAATTTAAAAAAAAGTGTCCGGCATGCTATACAATTTTGACTTATACCATACTGTAGCAAAATGCATGTTCTTACTTTTTTAAACTTTTCGCGACGCTTTATCGGATTGCACTTCCGGTAGATCCAAGATGGCGCCCAATTTTCCCGCCATTTTTTTAAATGTTAATATCTGATCACTAAAATAGTTTATACTTCTTTTCATTTGTAAGGTATCATCAAAATTCGTCAAAATTAATAAGTAATTAAGATGTGGATATTTAGAAAAAATTATTAGAATACTATTTTTCACGGTCAAGAATGAGGTCAAAAGTCAAATTTACTTCCCAAATTACCGATTTTAGAGCACGTTTTTGTGTTTTACTCGCTTTTTGTAAATTTATAATATATTTTATTAATTGTTATGCGTACCATATTGTAAAGTTATTAATAAAGCAATATTTAATCGTCTTCATAAGTACTGGAGCACGAGCTTTGATAGTAAAATAATAACTGGCAAGTTTTGCTACAATGTAAATCAACACAGATCCTATTGCAAATACAAAAGCTCTTATTTTATTCCACTAGTTAAGCTGGAGAAAAAAGTAGTAAGTAAGCATTGTTCCAGCAAACTTTTTTTCAATCCATGTTATGAAAATAAGGGATTCACATACAAACGAAGAAAAATATGTACTTCAAGTAACTGTTTAATATAATACCACTGATGTTGAAGCCCCTGTATGTTGTTATACATAATAGAAAACTACATGAAACGAGTTCAATGTTTTAGAATGAGTTCTTTTTCCTACCACAATGCATCGTTTTTTTTTAATTTAGTAAAATATGTGTTTTTTCTATTAGGTAAAAGCAAGCTGCATGAAACGTATCAGTTCAAAACGCAAGTAAGCTATTTTGAGAACGACAAGAACGTGAGCATAAAATACCGGTTTGAAGTAATTTATGTAAAATTAGCTAGTCACTGTCGCACAGATATTTTGACAAATTATTTGCAGACAAAACAAGTTAAGAACATAGTGATCCTAAAATATATTACAAAATATGAGGAAAACCGTTGTCAGGCTTTCTACTGGTCCCTACTTTTCCCTACTTTTTTCTTTTGATCCCTACTTTGCCCTACTTTTTTCTGAAATAGCCCTATTATCCCTACTTTTTCATTTTGAAATGAAATGAAAAAAGAAGATATTTAAAATGGCATTTCAGTTGTATTTCAGTTGCAATTGATTAATAGTTCAGGTGTGTGTTAGTGTCTCCTTGTGATGTCCACCCTTGAAAGACTCATGGTCAGAGCTGCATTACTGGTACTAGTACTGCAGTATTATTACTATATACTGGAGCAATTTTGCAAGTACTGGTACTGATACTGAATCACTCTTACAAAATTTTGCTACTACTCAGGTACTGGTACTGCATTACTGTCTTAAAAAAGTGGTACTGCTACTGCATTACTAGGCAGTATTTTTGGTTTTGATAAAAATGTCATTATTTTTACTCATAAAGTAAAGCTGTAAATTCCACGTATTATTTTATTTTTGTGAAAAAGTAAGTTATCAAATCTATAAATAATTTGCTGCAATATTCCTTCAAATGTTAACATAGTATTCATCATAAAAAGCACCAAAGACTTAAAGTAAAATTAAATTGAGATAAACAGAGTCAATAACTCTTTACTGGTAAAATATCCTTATTGCAATCTTATTACTTTGTATTTACTAGTAAAAAAAGAGCAAAATAAACACTAATAAATTACTTCTATTCTAAATAATCATATTTCAAGTGATATTGTTAGCACCATAAAAAAGTTATTTACTTTGGTATAAATTGAACAGAGGTGTGAAGGTGTAAAAGGCAACAAAAAGACTGGTGGGTTTAACATGTAAGATTATTGCATTGTATTACAGTTGACTGCGGTTACAAAACAATAACATATGACATGAATATATGATGATTATTGTTTGTAAAAAGTATGTTCGTTCATTTAAGTTGTAAAAATGTAGTGTCAACTTTAAAGTAAATGATTTTATTTCTTTGTTGAATAATGTTTGCAATTATTTTGAATGACACTGTGTATTTATTCAAACTTTGATGAATATATAAAAGTATTAGTACTTGTACTTAATTACTTCCCCCAAAAAAGTACAGGTACTGCAGTACCAAGCTAAAATCTAGTACTGGTACTGGTAATGGTACTGCATAACTTGGCAAGTACTGGTACTGGTACTTAAGTACTACAGCCTTAGTACTGATGCAGCTCTGCTCATGGTGCCTTGGCAAAACATTCAGCAACATTCTGCCTATGAGGTGCATGTCTTTCAAGCATGGACTGAACTGAAGATACACACAGCCTGGTGTGGTCTTGGTGATGGTATGTTTTGCTAATTCTTAACTAAAACGGTAAGAAATCCCTACTTTGTCCCTAGTTTTTAACATCAGAAATCCCTACTTTGCCCTACTTTTTGGTAAAAAAATGCCCTACTTTTTCCCTAGTTTTTTTGGTAGAGGTAGTAGAAAGCCTGCGTTGTTATATTCACATTCAGAGTGAATAATCAGTTAATAGCAAATCAGTTAATAGCAAATATTCGATTTCCAAGATGGTTACCTTATCTATTACCTTGCCCCTCTCCTTCAACGTTTTAATCGACATGTACATATATTTGTCGTTTTAATTGAAATTGATATGAAAAAAAGGATACACTTAACATGTCAAAAATGATGCATTATTCGATAATAATTGAAACATTAGATTAGTAGTTTTAAAATAGAACGTGTACATTCAATTTATGATATGAGAAATGAAGAATTATGCAGATTGTATCTTTGTACCATATTATTGTGTGTCTTTCTTTGTTAAAATCCTCATAGCTTTTTCGCTGCCAAATTGCTTAAACTGATTTTAAATATTGCAATTACAAAATAACCCACACATTTCTTTGTTATTGATGGAGTATGCGAATCACCGTTTCATAAACAAAATAAATAAACCGGAATAGGATAATATAACATTTTATACGTATAATAAGATTAAAGGCATATTTTTTTATATATTTTTAGATTTTACAACTACTGTCTTTTTTGTTTCATTATTTTATAAAGTAAAGCAATGAAGACGATAAGAGGTTTTTTCTTTCTATTCTATTTATTTAAAAAAATGTATGGCTATTAACAACACCTTGACAATAGAAAGGGAATAGGAGAGGTATGTTTTTTTTAATTATTTACCATTTGAATAAGGGAATGTGGTGTGGAAACCTTTATGTTCTACTTTCGATTATTTTAATGAGCATCAAATATTACCTGAACATTTATAGTATCAAAATGTTGAAGATATTGAAACGAAAAACGAAGGTAATCATTTGTAAACGGCAGCAACTGTATTATATAATTGAAGCTAATTTCATCTTTTATCCTTATTCATAATTGAAAGTATTTAAGAGACATAAACCTTTAACTTTTTTACTATTTCTTTGACAATATATAATTAAAGTATAGCTTCATGCCTTTCATTCAATTATGTATTGCTTTTTCCAAGATAAAGATACTATGTAATATGTTACTTTATTTCAAGATAACTTGAATTTCAACAATTTTACAAAATGCTTCTTTAGTCTTATTTTCATATATTAAGTAAAGCAATGAAGACGATTATAAGGTTTTTTTCCCTTCTTTTGTATTTATTTAAAAAAAATGTACGGCTATTTACAACACCTTGATAATAGAAAGAGAATAGGAGCGTTATGTTTGTTGTTGTTGTTGTTTTTTTTTCAATTATTTACCATTGAATAAGGGAATGTGGTGCGGAAACCTTTATGTTCTACTTTCGATTATTTTAATGAGCATCAAATATTACCTGAACATTTATAGTATCAAAATGTTGAAGTTATTGAAACGAAAAACGAAGGTTATCATTTGTAAACGGCAGCAACTGTATTATGTAATTTAAGCTTATTTCATCTTTTATGCTTTATAGCTTTATACCTTCCATTTAAGAGGCAATATATATTTGCTCTAAGCATAATTTTTTAAAACATTATAACAACTATTTTAACGATGCAATTATGTATTGTTTTTTTCCAAGATAAAGATATTTTGAAATATGTTCCTTTGTTTCAAGATAAACTTGAATTTCGATAACAATTATGTTGTATCTTAGATGTTCTGGACTTTCAGCACAGCGAAAAATATATCTAATTATTATTATTGTGAACAAATAAAATTCTATATGCTGTCATCAAGTAATAGATAAATACAGAATCCCTAAAGAAAGCCCAACACGGCAAAATTGAAAATGTTGCAGGCTCGGTTTGATTGAGCCTGTTCATGGACGGTATTGGAAAGTGCAAGTTACCGTCCACGCCCCCTAGCACCGGCTTAAGCAGAATTCAACATTTAAATATGAAATAGTAAAATTTTGAATTTAGAAACATCCGCAGATGTGTTCATACGGCGGTTATCATGGAACCTTCAATGTGACACTTCCGTGCCATTCCATGAAAAGCGGCGTATGGTCCCCAAGTAATAAAAAGCGTGTGACCTAAACGAGAAAACAATGGGCGGAACTAAATAAAATGGAATTTAAAAGGGGATCAGAGGTAATGAAGCCTGCGTATCACAGATAAGACGTCAAAAGACAAATTTAAAAAGCAGGCAACATATCCTAAGGGTGATTCAACATTATTCAAGTAGGAATATTGGAACCACCCAACTAGAAAATGCCGAAAAGTTGAAACTAAAAATACCACAAGCACAACAATAATGTCGTGCTGAACGATCTTCAAGTTATCACTTCATGGAAGCCCCTCATTCTAAGTTTCAACAATCATTCTGTACATAGTACTGTCAGTAGTTGCGTATTTATTTCGTTAAATATTTTTAAAGAATAAAGCGCCAACATTTAAGGGATGCGTTGTTTAGAGATGATGTAGATGGAAAAACGTTTTCTTATTATTTGACCCATGTATGCAGAATTTGAATAATATAATAAAATTAACATACAAAAATTACAAAAGTTTTGAACATATGTCAAGTATATTATGCATGCCACATATTGCTTACAAAACCATGTCCCACCATAGATAATTATATATAACATTCTTGGATCTCGGAGGTAAATTCTTACCATTCCTTGAATGTCCAACATAGAAATTAAAATGTTATTCAGCTGTGTTTATAGAATGGAGCCACGTGTGATGAATTGTGTCTGGAAACTAATGTCAATTTAAGTGACAAATTGATCATCAATTCCGAATATTGCATCGAACACATATATCATAATAAGTAACTTAAACATTAACTGCATGAACAGTCACTGGAAATGAACAAAATCAGCCTTGAAAATCGTTCTCTATTACAGTTAAATATCCGAAGCACAAGTCAATTTTTCCTCCATGTTCTTGGTATGTGCTCGTTGTTTAATAATAACGTTCATATTTTTGTGAAAAAGTATAACCTAATGCATAAATTCACAAAGTAATGCCTAAAATTGAACAAACAAATAGGATAACAAGTAAAATTGAAATGATTGGTATACTCAAGACAAAGACAGAGGTAAAAACATCTTCGTTGCGCCGAGAATATGTCCATTTAAATATTGGTGCGAATTGCATAATGTTCGAATGATTTTGAGGACGAACTGTTCTGTTATTTAACAAATAACAAAATATGTCTGTAATATCAAATAATAGTTATGAATAAGTTGTTAAATATAATCAATTCTTAGTTACGTATTGTTTTCTTATTTCTAAAAGATTCAACTACTTGATTATACACAGGTTTGCATATTTGCCTTACGGGTCTGTTTGAGCTAAATGTTCTTTCTTTACGATTGAGAGAGAACCGCCTCTGTAATAGTAGGCGTGGTTTAGGTTTTGTAACTTGCAATTTAATGATTCGCTCTTATGTTGCAGGTAAGTGATATTGATCATAGTTGTTCTGGTTTCCTTACCTCCGTCAACGAAGACTAAATGCTAGCATCCAGAGTAAGTATCATATTAAATTTGGTGACAATTAAGGCGGTGTCGTACTTCAACAGAGGCGGAGCAAATGAAGTGAGTTACACTGCCTCAGTCGTTACCTCTTTCAACTGTTAAGTTTTAGAACGAACAACTATAGACTGGCTCAATGGCACGTTATTTATTAGGTAAATAAAAAGAATATGATATTCAAACATGGCACTTTCACTTCGTTAAACGTTAATTTTAATCCCTTAAAGCTCGGTGACATGTTGTACATCAGAAAAGATATTTTTATTAGAAAATTTGACAACAGTGTGATTTTGTTAAAAAAAAAGATACACAAAATCAAGTTTAAAATTTTCCCCATTGCTGAATAGGCGAATGCATATCTACTAGACGCCGCGCTCAGCACGGCATCTAATAAAACGTATATTTTCATATTTTTTGTCAATGATTTATAACGGAAAGACAACTGCACACAATATTTAATGTGTAATAAAGTACATTCTTGAAATTGAAAAAACACGTTAGGTTTTTTCTATCATTTCGTTATTGAGTACACTGTCAATGAGTCCCGCTGTTGTACAAATATCAGTTACAGAATTTATACGTAAAATGTTCCATGAAACACAGAACAAAACACTGTGAATTGATAAAAGCTGTTGATCACTTCAGGGCAATGTAAGTATGTATCAACTATCACAGAAATGAGGGACACTGTTTTGCGAAGTATTTTGAATTAATAAGCATATGAAAAACATCAATGTCAATAAATACAACTAAGTTTTATCAAATGGGCACATTTACAAAAAAGTCACTTTTGCATACTTTTTACAGGATTCTTTTAATGCCATTGTAAAAATATATGTAACTTGGTTGAAATTGAAAGGTTGTAATAACCAAGAAATTGGGTTCTATTCTTATATCGCTGCGGCGTCTAAATATGGATCAAAGATGTCTTTCCAAACAAATAACTGTGCACAGTTCTAATGTATTTATTTATCTTCCAGTTCACATACATGTATATCAATCTTACATATATATCCAAACATCAGTAAACCAATCAATGATCGACAAACTAAATGAATCGTCAATGAATCGTCAATAAATCTCATTCAATCGAATCGATCAAATCAATCGACACTCTGAAAGTAAACAAATTATATCAACATAAAAATAAAGTGAAATCCAGTTCCTATATCTGAAAAGCATAATTATCAATAATAAAAACATCCTTACTTAGTTGATCAATTACAAATAGATATTTGCAACACATTACACATAGGTACATTAACATATAATATAGTTATATGCTTTCTATTGGCTGTCATTAACATAAATAGTTCATTTAATGAAATAATCATAAAATACATAACAATCATAGAGAATATCCAAACTTACCAGTTTGTGGAACTGAATGTACAATTATATCATATTACATCATCTTCTTCAAAACACACATACTTCCAAACTCTCTGTGCTGTAATTTCTGCAAATTATAATAAACAAAATGTGCAAAGTGATGGGAATGAAATGTGATATTAAGTTAATAGAAAGATAGATTTACTGCTTTTTCTGAAACAATTCTCAAACCACGAAAACATATGATATTTCAAATAAGACCACAATCATTACTTAATTAAAAACAAATCTATGACATACACTCTTTAAAACACTGATAATAACCAAATACAACTCAAAATCATAAATACCAACTATCAATAATCCAAATTTTAAATAAATTTAAAACACTAAGAAAATGTCTGATCTTAATTTTCACAAAGCCGCTTCAACAAAGACAAAACTAGTCACATGATCAAAATTGCGGGAAACCAAGGGAAACAACTCAAACAACCAAAAATGTATCAAGACACTCAAATTATCCATCCTGTTACACACTTCCCCACCTTAGAAAATGACGTCCCGTCATTATCATATATACAAAGAATAATCCACATCAAATAATTCTATTTGAAGAAAACAATTCTCAAAATATAACTCATCAGTTTTCTGAATTAATCAGAAATTTTTTACAACTCTTCTAATATCAGTTAACTTCAAGTATATAAAGTTAATCTCTACAACAGTCTATATAAATTCAATTCTTCCCTCCCCCTTCTTAAATAATGCGACCTCGCAATATATACTGAATTATTTTAATTTATATTGGCTTTTATTCAATGATTAGAATATAAATTTATTCAATTAAGGTTAAAAAATTACAAAAATTCAAACAATACATTACATATAAAATTAAATACAAAAGTACTGAATACAATATATCAATCAGACAATGTATTTAATAACTTCTGTGCCACATGAATATCAATCCTGTTCAATACGCCAGAATTCATCAATACATCTAATGCCTGTAGATTGGTATCATATGGTCTTGGTACCATTCGATTCATGTGGTAATCACTCTGCCAATTTGGTGGTTTACGTTCTCTTACAGAACGTCTTGGAGTTGGCTTAGGCCTTGGAGGTGGTTTTGGTGGAGGCTCTTCAGGGATTTCTTCAATTCCTGGACCTTCATCAACATGTGAATTTTCATCTGTCACTTCCGTGCTTGTTTCTGAATTGTCATCTGTGTCATTGTCTATACCTGTGTGTATTTCAATAGGTGTGTCATCTGAATCTACATGTTCTTCATGATGATTTGAATCCACACTTTGTATTTCTATGTCATCCACTTCTTCAATCTCATTAGATTCAAGTTCCTCTTCGTCTGTTCCTTTGTTTTCTGTGTCTACTTTATCTCCTGTCTTCGGTATACCATGATCTTCTGTCAAAGGTAAAGGATTATGGGCGTCCCCAAATTCAGATGTATTACTAACAACTGCATATCCAATATCCGAGTCAGAATCATCATCATCATCATTATCATCATCATCTTCATTTTCACATACCGGTATTCTTTCTTCCATCCCTTTCGATGCGTCGATTATATCCGTATTTAACTCTTCTTCTGTTGTTTCCTGACTTTGGACTGGAAACAAATGGTTTCTATGTAGTATCTTCTCTACTCCTGATATATCAGATCTCACTTTAAACACAGGTATATCATGTCTGGGTTGTTCAGTGACTTTATATAGTTCCTCTTCAAACTTGTCAGCACATTTATGCTAACCATCGAATTTAAAAATTTTCACCAGTACTATGCCACCAACAGATATAGTTGCTGCCTTGGCTTTCTTATCGACATAATTCTTCTGTTTAATTCGTGTTTTATCAGAGATATCTGTACTTATTTGATTTGTCCTTTCCATACGTTCTTTCAATTCTTTAATGTAGTCTGTTTTAGGCATTTTCTGTTGTTTCATTTTCATCTGTCGCTTGTTGAAATACAGCATCAATAATTATTGGAAGTTTTGCTTTTCTGCCAAACATTAATTCAAAAGGGGAAATTTTCGTTGTTTCATGTGGTGTTGAATTGTATGCATAGACTAGTGTTGGTATGTACTTCTTCAAATCTGTTTTCTGTGAAGTTTCTAAAGTATGTAACATGTCAAGAAGCGTCCGGTTGAATCGCTCAGTAATTCCGTTACCCATGGCTTGATATATGGAAGTCTTTGTCTGTTTCATCTGTGTGATAACACATAATTTTTTAATGATCTCCGATGGAAAGTTTGCTCCTTGATCAGAATGTATTGCTGTAGGAATTCCATAATGTACGATGAAGTTGTTATAAAAGGCTTCTGCTGTTGTTTTTGCAGATTGGCTCTTAGCTGGGATTGCCATAGCGAATTTTGTAAATTGATCCTTTATTACTAAAATGTTTCCAATTCCTTTTTCTGGTTCTAACGTCAGATAATCCATGCACACCATTTCCAATGGGTATGTTGTTGTTATATTTATTAAAGGAGCTCGACTGTGAAATTTGTTTTTACGGCGTAAACATCTACTACATTTTGACAAATGATTATCTATATCAGCTTTCATCCTTGGCCAATAAAATCTTTCTCGCAAAAGTGCTGAAGTCCTTTCCCTTCCATGATGGCCTACATCATCGTGAAGACCCTTTCATATGTCGTTGCGATAACAAGTTGGTATAAAAAGTTGGTCTACTTTTTGTTCTTCTAAATGTCTATATAAGATACCTCTTTTCATTTTAAAGTTCTTGAAGTTTCTTCTCAATAAGATGTCATCCCTGTTCATGTTCTTACTTGGTAGTTTATTGTCTATCACAGCTCTCCGCCACCTCTCAATTGTTTCATCTTGTCTTTGATTTTGTCTTATTTCCCTCATTTCGATTTGTGCCATTGGAGTTTCTGGTGATTCTGTAGCTTCTATTATATTGATACTAGTAGTTGGTAATGTTTCTATGTAAGGAGGAAAAATAATACTGCTGCATATTGTTTTCACTATCTTGTTGTCAATTTTCACCATGTCTGTTCCATTCTGCTGTACTTCCTCATACGGGTATCTAGACATTCCATCTGCATCAGCATTCTTGATTCCTGCCCGATAAATAATATCAAAGTTGAATTCTCCAAGAGCTGATGCCCATCTCTGTCCTGTAGCATCCAATTTAGCTGTTGTTAAGACATGTTTGAGAGGGTTATTGTCTGTTAAAACTGTAAAATGCTTTAAAGCCAAATAGTCTGAAAATTTTTCCGTCACCGCCCATTTCAAAGCCAAAAATTCCAATTTAAATGCAGAGTAATTCTTCTCCGATTTTGAAAGTGCACGACTGGCATAGGATATTACATGTATAAGATATAACATATATCAATATAATTACTAATTGGTTTTGCATACCTTCATTTTACGAACCATCCACTTAAATGTGTTTGAGTTTCAAAATAAAAAGAATAAAGATGAAAACTCGTACACATATAGACGTGCAATTTATATTTTAATGCGTGGAAATTACTTTACATCTAGGGAATACTTTTTTACTAATATAAAAAAATGCAAATATTAAAAAAATGATACCAATGCGAATTGAAAAAAGAGTGTTTAGCAAACAATTAAATACGTAACTTATCTTTAAATTTTCCATTGCTTCTGTTTTAAATGACATACCTTAAAAATATACACATTATATAATATATCAACATAATTAGTATTTGGTATTGCATATTTTCCATTAAGAACCAAGCACTTAAAAGTTTTGAGTTTCAAAATAAAAGCAATGGAAACGTAAAAAACGTACGCATATAATAGGAAAACATTTTTATAAGAGCCTGATAATGGACGTGAAATTTATAGTTCAGTGTGTTGAAATTACATTTTTACGTCTAGGAAATATTTGCTCACTTATATAAAAAGTATACAAATATAAATAAACTATTCCTGTACGAATCGAACAAAAGAGTGTTTAACAAACAATTATATACGTAACCTTTGAATGTACATTCTATCATAATAGTATAACACATATTTTGCGATGTATTTAGATACATTTCTCTATCATTCTATTTTTGAATTTATCTTGTCAACAACCGTTTTAAGATTAAAATAACCACATGCTTTGGGATTGGAATATGGTTGCGAGCAATGAGTATCTCCATATTATTCCAAACCCATGTGTATTGAGTTGCATCCTTAATTTTTGGAAAGGATTTAAGAAAGCAATTCTACAATTAGTTATAAATAAATTGAAATTTGAGATATACGTATGTCCGACGGAAAGCAATATTTTAGCAAATATAGCACTATCAAATAACTTTTCATTCCAAAATTTCATAGAATTTATATATAAAAGAAGAATAAAACCTCCTCTATTAAATACAAAAAGGTTATGTCTTATCTCATGTGTTGATACAATGCACATGAGCAGGCCCGTTTAATTTCTTGATTTTTTTTCAAGGTTGCATTATATTTTATGTTTCAAAACAATGGCATCATATATTTAAATTGTATGGTATGTGTGATATTCCTGGTCGATTTATATTATTTATTGTTAATACATGAAAATGCATTTTTCAAGTGATTTTTTAAATATTTGCATCTTTTTTATTATATGCCCGAAAGAATTTCAGGCATATTATGTTATACCCCCTGGCGTCCGTCCGTCCGTCTGTCTGTCTGTCTGTCTATCCGTCCGTCTGTTAGCAATTTGGTTTCCGGAGCATAACTTAAGTTCCATTTGGCCCACAACATTCAAACTTCATAGGATGATTGTCCATATTGGGTAAATGACCCCTATTGAATTTGGGGTCACAAGGTCAAAGGTCAAGGTCACTTTCACCTTAAAACTGAAAACAGTTTCCGGAGCATAACTTAAGTTCCATTTGGCCGACAGTGTTCAAACTTCATAGGATGATTGTCCATATTGGGTAGAAGACCCCTATTGATTTTGGGGTCACAAAGTCAAAGGTCAAGGTCACTATGACCTAAAAACTGAAAACAGTTTCCGGAACATAACTTAAGTTCCATTTGGCCGACAGTGTTTAAACTTCATAGGATGATTGTCCACATTGGGTAGAAGACCCCTATTGATTTAGGGGTCACAAGGTCAAAGGTCAAAGTCATTATTACTTTAAAAATGAAAACAGTTTCTGGAGCATAACTTAAGTTCCATGTGCATCACAGTATTCAAACTTCACAGGATGATTGTCCATATTGGGTAGAAGACCCCTATTGATTTTGGGGTCACAAGGTCAAAGGTCAAGGTCACTATTACCTTAAAACTGAAAACAGTTTCCGGAACGTAACTTAAGTTCCATTTGGCCCACAGTGTTCAAACTTCATATGATGATTGTTCATATTGGGTAGGAGAGCCTTATTGATTTTGGGGTCACACAGTCAAAGGTCAAGGTCACTATGACCTTAAAACTGAAAACAGTTTCCAGATCATAACTTAAGGTCTATTTGTCCCACAATATTCAAACTTCATAGGATGATTGTCCATATTGGGTAGAATACCCCTATTGATTTTGGGGTCACAATGTCAAAGGTCACTATTACTTTAAAACTGAAAACAGTTTTTAGAACATAACTTAATTTCTATTTGGCCCATAGTGTTGAAACGTCATAGGATGATTGTCCATATTGGGTAAAACACCCCTATTGATTTTGGGGTCACACGGTCAAAGTTCAAGGTAGCTATTACCTCAAAACTAAAAACATATCCCAGAGCATAAGTTCCATTTGGCCCACAATATTCAAACTTTATAGGAGGATTGCTATTTGAAGGAGGTAATACTTTATTTAATTTATGTAATGTCTTACAAATGCTTTATCCTTAGTAAAGAAAAAAAACACTTTCGGGCATATAATGCTCCGCCTAGCGGTGCTCTTGATTCTTATTGTTTTATCTCAGAAAAAATCAATCGATTTTTTGTACGACAATGGTGGTCATTCTTGTATTGATATACCATCGTTTAACACTTTCACAAAAATTACAAAATAGTTTACAAAAGCAAGATTTTCAAATGTGAAATGTCAATAGTGTATCTTATCTTCCTCATGTCATTCGAAGGTTCATTAATGAGGTAATTGCATCGTAGCTAAAGACACTCTTAGTGAACTTATATAATTCATCTAAAAGTCAAATCGGTGAATTGTGAATCTGCTAATTTCATCAATATTTTACACGCATGGTGTAAAATCGTTTTTTACGAGCAGATGACTACATCGACAATTAAACCTAAAAAGGGTCTTTTATAGAAGGAAACAAACATATCGATGGTCTCACTATAAAATGCCGGAGGTACAAAAAGTAAACTTTTCAGGGGAAGGAAAAAAGTGTTTTTCATGATCAATCAGAAAAATACAAAAAAAGTTTTGTTTTTTATTAACATCTAATATAGTAACTATTCAATGTATGATCTCAATGTAACGGTAATATCTTATCTTTTGGCATTAAAAGTAGTTTAGGCATTTTATAAAACGTAGGTGCAGCTTCGGCTTTATAAAATGCATTATAAATTTCCGAAAGTGCATTTTGCATCAGCGAAATGAAGCTCCGGGTTTTTACTTTATAACTGATGTAGTTTGGTAATCTGATTTTAACACACTTTTGCTGCTAAGTTGTTATATTCTACAATTGAACTAAAAAAATACATAAAGTCAGTAATTTATTAAAGGATCATGTGAGATCTGTAATATACCATTGTCAGACATTGTAAACTATAGATACAATAATAAAGTCATATTTTCTTATTCATTCCTTTTTTTGCACCGTGGCATATTATAGTAATTTAACCGAACGTCTGTCTGTCCGTCCGCCTGTACCTAAAACGGCAATTTTGATTATTTTTCTTCAGTTCTACCTGTACCAAAGGTTTCATAATTTACACACTTACTAATCAATATAAAGTACATGATCGGGCAAGTTACATAACTATGGCTTCCATTTTTACTAAGTTATTGTCCTTTTCAGCACTCTGAAAATGGATATAGTTAACCTAAAACGGCATGTTGGATATATCTGATGTTCTATCAATTTAGTTACAACTATCTGTACAAAGTTCATGATAGTGTCAGGTTATATAAATGTACATTATACAAATATAAGTTATTTCCCTTCTTACCACTTTGAAAATAGGGCGTTGTATGGTCGGCCTATTCCAGCAAGTTGGATTTATCTTAATTTTCTTCTAATTACTTCATTTGATAAATAATAGCTTTCATATTGGAAAGGTGGAAATGTTATTTTTCCAATGGTTTTTTCTTCTTTTTGAAAAAACCAATTTTTTTTTTTTTTTTTTTTTCTGAGTAAAGCGGGAATTTACTAGGACCAAGGCCCCAAAGGTTACTGGTGTAAATAATCCAAGTTTAATTTGGACACGCCTAAGAAGTCCTCTTCCTTCGTGTTAAGTTAGGGGTCATTTGAGTCAAGGTAACCAATGCCAAATTATTTTTTAACACTTCAAAATATGTAACATTTTTCTATTGGCAGGTGGCATTTATATTTGCTAAACATAAATTGAGATGTCTTCTTCTTTTGGATTGAGTTAGGGGTCATTGGGTCAAGATCAACAGTGATAATTACAGATTTACACGAACTTGCTGATACAGCCTTTATTCAATTACTGGTGTTTTACATATATGGTAGGATGATGACTTGCGTGGTTTTCAAACTTTGGTTTGAGTAAGGGGTCAGTTGGGTCAAGGTCAACAGTGCTAAAATTGATATTTAAACCTTTGCCCATACAGTCAATATTTTTTAGTATGAGTTTTTCATATTTGGTAGGAAGATAATTTTCATTGTTCTTCCTTTGGATTATGAGTAAAAAAGGGTCTATTGGGTCAATGTCAGCACTGCTTAAAAACGATTTTTACTCTTTTGTCCATACAGTTTTTATTCATTGATAGATGTCTTTTATAATTGGTAGGAAGTTACGTGCTCGGTCTTCTTTCTTTGGATTAGTTAAAGTTCAGGGGTGCCAAAAATAGATTTCAAGCATTTGTGTATACAACATTTATTTATTGGTGATATTTTTCATAGTCTGAACGACCATACCTTGTTAAGAGTCACAATGTCAAGGTGATCTGTGCTAGTGATAGATTTATCTCTTTACAACATTTTTATATAGCCTTTGTTCTTTTTACCTATGTCTCATATCTATATTGAACACATCTCAGTTGGTCTCTTAAGTTAGGGTCACTTTGCTCAAGGTCATGGTCTTACATTTGCATTTGTGCATATTTAATAATTTTTTATTCATCAAATAGCAATGACATGCCAACTTATATTTTTCACTATAACAAAACGTCATGACAAAGTCAGGTTATATAACTGTTTACACTTTTTGGGGCAATATTTCTGTCCTTAACTGAGTGATTTGTTAAGATTTTTTTAAAATTTGTAACTGACAAGAATTATGGCTGAGGACATTTGTGTTTTCCAAACATGTTATTGTGTTTAATTTTCCTGCTCACTTGCTTGATCTTTACGCGAATAATCATACTTATGTATAATTTACATTTCAACATTTTGCTATTTGATGTTGAACATCAGTATTTATTTGTTTGGGTCGTGAGATCAAACAAATAATGGTAGCGAAATTTCAGACCCTGATATACTTATTTGCGAAATCTGAAAGGATTCCGAACTCCTCGAAGCGGTTACTTCCCTTTATAAGTATAAATTTTCAAGCCTTCTCGGGGAAAAAAATTATTTCCCGATTGGCCGAAGATTTCTAATATTGTGTAATTCTTTACAGATATGCATGCTTATATTAAGCTCAATGATTAATGTTGAACAACAGGTTTACCGTGAACAAAATATTTCGAAATTAATAAGGATTACAAACCCTAATTTAGAATAATTTGGTTTTCTTCAGGCACTAATCTTATAACTTCTGTGGTCGAGGGGTTACACGCTACTTTAGTAAGCGAGAGGTCTGAAGTTTGAATCACAGTTAAGGCAACTCATGTTGTTGTTATTTTTTTTTATTGTTTAAGCCAAATAAACATTAAATTGAATATCATGCAGTGTTGCAATAATCCTAATAGCCAATTTACCACAGTTATAACACTGGTGGCACTATACAGAAACAAATTGCCTTCACCTTTCTGACATTCTGAGACAAAAACAAATTCAGCGCCTTCTGTACTTTGATTATCAATGTATTTTTTTAGACAAAACTGCATTTATCACATACCCGTGCCGTTTTTGCGACTCTGTAAAAATAGTATTAGAAGGTCGTGGATACATTTTGATGTGACTATATATAGGCGCGTCAATGAAAAATGGTTCTTTTTCACTTCAAATGGTCTGAATAGTAGATACATATTTAATAGCCCTAATGAGGGCCAATCCGCCATTCAAGTACAAAAAATATATTTTGCCATTAAATACGGACAAGTGACAGGGGTGAAGGATTATCCTTAAAAACGCAAAATCGAAAAAAATGTAGGTCCGGCATTTTATAGTGAGACCATCGATATGATGTTATCGAATCCACGTTCAGTTTATCATTTATTATTTTTATAATTTTAGGTTGATGACAAATTGCGTGTTTTTCTTAATTCAAAATGTTAACATTTACATGGTTTAAATGTTAAATTCTGCAAAAAGTCTGTGCCAAGAAGCGTGGAAGATTACTTGCAATTCCCAGTTTGTTCATGAGCATGCTCAATCAAACCGAGTCAGAAACGTTATCAATTTTGCTGTTTTGGGCTGTTGTAGTAGATAGTTCTTTTTCCCATTTGATAGAAAAAGCATATTTTGAAAGGCAAATTTATATTTTGTTGTCTAATTGATATATTAAAAGTTAAAATTTTATTAAGATACTCATCTTGTAAGGTGTAGAATTATACTGTTATCTTGATTAAGATCAAATAGAGAAATACAGAATCCCTAAAGAAAGTCCAACACGACAAAATTGAAAATGTTGCAGGCTCGGTTTGATTGAGTCTGTTCATGGACGGTAATGGAAAGTGCAAGTTACCGTCCACGACCCCTAGCACCAGCGTAAGCAGAATTCAACATTTAACACGAAAATGGTGAAATTTTGAACTAGTGTTGTTTTTCCTGTGTTATAAGCATCTTACTTATAATAACATTGTAAAATTGTTTATTGCAATTTTCTAACGAACTTTCTAACGAAGAAAAAATACCATTTAATTGTCAAGTGCCTATCAATAGTATTGCCTTATAACCTATGATCCCCTTTCATAATTCCATTTTATTTAGTTCAGCCCATTGTTTTCGTTTAGGGCACACGCATTCTTTTACTTGGGGACCATAAACCGCTTTTCATGGAATGGCACTTACGTGTCACATTGAAGATCCATGATAACCGCCATATGAGCACATCTGCGGATGTTTCAAAATTCAAGATTGTACAAGTCCATATGTTAAATGTTGAATTCTGCTTAAGCCGGTGCTAGGGGGTTTGGACGTTAGTTTGCACTTGACAGTACGGTCCATGAACAGAGTCAATCAAACCGAGCTTGCAAAATAGTCAATTTTGCTGTGTTGAGCTTTCTTTAGGGATTCTTATTTTCTCTATTGTATGTAACATATGATTCATATATCATGAATGATTATGTTTGTAGCCACTAGATAAAAATCATAAAATATACACTTGAAAAATTATATATTAATAAAATGTATTTCCCAAAATCATTTGAAATGACATGAAATGGTCTATCCATATACATAATTATTGTCGGGCTCAGCAAATTTTTAATATTATTCTGTTGACATTATCATACAATGTTCTATATATTACTGCTCATGGCTATATAGACCTTGACATATTTACGACTGTCGTTCCTTCATTTAATTAATCAACATAAAAGTCTTGATGTCACTCTCATACTTGATGCAATAGTTCTTTTCTAGACGACTGAAAATGTAACAATGCCGTGTATAACTTCATCAGTCTTGCAAAAAAAAAACGTTTCAGAGAAAATTACCATAAAAATATAAATTGCCTTCAACTGAATCATTACTGAGCATATTAACAGAACATCATTAATGCGAAACACGTTTAAAACATATGTCGAATATAATATGGTCATCCTATTATAAAATTCGCAAATCTCGAGATTCAACAGCATGTAAAAACACATATTATTTACACTCTTTTTTTCTAATATCTATACATGACCATGTTTGATATAATCACAGGCCGATTTCGTAAGCTCTATTCGATTGAGCCAATTAATGTACGTTTGTGATAAAAGCAGTTCGCCGTCCATGCCCACTTGCACGAGTTTGGGCAGAACCCAGCATTGAACGACTTAATATTTGTGCCATTCCATTAAATGCCGCATATGTCCCACAGTAAAAGAATGTGTGTGTAAAATGTGAAAACAATGGGCAACACTAAATAAAATGGAATTTTGAAAACACTTTCTAACAAATTAAGAATACACTTGATTTTAAAGTAATTGAAAGTGTTAAGATGACATAAGAGAAAAGATCAACTAGTAAAAACAACAATCAATGAACGCAACCCCAAATAAGACCGAACCAAACACACGGAACCAAGCACGGCATCGAATAACTGCATGATAGGGCATAAGGACAAAGCATTGACTAGACGATATTAAAGTTAACAATCAAGTTAATGAAAACTTATCACGAAAAGAATGCATTCAGGGCTTAGAGGGACGGGGCTTCTGGGGAAAAAGGGAAGGGTGTAAAATAAAAATTTAAGGATAATGGGATACTTACCCTTGACGACAAATATATAACAAACTGGGACACAACAAGTGACGTCTCAATTAACAAATCACAAGTCATACACAAGAAATACATTTAAGGAACACAGAGGGGTTTCCCACTTTGCCCGTCAGATTCGATTAAAAGCGTAAAGCAAAGTGTTCAGTTGTGAAAAGATTGATTTACTTTTTATAAATAGTTGGGTATTTATCTCTCTAAGAAAACGTTTGTTAATTTTGGTAAAAAAGATAACTAAAATTTACGATGACCCAAGATTTTACGGACGCTGAATGGAAACAGCATTGCTTGTTCGATATTGTGCTATATTGACGTTTTTTGATTTATGGAAGCTAAATTACTTATGTTCACCCTACAATATTTGTCTGGTTCGTACACACACTTGAAATGTGTAGTTGAAAACAAATATGACGAGAGCAACAGCTGTCATTTCTAAAATATGTGTATTATGTTTAAATCGTTTAAATAACTTTATTTAATATCATATAAAACACCTTTACACTAAATTTCATATGAATTAAATTCCAAACTGTGTCTCTAGTAAGACAAAAATCCCGTTATTTAAGAGGGGTAGATTGATATCCAGTTTCTTTTTCTGCCTAATTTGTAAACATCTCTTCAAATTATCTCACCAAATTGCTCTTTTTATAATTACGAAATATTTTTTTATTAATTTCGATTCGAAATTTATGAAGATTGATTTGATATCTTTAGTAAAAGTTTACACGTATTGGTTTAGAAATTGAAGCAAACATACGCCCAAACGATAACAAGATTCCTTTACATTAGATACCTGTTAGGGTTACTCTTGTTTGCATACATTTATTTTTAAAGTGATTCCGCTTTGTAAATAAACATTAAAAACTACAGAACATTTTACGTTAAGCTTGTTGTTTTCGTTTTATTTGAAAGTGTATGTTCTTTTCTTGTATGATATAAGAATATTTTTTTTTCAAAAATGATAGATATTCTACAAACGCGCAATCCTCTGGAGACATAAATCATATTTTAAACCATTTTCAATGTTTATTTAATAGTTAATTACAGGTATCTAAATTCAAAATTTCAAAGGCAGTTATTTCAATGTGACTTTGTCAAGGGAAATATTTTATTTCATTGAAGGAAAGCGAACAAAATAGTGATAGTTCTTGTGTACGTAATGTACATGTATGAAGATGGCTATAACACATTGAGTTATAAGACATAAAACATGACTTAATAAGGACACCAATTACCTAAACAAATCAAAATTTAAAACCTTTAAAACACATAATGTACGAGTATTCACTATGCAACTGCAGAAAGGTCAAAATGATAAGAAAGTGTTCGCGTACTGTAGCACATAATTAATGTAATGTTCACGAGAACTAAAATCCACGAAAGATGCTGAAGTAAGATAAATTATAAATTACGTTTATTGATTTTATAGGAATAATCTAGTATATCTTACTTCAATAATGTAAGTTCGCAATATTCAGTTTGCCTTGAGCTTCGTATCTATACGTACATCAATATATGTTCAATTATTAAAGTAAGTTTGTATTGATTTCTTAAAAATAAATATTCTACAAACGCGCAATTCTCTTGATACATAATCTATAATAAATATCACTACCTTCTTAAAGAGTATAAATCTATATCTTATGAACTATTCTAATAAAATTTATTAACAGTAAAATTATATTGGTTCCATTATTATATAGTTGATTCCCGAAAAAGTTGTAACATAGAATGTCTCTGTTATTTAATACACATGAATAATGTACGTAAACAAAATTAAATGTTCAGGAACAAAATATTATTTTGCTATTTTAAGTAGGCTTTTATCCGTTTAGCAATAGTTTTGTGCATGAGCCATTCGCTTTTAAAGCAATAAATTACCATTTTCATTTCATACAAGCATTTTTGAAACTTTACTTTTTTAAATTCAAACAATATTTTTTGCATCAGATATATAGCTTTATACACTTTAAAGCATTTTAGGGTTACTCTTGTTTGCATACATTTATTTTTAAAGTGATTCCGCTTTGTAAATGAACATTAAAAACTACAGAACATTTTACGTTAAGCTTGTTGTTTTCGTTTTATTAGATAGTGTATGTTCTTTTCTTGTATGATATAAGAATGACTTTTTTTCAAAAATGATAGATTTATTATCCTGAACACATTGCATTTACTTTAATTGTTTACTGGTTGGTTTTATGGTTGCAATTATACTTTTCTCTCAAAATACATTTTCAAAGTAAGTTATTACTTCATAAGCTATACATGTAAATGAAAGGCTTATGTTGAATTCTTCTTAAGCCGGTGCTTTGAGGCGTACTGTCCATAAACAGGCTCAATCAAACCGACCGTGCAGCATTTTTTGGAATTCTTTATTTCTCTCTATTGTATTATATCCTCATGAAAAACTAATTTATCTAAGTAGTGATTTACTATTATTAACTTCTATTTATCATTACACAAGCGCGCTTTTTCCCTATAACTTCCAGACACAAATCTTTATTTTAATGTCTTAGACAATATATTAGGTATTTTCTCTCCGATTGCAATTAAAAATCTTACAGACAATACAAGGCGAACAAATGAACTTAAAAGTCAGAAAAAAGTGGATTCATCACGTTATCATCAAATAGAAAGATGTACAATGTTAAGAAATGTGTCCAATTATCATCTTTAATTAAAGAAATTATATTTATTAATACAAAATATCCCTATCATAAAAATTTATCCATACTTTTATGTTTTTATTTATACCAAAATTTTATAGCTTTCTTTGGTCATAACTCATGTTTAGATTGGTACAAAAAAGGGACACGTGATATAAATGAACTAAAATGGAGATGAATCTTTCATGTAAGGAACCTAGCTTACGAAACGCAGGTTGTTCTATACAGATGCCGGCTTGTACCTGAAATAAAGGGATGGATCTGAAATATTCAGATATATATTTGTTTCTTTCTTAGTGCTATTTAAAAAGTCAATAATTTAAAAGTTAGGATTTTTCATTATTGGGGCGATTTAGATGTTGATTAAACTGAAGGTGTCAAGACAATTTTACATTGAAAATTATAAGCTAAACTTATTCTGGTTTGAAAATAAAAGGACATTTTCTAGGATACAAGTGGCATAGTTTTGTATGAGGAAATAAAAAGAAATCCGATAAGCTTGATTATGTGGTTTTTCTTATGTATTTAAAGGTACCAAATTGTATCAAATGTAATATGTTATATAATATTCTATAGTCATTTGTAACAGTTGTCACTTAGAACGTCTGTTGTTTAACATTAATGAGTATTGTTCGTAAACAGAATAAAAAAATTCGGAATAAAATAAATACAGCTATGATAATGTGGGTTTAAACCGTTTAGAAATTATTGCCTACATGCCTCATCTTCTCATATGTAAATACAATTTTTTAAGTATTCATATTCAAAATCCAAATAATCTGTTTTACAGCATATGTAAGCTTTATAAACTTAAGTTTAAGATTACACATGTTTGAACTTACAAAGCCTTGAGAAAACGAACAAAATTTATTACGCAGACAATTTTACATTTCATTTAGGTTTCGAGCTTTTCTCACAAACATATATGGCAAGGCAATACACTGATGAAAAAGAAATCAGATCTAAAATGATTTTAAAGGTGTTTTCTTTACATTTGATTTATTGATTTAAATAAGCGGCGTTCTTTAAAAATATATTGGAAATATTCTTCAAATAACAATGTACTTTTAAGTGTAAGTGATGTTTATTGAACCGATTTTTGACTGTATTATTTAGAAAACCGAGATAATATTATGGAGAAAAGAAAAATAACAGAGTGGTTGTTGATCTGAAAATCGTAAGATTGATTATTACATATTAGGTAAATATATTCATTTCAATAATTATCCTGCTAATAAATATGCAATTTTGAAGGCTTACGTGAATTGTAGTAGCAATCTAAATTATGTAGGTCGTAATGAAGACTCACTATAGAACATATTCGGTAAGTAAATGGAAGGAGCAGAAGAGGTCACTATCTCTGACACTTGAACTGCCTGAAATATATGCTGGTCTTAATGTCGTCACTTACATTGATGTCGCAAGTTAGAAGTGTGTAGAGAAGAACAATACAGAAGCTAAAAGATATTTGCATCGGCAACATGGAGTCTGATAAATAACGTTATACAAAATAGTCGTCAATACTTTCAAAATGAGTGAGAATTTCCGAGTAATTGAACGTTGTATTGTATTTTGAAAAATAATTCTTTCTTCATTCATATTTCATATAAAACATTTCATGTAAAATGTACAACGGTATGGAGGAGACCCGGGCTATATTCAAACATCGAGTATGGTTTCATTATCACTTTATGTATTTGTTTTATGTAGCGAGCGAGAAACTTTAGAATAACGTTTAAAGATTAATAAACTTAATACCGCGAACGATGATACGTGCATAAATACACACAGTCAATTAAAATGTTTACAGCATAACATAGATTCCAATATTTTCCAGACAAATTATTTACCGTACTTGAACAAAGCGTATGGTAAATACCATTTGTTAAAATAAATATCTCAAAGTAAGGCATGTTTATATAAGTAAAAATATTGGCATTTCAATAAAAATGATGTGATATTATATATATTTCATATAAATCTTGCTTGTTTATGTCGCTTATGATATGTTTGCCAAGCAATCACATTATAAAGCCATAACTGCAACAAGATAACAATTTCTGCAACAATTTCTGTTACACTATAGCACAAATGCATTTTATAACGTCAAATTTTACGGCAAGTAGGTAAATTATGTTAAAAATATAATTGCGTAAGAGTTATGACAGCACAAAGAAATCAAAGCACAGAAGGCGCAGAATTTGTTTGGGTCTCAGAATGTCATAAAAGGTGAAGGATGTAAGATTATAAACCAATTTGTATTTGTGTAGTGCCAGCAATGCTGTTTCCGGTATTATAAATGTAGTAAATTGGATATAAGGCAAATTGCAACACAGATATTTAATTCATTGTTTATTTGGCTTAAACAATTTAGAAGAAAAATGAGTTGCCTTAACTGGGTTTTGAACCCAGACCTCTCGCTTTCTAAACGAGCGTGTAACCCCTGGACACGGGGAAGTTATAAGACAGCAGCCTGAAGCATACCACATTATCCTAAATAAGGGTTTGTAAACCTTACTAATTTCGAATTAAATTGAAATTGAAATCGTCGACTGCCTAAAGTTTTCAGAAAGTCTAAATAACAAATGTTCATGTTCATGCGCAAATGTTAAAGAATTGCACAATATTAAAAATCTTCGACCAATCGGGAACTATTTTTTCTTCCCTGAGAAGGTTTGAAAATTAATGCACCTGTCAATTGACCATCTTTACGCAGTGATCTCACCTTAATTTTTCGGCGCTTGGAGGAGTTCGTGACGGACTACTTAAGGATTTTGCAAATAAGCATATCAGGTTCTGAAATTTCGCGACCATTATTTGTTTACAAATGAAAACAAAATTAAAAGTATATACTAGTATGCATCATTTCCCTAGCACCGACTTAAGCATGGACATGAAATGGTAAAGTTTGCTTTTTAGAACATTCGCAAGCCTTTCTATCTAAAATATACAATCGATATGATTATTATATCTTATTTATTCTAAATGGAATAATTGACATGCTTAAATATATACAAGTATATTTTTTTCAAATTATTGACAAATAATCATTAAATATAAGTTAAGTCTTTTATTACAAATTCATCTTTAGTTTAACTAGGAAATATTATCGACAATAAAAAGTTGTGCGTTTTATGATATCATTGTGACGTATGAAGAGTAAAACATATATGTATATATAATCACTACGAAGAAAACCTTCATTTGTCATTTTGATAAATAAATGTTCTGGTTCCGGCTAATTGTGTAAAATGGCTTTCTATTATTTAACACTAAACATACCTTGGCACGGAAGTCTTAAAAATCGAAAATAATCATTATGTTATCTTTGCACACAAAGTAACGGGAGTTATATTGCTCTAGTGATTTAAATTAAGGACAGGACAGGCTATCTATTTTCTAGTTCATTCATACAAAAAAATGATAACTTGGATTATTTTAAATATTTTAAAATATTTAAATATTTTCGACAGCTTCTCAGTTATGTATCCGTCAGTAGTTTCTTCTGGCCCTTTATTTAACAAGCTTTCTGATTGGTTATTTAATATCTCGTTTTTTTGATTGGTCAGAGTAATTTGATTTAACGACGCTAACAATTATTCGCTCCACTTCTTGATTTTTTTGTTTGTATGCGTCACTGTTTGAACAACATTTTTTGCCCGCCCACCCTTCAACACGCCCATTTATGTTGTTTGTTTATTATTTTTTATTTTTTTCGTTTCGTTTGCTTAGATTCATACTTTCAGGATTTTTATATGTTTTTATAATTGTATTTATAATTTATTGTTAACAGTTTCAAAATCGATTTTCCTTGTATCATCCGATGCTTTGCATGGTCTGTTTACTGTCTTTAATCAATGACATTTGAGTTCAGTGTTATAGGCGGGTATTTATGGTTGTTGCATTTTAGTTATATATTATCTGTATTGCATGTTTGTTTATAATTAATTATCTGATAATTGAATAGTCTTTCATATATTGCTTGTACATTTATTTGATCATAGAACAGTCTTACAGTGACGCACATTCATTCATTAAAATTCAATTATTACTTCTAGATTGAGTTTTTATTTAGCAAGGATAATAATTATAACCAATGTTGTTAGGTCAGTTGCCCTTTTAAATGTCATATAATGAAGATTTCTTCAGAACTTTATATAACTTATACGTACATGTTTATTCACCATGTTTAATCAGTACGTATAATTAAACATTATTTCTAGAGCGTCTTATCGTATCTGATCAACAGGTTTATCCGGTACATTTTTGTGTGTGTATGTTTAAAAAGATTATTTCGAGCCTCTCGTGCATTTTACATTTTTTCGTAACGTTTGCAGGGGACCATTATACCGTAGAAATACACTACTTGTATCCCCATGCATACAAATACTGAAATAAAAGCAATTTGATTGACATGTGACGTAATAATGTGAGTTAAATAGGTATAAAACAATAATAGTTTAAACGTTTCTTCACATTTGTTTTATCTAAGCTAGAAAGACCCCTGTAATACGATTACTTAATTTTATTTCATTTCAAGGTTTATACATTCACTGGATTTAAATGTTTTACAGTTTCATAAAATTAATGTTGTAGAAAATCAATACAAATAATTGCATAAATTAAGGATATCGAGAAAGTATCCTTAGGGAAAAATCTAAATTCTGTGCTTGTAAAATCTAATTTCCTTTGTCATTTAACTTGATTGATATTTGTTGTCGTTTATATCGTTTATCAATTCAGATTCATGCCATGCTTCTCTATATCAATTCGTCATTTTTAAATATTTTATTTTTTTCAATTTAATGCATATTTTACAAATGTAAATTCTTGGCTGTAGATGCTGTTAGTGAATATATGATTTAATATATAACCAAAGATTTTTTCTTAGTAAAGAAAACTGAGATAGAACTGGGGTCAAATGAACCTCGTCCAGGAGATTGTGGATTTTCCTTCTTTTAATTAGTAAAAGCTTTAAAATCAAGTTAGTCTAAAGCTCTGAAATAATGTCTAATGGACCTTGAGTTAGTTTATTCAAATCAAACCTTTGGAGGTAAATTGGCCTATTCCAGGCGGGGAGGGATAATAGGTTTTTCTTAACATAAAATATAGTAGAAACAATGTATCCACTGAAACCACAATGCTAGACCTTCGATATGTGGTAGGTAATATAATGAGGTTCTTTATAGTTTCTTCATTTGTTAAAATATGCCCTGCTCTGAGGGACATGGTTTATTCGTGGAATATTTATACAATATATATTCCAGGAATACAAGAAGGTTTTTGCAAGGTTCCGTTTGGTTAATCTGCCGGTAGCTCATAGAATGCTGCATTGTTGATCTTTTCAGGATACGATGGCCTCTTTTTAACTTTCAATATTAAAATGAAATATCAAAACATAATATGTATCAAGATATGAAATAGACATTACGTGTTTTGTTTTACAAAACATGTGAGTTTCCTCTGTTATGCTGAAACTCTTTATTACAGCTCATTACTGAATCTTATTTATTACATGTAAACATTGCGGGTTATGTATCAACATTAACTAGCATGAAAAAAGAATTTTGGCCAAATGTTATGTGAATTTTGTTCAGTAATTATTTTTGTTTATTTGTTTATTATTTAACTAAATCAAAATTTATGTGCATAGTCATATGCATGTTCATTGTATGAATATGTTATATAATAAGTAAAAGAGGTAGCTATTAAATATAGCAAGATTATCAGATAGATCCTGTATAAGGTAAATTAGTATCATTAATATTGCGTATTTCTGTTTGAAAGAACACTTTCATAATTTTGAATTTTATATAAGAAATGATATTTCCAAACCATTTTCCCCAATGATATTTAAAAATCAAGCATAAGGATATAGAACTTCTGAAGTACATTATCCTTGCCATTGTATTCAGCATGTCTGTATATGATGACATATTTCTAATAAACAAAAAAGATCAGAAATGCCTGTTTCTTTTCCAAGTCAATATTTACTAGCCTGATGTTTCTCAATGCGGATTATCTTGTCAACATTTGTCTCTCTGTCAACCCTTTGTTATTTCCCAAGACTATAATTTTTCTCTGTATTCAGACATATTATATTTTGACATCAATATAATCCCTTCACTATAAGAGAACAGACATCAATGTGTCTCTTGGTAACTGATTTATAATGAAGATATTCATATTGAGAGGAATTGGACTCCGTGGTGACTAGCATTTTCTCTATAAAATAACTATTAATTTGTATTTGAATTTTCAGACAAGCATTTCTATCAGTTCTATCGTAAAATATTCACTGCATTTACCACGAATGTCATTCAGTTCTGAACTATACAACTTTATGTTAATGTAAAAAGTAAAGGTAGACATTACAACAAGAACAGTAATCACGAGCATATGTTTTAAAAGATCCTTCGGGTACACGGGTAAATCATTCTTTTTTAATCTTTTGCAAAAATGTCAAAGATGGAAGTGCGCTTTTTAACGATATTATTAGTACTAAAACACCGCTTAATCTTGATAACTCAACTACTCGTATTTTCAACAACTTATCCTAGCGCATTATTAAGCAACATAGTTATTTCTGGAGAACAGGGCCCTACAATATTTTAAAGTTGTCGTTTTGGGCATTCTTTACGGGTTTTTTTTTTTTGCTGATTTAACAATGATTTCAAAATATAAATTAGCATCCACATGAGAAACATTGAAATAAATGCACTATTTTAATAAATTTCATTTCACTTCAAAAAGAAATTGCGGTAGCATACATAAACAAGCTAATTTATAAAGCTAATTTATAGAACTGAAATTCCCCGTCGCATTATACTGGTGATAACAAAACTGCGGTAGCATGAATATATCAATGCAGTTTCAGAATTGATATTTCACGTCAACTTATATTGAGGTTTTTTAGTATTATGCATATTAGGTCATTATTCTAATACAAACTAAGCAAATAAAGACAGACTCCCTTCTAAAAATCCAACAAATTTAGCAGTTCCCTCAAGCAACAGGACAAACAGTTTACCAGTTTGTGTTAATATATTATTATAAGATATTTATGTAATAAACTTATAAACAATTAAATGACGAATACGTATCTAGCTTCCAAATCACTAAAGTGCTCACACACTTACTTCGAAAATTTATTATATGTTTATTTTCAAATGTTTTTGTGTAATACAGATAGTTAAATCAATGTTAAATATGGCCAAAACAAGCAAAACGGTAACTATACGGACCAATGTACTTTAAAGTATATGTCAATCAATTTAAAAGCAATAAATTAGCAGCTCATCCGTGAAAATGACAATCTTGCTTAAATACCACTTTCGTGTTTCGTCAATATTTATCAAAACAAAAACGCATATATTACGTTATTGTTTTGATATTTAGTATACCCGAGACATTTGCTAAACTACTTGTGTTATATTATTCTGAAATAAGCAGACAACATTTGATTAAGCCACATTGTATGAGGTAACGACGATTCTATGAATGTAAAAAGACAGCACTTGTTATTGCAAAAACCCACATTTTATCCGTTTTGTTTCAGTTGTATCCAGATGTACCGAAATTGAAAAGCAATGAAGTTTTATACGCATAACGACGGAGCGCAAATGTCGCCTTCCATACAAGCTGTTATTCTCATGAATGATCTTGAAAGGTAAACACTTTTGTTGAAATATTTATAATGATGGTTGAAATATAATGCCATATTTGGTACAGATAAGGCATAGGCCTAACATTTGAATAATTTCAACGTTAGTTTCATATTACTGTGTTACGGGATATACGAGATGGTGATAAAGCTTCGCACATTTCCCTCTGATTTTCTGTAAAATTCAGTTTTGTTATGTTTGTTGGACTTCCCTTTATGATTTATCTTCTTTAATATTGTAATTGCATTCTGAATTTATCTGAAAAAAAATAAAGTTTCGTAATATTGAACAAAATATTTTTTTAAACAGCAGCGACTACATTTTAACCGAAACTTATTATATCGATATGTATAATTGAAAGTTTTAAATGGAAATTAATATTTGTAATTTATTCACATTAAATCTTAAAACAAGAGCTTTGAAATTCTTCTTGAATACTAAAGCAATTACATGAACCTGCATTTAGCATTATCTCGAAACAATAATTTGTTGTGGTTTTTTTCGGAACAATTTGCCATATTATATTATAAATAAAAATAAAAATTCTGTTGCTCTGCTGTTTGTTAATGGTTCAGATTGGTGACAACAGCTTTGTTTTCTCTTTCACATTAAGCATAATTATCACAGAACATTAAATATATGCATCTTATGATTTATAAACATATTTCGTTATAAATTGTAATCTTCTTTCATGTAAATTGTAACGTTGTGGATGCTTCTGCCTGCCCATTAACGTTCAATTCTTAAACATATAATTGTCGTTTTGATTAATGACGAGTTATTCTATATGTAAGGCATAGCCAGAACGTGTGACACAATATATAATTTAACGTTTTAATGAATAATATTATATCATTTATGTATAAACGTCGACTATTATTAAAAAGCGACACATTATTAAGTACATTGTATTCACTGCTAAAATTGTTTGTACAAATTTCAAAAATGCAGAATAATCCTGAAGTTTCTTTGTTATTTACGGGATGTGTTGCTGTTATTTTCCTTGAAGTAGTTTTTTATTACTTTATATTACGTATGCTTGTATTTTTAAAAATGATAAGCCTCGATCATATAGCTGAACCATCTTGTCTTATTTAGCCACATTCAAAGTTGTTTTCTTTACATGGTGAGCATCTTATTTGTTCCATATTCATTATTACTAAATATGAATCACAGTTGCGTTTTTTAGAGGACAAGATCTTATTCATTTCAAGAGCTTAATGAGTCGTGTAAGATGTTCTGTAAGATTATTGTTAATTGTAAAATAATTCTTCATCTTAATCAACAAAGTATATTCAAATAGTTTTATGCTATAACTTAGCATTAAAGCAATCGTTTTCATAACAACATTTGTGAACAGTAAATTATTAATGTACTTGGACAAAATATCTCGCAATATTTCTTTCCATTTGACCAGGGACTATGTTTAACTTCCTAAAAAATATCTTTAAATCTTTTCTGATCCTGAATTTGTTACTTATTTGTTATGAACAAAAGTGTCCTAAACACTGTAATGAAAAAAAATCCAAATATTTTATTGATACAATCCTCACAGGATGATATTCAGACAACCAACAATGTCACTATCCCATGTTGAAATATTGCGTATTAAGTAACGAAACATAAAATTAAGATACCTTGATAGGAAACTGAACAATTATTTTTATACAAAAACATTATCAAGAACAATCTTGAATTGTATAAAATGCATGTTTTAGAAAACGCGATACTAGAAAGAAAATGGGAATTATTAATTTCGGAATCATTGATGTTTTAAGATTCAATTTGAATACCGCTGAAGCCGATGCAAGAGGGCGCGAAAGATATGACACTGAAGCATTGTCTCACATTAAAAGACCAATCAAATCAAGTTTGCATTTTTTATATAATTTTCTCGTTTTCATTGCATCTGAGGGATTATCCCTTTTCCAGATTTACTTCAAATGTCATCCGGCAGCCGTAGCTCACTTCGGTCACGGTCATTAATTCCAGCACTTTCGTGTTGATGATTGATTACCAACTAAGTTGGTGCTTAGGGACATGCGCGATGTTGCACTTTTACATTATCTTTCATGAATAGACGCGTTTTCAAAATTTTTATAGCACATACAAATAATGAATAAGTCTGTAACAAATGCATAGCTAAATGCTCCCTCCCTGTCACGTACATAGATCTATCGTATTAACATTAAAACAACAGGCTTTTATGAAAGAAAAATTCAAATATTGTATGTATTTAGTAATTTACCAACTAAATACAAAATGAATACGGTCAAACATGATTATTAAGTTGAAATAGATCCGTAAAAGAAAGCTTTAAAACTTCATTCAATCCATAAAAGAAATGAAATCATAAACATCTTCATCAGCGTAATTTCAATTTTATTTTAATTTTATTTCTTTAAACTTTGTAAATTATACATTAGGGAAATAGGCTTATTGACAATAATCTACATTAATTTCATCTTGTGTTTCAACGTAAAATAAGCTTTTGTTTAATTGACAGTTATGTTTTGCCATAATGATCAATGAAATGTTGTTTTTTGTTGTTTTTTTATTTTAATGATTTACAAGTCTAATACTGTATAGGATTGTAAGCACGTTGTCACCTCATCTATTACTTTGCCATCTCTCCTTCAACGTATAAAATTTTCATGTACATATATTTGTCGTTTTAAACTCGCATTGATATGATATAGGATACGCATTCATATGATATAGGATACACGTAACATGTCAAAAGTGATTATTCATTAAACAATATACATTAAATAATTCGTTTATAACTGAAAAATAGATAAGTAGTTTTAAAATAGAACATACACATTAAGTTTATGATATAGGAAATTGGAAATCCATCAATAACTAAGAAATTGATGGGTTATTTCGTAACTGCAATATTAACATCAGTGTATATAATTCCACAGTAGATAAGCAATAAGTGTTATGAAAACAAAAGAAACAAAGATATAATTCTACAAAAAACTATGTCTGCACACTTCTTCATTTCTAATATCATAAACTTATTATGCAAGTCCTTTTTTAAAACTACTTATCTATCTTGTCATCGTTTCAAGAACAAAGAAATTAAGCATGAATAGGTTAATATACCATTATTCATAGAAGTAAAGATCTTACAGAAATATTTCTATACATTTACAGACTACAAAACTAATGTCTGTCTATTTTGAATATATTCCAGTGATCATATTTTAGGAAGATCTATATTAATATTAATACAATACAAATAATTAGAATACTGAATTTTATATAACTAAAAATATCAACGTATTAATACATGTTTACAATGAAGCAACAAAAGCATTACCAAATGCTTCCTAAGGCCTAGTTTCATATATTAAGTAATGCAATAAAGACGATTAAATGTTGTTTCCCTTTTTTATCAGGTAGTATTGTATTAATTAAAACTTTTTTATGGCATTTAAGACAACACCTTGACAAAAAAAGGGAATTGGTGAGGTATTGTTTTGTTATTATCAACCACGTGAATAAGGAGATGTGTCTGCAATTTTAACAATTTTGTTTGTTTGGAAACCTGTTTCCTAATTTTTATTATTTTAATACAAATCAAATAACAATAATAGTATCAAAAAGATGAAGATGAAGTGTTTAAAACGAATTACTGTCAGTGATGTATTTTTGAACGGTGCAATTATGTAATGTTTTTCAAAGATACAAAATATATTATATGCTGTTTTGTTGCAAGATAAACTCAGATAATTTCAATACCAATTATGTTTTTGTTGGATGTGCTGGATTTTCAGATAGCGAAAAATAAATTTATAATTATTGTGAACAACTAAAACTCTATATGCTGTCGACAAGTAAGTTATCACTTTATGGAAGATCCTAACCTTTACTTCAAAGTTGACATTCGTTCTGTATATAGAACTGTCAATTTGATAAATGACGAGGAAAACGACATTATAAAAATAGCCACGTTAGATGTAAATTTGCGTATCTATTAACTTCGTTAAGGATTTTAAAGTATATGGCACCAACGTTTAAGGGATGCGTTGTCTAGAGATGATGTGAATGGATTAAATTTTACTTATTATGTAATCCATGTATGCAAAATTTGAATATTATAATAATTATTATAATAACGTACAAAAAAGTCAAATGTTTTGAAAATATGTCAAGCATATTATGCATGCCACATACTGCTTACGAAATCCATCCAAGGTGTAAATAAGTAGTTCAAATCATTATGTAAGACCTTTCAAAGTCACGGGAAATAACTTTTGTGTGAGTCATCCTTACACGTTCCTTAAACTACATTTCTGTGAATTTTTTTAAAATTTGTAACGGGTTCTTAAACAAAGCGGGAATTATTTGTTTCAAGATTTTTAGACACTACGAAAGTACGTATATGACCAAAAATTAGTCGGCATTTTATCTCAGATTTTAACATGCACGTTTTACTGTTAGTGCGAAGCAATCTAGGCTTAAATATGACCTCGGGTTCAGCTTCTGTATTATTTCAAAGGCTCTGACGGGAATAACAACCACAGCGGTGAAGGGCAAGTGATGTGAAGTCGGTGACAGAGGGCCCGTTAGTATAATTTCTTCTCATGAAGGAGTCCAAAGGCATTATCGTAATTTGAACGAATATCAACCACAGCTATGAAAGGCAAGTGATGCGAGGAAGTCGACGACCACAATCACTTGGCCCGTTTATATAAATACTGAGTGTGTCATTAAGATTTTAAATCGTGCGAGCATAATTGATTTATTGATTTTATATATAGTATGTCTTATTTTATATTGGTTGTATATAGAATAAGTTTCTATACATTTTCTTTCATATATATTGACAAATTTACTTTGTCTAAATATATATCGTTAAAGCATGAACATGATCTCTTTCGGTTTGAGTGTGAAGGAAAGTTTACGACATCAATACGAGAAGTCATGCTTTTACGAGTTAATAATAACACTTCACATTGGAGGTTGTTTTTGAATAATTTAGCTTTATTAAACAAGTAACTTCTTTTACATGGAGATACATAAAGAAAATAGGTATATCCGTCTGTATGCTAGAGTGTTTGAACATATATACAATATATTCGAATCGTTGTTTACTTCTTCAAATCCTTAATCGAATGACATGGCATTTCCTGAAATGTTTAGTTCCACTGCAGTTATAATAAAGGCTAATTAAATCAGTACTATTGTTAACCTAGTTATTGTTTCTATTTATTTTTTTCCTTATAAAATTGTGATATTCTGTCGAAAATTACTTACCCAATAATAAAAATAAAACATCCATTGTGTTTTAACAAGAAATACTTATTCTGACTCAACACACTATTAACATAGCCACATTTATCGAGCAACTGTAGAAATATGAAATGTCATGGGTACAGAGATAACGACTAATCATAAGGAATATTCGCAAGTGTCGGTCAATTAAAATCATGAAGACGCCCCTTTAGTATAATCCGATTATCTTGCATTTTTACTCGGTTAAACGTTAGTGTCATAAATAATGTGCTAAATGTAGTTTTCTTAAATTTTATTTTTAAAACAAAAGCGGAAGTATAGATGGGATGTCTATCTGTCAATTTGAGATTAACTCACAAAGCAATGTTGCAATAATGCTGTAAAAGAAAATGAACAAACTGATACAGTTCATGCAAACACTGGTGTATTAGGGTTCACTTGTCTTGAAAACGATATCAAATGTTAATTATAACATTTTTTGAAAAATAGCGTACTATTATGGCCAGACGACCTTGAATTAATATCCTGTTAACTTGGTCTAGAAATCTGACATTTCCGTCATAATGATTACTAAAGGAGCATACACATTAATATTAAAAGATAAAATATAAATCTATAAACTTTCCATACGAAACAAAGTAGCGTCATTAAAAAGGTAACAATTATTCGACCTTTAATTGTCTAACCGATTCACAGACGCTAATTTGATGTCACTACACAATTTTATCAGATCTCTTTAATTGAATTGATTTTGGAACGGCGTAATCTGTTTAAAAATCTAAATAGTTATAAAAGACTAATGCTATCATATAACATAGAAATGTATCGTAGAAGAAATAGAATCATTATATTTGTGCAGCTCTGTTTGTCATAAATTCTTAATAATTTAAGTACTAAGAGAAAATTTCTGCCCGTGTATCTGCCAGTTAAAACTACTTTGCTGACTGACGGTGTATATTATGTTTCAGTTGTCTGTTTTGTTTAAAGGAGACGGAAGGTTATTGTACGTTGTTCCCATTCTTGTTGTTCGCACTGAGCAACAACACTCTTTACCTTATAGGCGGTCGGGACATAAATAAGAGACAAAACAACATAATCCCAACTTGCACTTTTATTTCCCAACATAAATTACTCTTAGAAGGTTACATTAACATTCTTGGATCTCGGAAGTCAATTTTAACCATTCATTGAATGAGCAACATATGAATTTCATTGATATACAACTGTGTTTATAGAATGGAACCACGTATGATGATTGCTGTCTGGAAACTAATGACTATTTAAGTGAGAAATTTATCATCAATTTCGAATAATGCATCGAAAACATATTTTAGTAAACTAAAACATCAACTTTATTAGCTATCCCTTTTCAAATAATCACTATTCGTTTAGAAGTCTACACGATATGTTATTTTTTATATTGCTCATCATATTTACAAATCAAAAAGAGTAATAAATTTTAAACCAAATGGAGTTTTACATCTTACCATATCGCTGTCTGCAAGAAGGACATACCAACTCCAATCACAGTACCATGTTTTTGCCTACAATAATGGACTATACGCGTCATAAGTTTTATTGATTGATTTTGGCATTTTATCATCAGAATTTTGGTTTGAGGTCGCAAAAGTCAATTATTTTTTGGTGACTTGTTTACCCCTTCATAATAGATAAGTTTTATATATTTTATATTAGGTGTGTGAGCGAAAGGGCTGAAACATTTACTATGACAGGAAGTGTATATAAAATCAAAGATAAAACGTTTATTTTCATATTTTTGTCAAACTTTTATAATGCATAGAGAACTGCACAAATTATTTTATGTACAAAAGCGAGTACATTATATCAAGTTTATCCTGAAAATTGTACAAACACATCAAGATTGCTTAATCATTTTGTTATTGAGTACACTATCAATTAGTCCCCTTTAATATATCAGAAACAGAATACAAACGTAAAATGTTCAAAGAAACATAGAACTTCATTTCAACTTGATTAAAGCTGTGGGACACTTCGGGGCAAATGTTTCAACGATCATAGAAGATTTCTCAAATTACGCAAATGTCAAAAATTGATAAATATATTATATACCTTTTGATCACTATATGACTCCGAAACAAGAAAGAAACAAATCGGATCATTCTAAGTCCTTCAAATTTATATAATAAATAAAAGACTATAACTTACATCTCCGTACAATCCATTTACGTAAATATTTTATCAAAATTAACTTTTTTGTTTGATTTAAAATACCCTTATTTTATAGATATATCTAAAACGTCTATCGCTTTCTTTTCAATTTTTGAAATTTCCTTTCAGACAGAAAAGTGAATATGTGGTAATAAGATAACTGACCGACCTATTGACGTCCCAATTGGTCGATTGTCTCCGCATCACGAAAGTGTTAACGTGTTATGCAAATTAATCAATTTACATCTAAAGTTTATTGGTCTGGTAGATTTCACAGACTTCCAGAGGCTTAAAAGAATTTGATAGTATAAGAAATCAGCCATCTTTTTTCCAAGACAAAGCAATTTAAGAGACATGACATTCGTAACATAAATGCGATAAAAAGGAGAAGAAAGTATTAGCGACTCTCCTGCACGTATGGACTCTTTAAAAAGCCTTATTTGTTTAATTAGTATCTTAAAGCATCACATTCTAAACATATGTTGATTCAAACAATCTGTATCTGTTTAATAAAATGAAAACTTTAAAGTTTTCTTTAATGTTAACATATAAATCGTTTTAAACACCTTTTCTACTTGGTTTATTAAGTGCAGCTGTAACAAGTTAGGCACAGTGATATCAAACATACAAAAATAAAATAAAACATACACATAACAAACACAAATAAATAATAATAATAATACTGATAATCAATTTCGTACTAAATGTCGCGTGTATTGGGACTTTAACGTTTGTCTTTAACTCACTTTTGTAATTCATAGGCTATGAAAATATAGTGATATAACTAACCAATGACATTCAAAGGGTCATTAATGAGGCAATTATATAGTAGCAAAAGACACTCTTAATAAAATTATATAACCGATCTACAGGACAAAGCGGTGAATTGTGAATCTGCTCATTTGATTAATATCTTACACGTATTAATAAAATATGGAGTAAAACCGATTTTGACGAGCAGATGACTACATTAAAAGTCATACATAATAATGTATTGTGATGAAAGAAAACATCAGATGTTATCAAAATGCATGTTCTGTTTATCATTAATTATCTTTATTTGTTAGGTTGATAACAAATTGCGGGTGTTTCTTAATTCAAACTTTTATCATTTTTATGGTTTAAATGTTTTATTCTGCTTAAGTCTGTGCCAGGAGGCTTGAATGGTAACCTGTATTTATTAGTTCCGTTCATGAACTCTAGAACTTTTCCATTTGATAAACAAAAGCCAAATATGGGAAGCAAATTAGCATTTTGCTGTCTTATTGATATATTTAAAACTTAATTAACGTAGAGAAACATAATGCATTGTCAAACACATATTGCAGTTTTCTAACAAAAAATATCATTCAGTTTCTCAGGTACCTAATAATAATATAGCCTTATGTAACATGATATGATAAATAAATCATGAATGATTATGCTTTTAGTCACAAGATAAACAAGCTAGATACACTTGAAAAAAAAACTATTTATTAATAAATTATGTTTCCCAAAATCACCTGAAATGACATGAAATGGTCCATCAATATACATAATTATTGACTGGCTCAGCAAATTTTGAATATTATTCTGCAGACATTATCACACCATTTTCTATATCTTACAGTTCATGGCTACATAGACCTTGACCTTTTTATTAACGACTGTCGTTCCTTTATTTAAATCAACATTAAAGTCTTGAATTCACTCTAAACTTGATGTAACAGATATTTTCTAGACGACTAATATTGTAACAATGTCCTGTATAAATTCAACGTTTTGGAGAAGAGTACCATAAGAATTACAAGTTCTCTTCAACTGAGTCATTACTAAACAAATAAAAAATACACGTTTCAAATATATTTTGAAAAAATCTTATAAAACTGTTTGATTATGTAATTATATAGTTCAGAAGGTTATTACATGTAATATATAACATATTCTAATCTTTTTTTATTTTCATATTTTTGTAAATATACACACATTTATTTAATTGAACTGAAATAACGTTTTATATCTTAGTCGAGCTGTGTACTCATTCACTGAGTGTTATTGAAGTAAGGCGTCTTTATTTTTGTCATATATTTTCAATTTTCCAAATTCCAGAAACACAAATATAAAAGCAAATCGCCGTCCATGCCCACTTTCATCGGTTTAAACAGAACTTGAATGTTCGTCCCATTCCATGAAATGCCGCATATGGCTTAAAGTTAAAGAATGTGTGTATCCGGAATGTGAAAACAATGGACATCACTAAATAAAATAGAATTTTGAAATCACTTTCTAACAAATTAAAAATACAACTGATTTGATGAACTGATGGAAAGTGTTTATATAACATATGAAAACAAAGATTGACAAGTAAAAGCAACATTCATTGAACGCAGCCCCCCGAAAACTCAGTAAAATCGAAATAACCATACGGAACCCAGTAAGGCACCGAAAACATGCATGACAGGGCATAAGGACAAAGCACGGACTGGACGATATAACTGTTAACAATTAAATTAAGGAAAACTTAGGATATCAAGAAAAGAATGCATTCAGGGCTAACAGGGACGGGGTTAATGGGAAAGGGGGCGGCGGAGTCCCTATGGAGGGGAATTAAATGAAAATTAAGGGAATTAGGATACTTACCGTTCGCGACAAATAGAAACCTGGGACACAAACGGTGACATCTCAATTCATACATCTAAAGGAACACAGAGGGGTGTCCCATTTTGCCCGACAGATGCAATTAAAAGCACAAAGTGTAGTATCCAGTTGTGAAAGACTTGAAGTATGTTTTAAAATAGTTGGGTAATAATCTCTTTAATGAAGTGTTTGGTAATTTTGGAATTGAAATGTTCTAACTTAAGTTGATTTTTTATAATGATGAAATAATTTTTTTTATTAATTTTGTTTTATGACGTATGAATTGATATATTTAGTTAAAGTTTACACTAATTTAGTTAGAAATGAAAGCAAAAATACGCTCAGTCGATAACAAGACATATTTAAACCATTTGCATTGCTTATTTATTAGTCCTTAGAAAGGATTCATGTACAGTAGCACATTAATGTATCAAAGTTGACGATAACTTAATACCACGAAAGAAACTGAACATGGATTAACAATAGGTTAAGTTAATTGATTTTATAGGAATAATCTAGTATATCTTACTTCAATAATGAAAGTTCGCAATATTCAGTTTGCCTTGAGCTTCGTATCTATACGTACATCAATATATGTTCAATTATTGAAGTAAGTTTGTATTGATTTATTGTAAAAAATGATTATATCAACAAACGCGCAGTCCTCTGGATACATAGCTTAAAATGAATATGAATTTCTTTTCAAAGCATTTAAAAGGTTATTCCTGTTTGCATCCATTTATTTAAAAAGTGATTTCGCTTTGTAAATAAACATTATAAACTACAAAACATTTTTACGTTCAGATGGTTCTGTTTTCCTTTTTTTTTGATAGTATATGTATTTCTTTTGTATGATATATAGAGGATATTTGTTTGTTTGTGTGTAAGATGAAATTTTATTTCATCGAGTGAGCTTTAAAACAGTATTCTCACGAATGGCGTAGCCACGAGTAAGAATACTGTTTTTAAAGTTCACGAGATGAAATTAAATTACATTTTACACAACAAACAAACACATTTTCTTTGTATTTTATGCTTAAAAAAAGTTAAAACGCTTGATATTAACTTTAATATTGAAATCTGTTTCCCCCATTGTTAGCCCCTCTTTTAGTCGAATTTCTCATAAAATACAAGAAGTCTTGGGCTGAAAAATAAGTTTGCCAATCAACGTTAAATGGCGATGATATTATTCATTTTATTCAAAAAATATGAAAGATCGCTTGTTTTAATAATAAAAACAAACAATTCTAGTAGGAGAAAAAGTCCAACCATCCATCCATATTTCTGTTACTTACGGCGAATTTATATTAGACTTGGATCCGTGTAATGTAAGCGGCAGCCATTTTTAAAAATTGTTTATTTCATGGGAGGAAAAAAATTGTGTTTGATTCAGAGGGATATCATTTGGATTTGTTAGTCATACATCTTTTAAAAGAAAGAAAAAAAATATGATAAACAAGATCATCAAGGAAAGGCGGCGTTCAATGAACGCAGCCCCCACCCGAACCAGTAACAAGAGCCAGTAGCAAGGAGCCCAAGAGGACCCAAACAAAAACAGGAAAGGGCAAAAGGCAGAGTACGGGCAGGTAAACCACTACCTAAGAATAAATATTTAGTAACTGATAAGGAACAAAAAAAAATGGATGAGTGAAAAGAAAACAAATGGATGAGTGAATATTAGGCCCATCAAGTCAAAAGGCACAGGGGAAGGGGACATGAGACCCGGGGAGGGGGGGGGAATAAATAGAATAAATAAAAACTAGGGGCAAAAATGAAGATACTTACCGTAAACGAGAAAACAACAAGAGACACAAAAGTGTCACCAAAACAGTATAAAACAACATAGCCAAACATCTGAGGAACACAGAGGGGCGCCGCCTTGGAACGGTCAGAAGCATAAATACTGCTGGGGAGTTTAAACCGGTTAATGGTGCACCAAACCTCACTCTAAGCCCCACCATGTTCCTATAAACGAGACAGTATAAATAAAATGAATCCCCGCCAAGTGAAATTCTAAGAATTGTCATGGTTACAAAAGGTGAAATAAGTAAAACATCGAAATGCTCATGTAGAAACATACAAAAGAAAACCCAATGACCATAACACAAAGTACTCAATGTCTTAGAGGAAGACAGAGCAACAAGAAAATCACCTACATGGGCCCGACGAAGCAAGAAAACTTTTTTGAGGATTGTTACAGACAATAAATAAGTGTTGACAGATGTGTTAATAAAACGACTACGAAATTGGAACACATGAACTTTTTGAAAGGCTGCCTTACAAACTTATGAACGCTGGGTGATTTACTTATTCTTCGGGCTGATGTCTGTCATTGTTTTTTCAAGTTATTAGGCAGTTATTGCTCGTAGGATACTTAAATATGCAAGAGCAGTTCTGCATGTGGAAGGAAATGTATTTTTCAGACTGTAAAAATGAAACAAAAATTTATAGACGATATTTGGTGATAATTTGAATATAATGAAGTAAGTTTTCTTCTTTTAATTACTTTTGAAATTTCAGTTATTTATCAATTTCAGCTTCGCTTTTCTCTAAACAGCCCTGACAATGTCAGAATTGTCAACAATAATAAAATTGAGGTACCGCATGGGGAAAATCTTAAAAAAGTAGTCTCATCTTTGAAAAGTGTGAAATTATATTTTGATAATTTTCACTGTGAATTATCAAATATAATTTTCACGGATAAATCAGTAATCCGCTGAAAAACATAAAATAAAAGGATGTACTTTTTTTTAAAAAAAGTGATGGATAATTTACCCTGAAATCATTGAAACTTATTTAATTTTTTACCAGTTTGTTTCATGGATGCATTGATACCTTTCTTTCAAAGACATTTTGGAGGCGTGGAAGGTGTCTCGCACTTTTTAGTTCTGTCCATGTACATGCGCAATACATCATTTTTAATTTTGCCATTTTGGACGTTCTTTGTGGATTATTTATTTATTTCTATTTAATTTTATGCTCTATACAACTGCATTATCTAAGAAATGATTTACTATAATTAAGGTTTATTTGTCAATAATATACATTCTAAACAATAATGCGCATTTTCTCTATAACTCTGAGAAACAAATCGTTATTTCAATGTCCTTGACAATATAACATATTAAATATTTTCTCTCCGATCGCAATTTAAAAATCTGAGAGACAAGACAAGGCGAACAAATAAACTTAAAGTCGGTTAGTAAAAGTCAGAAAAAAGGATTCATCACGTTATCAAAAGAAAGATGTTTTATGTTAAAAATTTTGTCCATTTATAATTCAAAGAAAAAATATCTTTAATAAAAAAATTCTATTTATTACTACAAAATATCCGTATCATATAAACTTATCCCTTTATGTTCCTATTTCTACCACAATTTTGTAGCTTTTTCAATCGATATTTATGTCGATTGTCGTGATATATGACCATTACATTGTCGGCGTAACTTAAAATCAAACCCATCCACCCCAAACCCTACTAAAAGAAAATAACAACAATAAATTAGCCTTTTTGAGAAGAACATATTCGCTCTAAATGATATCAAACAAATAGAGCCATTTAATTTATTGACATAAAGGATATGTTCATTTATAGTGTCGATGTTGCAACAATCTGTAAATAATAGCATGCTTTATCTTTTTTATTGCGTGACGCACGTAACTGTCTCCGTTTATTTTTTCTAAGCTTCAATAATAATCTTGAGAGGCATAACAAAAGAAAATAATCTCGTCAAATGAAAAAAAAACATTATACATCTTCTTTTCAAAAGATCTTGAATTTTAAAATGAAATTTGAAACAGTTCGGACAAAAAAACACTTTTATTGTGTCAATTTACCAAAACAAACAAAAGCAGGGGATATTTTCAAATACACAATTGGTAAATTAAACTCATATTTATTCTATTCTATTCGCCATTTTTCATATGTTTGAATATTTGTTTCCGTCATGCAATTAAAGTCATACAAGTGAAATAATGGTATCTTATAACCAATTTTGTCAGGTCAGTTGGCCTTTTTAATGTAATATAATGAAGATTTCTTCAGAACTGCATATGACTTACATGCTTATTTACCATGCTAATCAGCACGCGTAATTTAACATTATTTCTAGAGCGTCTTATCGTGTCTGATTAACAGGTTTATCAGGTACATTCTTGCGCCTGTATGTTTAAGAAGTTTATTTCGAGCCTCTCGTGCATTCTACATTTCTACCTATTGCAAGGGAACGCTGAACCATAGAATTTCAACTAGTAAGCCCATGCAAACAAATACTGGATTAAACAGTAATATGATTGTCATTTGACGTAAAGAAGTCTGACAACTGACTGAGTTAAATAGGTGTAGATCAATAAACATATTAATCGTTTCTTCTTATTTATTCTATTTTATTTTATCTAAACTAGAAAGACCTTCGTGATCATTTTATCGTATTTTAGCTGCATATGATGGCCTCTTTTTAACTTTCAATATTTAAATTAATTATTCAAACATAATATTGTTTGATTTTATTAACCTGTAAATTCCATACTGATTATACGGTCAATGCACAGAATATATTAATATTCGATAAATGTTCGGTAAATTCCGTCTTGTTTCTATGAATTAGTTAAACTGACCGTTATAGCGCAATAGGGTGAACAATTTTGCAAGCGCTTCACCATTTTTATTAAAATAAACTTAAAAATAAAGAAAAAAATAAGTCTAAAAATAATGTCAAAAAAGGGATCGAACCTCGGTCCCCTCATGAATTAGGTAATCACTTAACCGACTGTACTATTGCGGATGTTACAAGAACCTACATTAATTTAGTGGAAGTTTTCCAAACGGAAGTGATATACTCCATATTAATCCTCGTAAAATAAACGGACAAAACCGAAGTGGGATCGAATATTTAAATGAGTGCTAAAATGTATTCATAATTGACAGGTCAATAAAATCAGACTATACATAAATCAAGATAATAATACACATGACTAAACATGTGGATCAAAGTTGGAAACCGTCATTAATCAATCGGATTTTCCTTTGTTAGGCTGAAACTCTTTATTATATCTTATAACTGAATCTCGTATCATAGGTTGAGGACCTTTCTGTTGGAAATGTGATAGAGTTAAATCGTATACATATACATGCACAGTGCGTTAACTGGAGTGCAGGTATTAGTTACCCGCACTCCAGAGCATGCCCATTGATTGGTTCATTTTGTCCGGGGTTTACATATTGTGACGACAGAGAAAGGTTTAGCGATGGAAATGTCATATTCAGATGCTCGTTCATTGGGTACTTTTTTGTTGGGTTTCATATTGTGGTATCAGGGAACGTGTTTTTATGTTTGACTATGATACAAAAGATAAAGAACATCAAAACACTCGGCAATCTGATTTATACTCGGGGGCTACGCCCCCTCGTACAAATCAGACAGCCTCGTGTTTCGATGCTCATTCTATAACTTATTTATTACATGTAAACGTTGCGATTTATGTATCAACATCAGCTATCATCAATAGAAAATTTTGGCCGAACGTTTTGTGAATTTTGTTAAGTAATTTATTTTGTTCATTATCTAACCAGCTAATAAAATCTATGTGCATAACCAGATGCATGTACATTGTATGAACCTGTTATATAATCAGTTAAAGCGGTAGCTATCAAATATAGTTAGATTATCAGATAGATCCAGTTTAAGATAAATAAGTATCATAAATATTGCGTATTTCTGTTTGATAGTACCCTGACATAATTTTGAATTTTATAAAAGATAGTATGCCTATTGTGGCTTTTTCCCATTGATATTTATAAATCAAGCATATAGATATAAATGTTCTGAAGTACATAATCTCTGTCAGTGTATACAGCATGTCTGTAAATGATGACATATTTCTGATTAACAAAAAAAGATCAGAAATGCCTGTTTCTTCTCCAAGTCAATATTTATTACCCTGATGTTTTTCAATGCGGATTATCTCGTCAACATTTGCCTCTCTGTCAACCTTTTGTTATTTCCCAAGACGAAAATTTTTCTCTGTATTCAAACATATTATATTTTGACATCAATACAATCCCTCAATTATAAGAGAACAGACATCGTTGTGTTTCTTGGTGACTGGCATTCATATTGCAGGGAAGAATTTGATACCGCGATGACTAGCAGATTTTTTTATAAAATAACTATAAATCTAAATTTGAATTTTCAGACAAGTATTTTTATCAGGGGTTCTAATAACATTTACCAACAATTGTATTCAGTTTTGCACTATACAATTTAATGTTCATGTAGAGAGGTAAACTGGAAATTACAACCAGTACAGTAATCACGAGTATATGTTTAAATGACATTTCGGGTGCACGGGAAATCAATTTACAAGCAACACATTAGCACATACGACAGTTCAGACATCAAATATTATACCTCATTCAATATATTTCACGGCAATTGTTTGCTTTCCGAGATCATTCGTGAAAATGACAATCTGGCTAGTACCTTAAGAAAGGCCGCTTTCGTGTTTTGTCAATATTTATCGATACAATAACGCATATATAACATTATTGTTTTGATATTTAGTATACCCGAGACACTTGCTAAACGACTCGTGTTATATTGTTTTGAAATAAGCAGACATGTGGTTAAGCCACATTTTATGAGGTAACATTTTATGAATGTTGCTTCGATACAGCACTTGTTTCTGCAAAAGGTGCCTTTATCCGCTTTATTTCAGTTTTATTCATATGTATCGTATATACTAAATGAAAAACAATAAAGACTTATTCCCATCATGACAAAATACAAACGTCGCCTTCCAAGCGGTAACAAACTGTTATTCCCAGGAATGTTCTTGAAAGATAAACACCTTTGTTGATATATTTATAATGCTGGTTGAAATATAATGTCATGTTTGGAACAGAGTAATGGTATGTTTAACCCTTTCGTTGCCAGAGGGTTATTTTTTTAATGATCACCTATTTGCCAGAGTGTTTTCTAAGAAATTACTATATTATTAATTAATATAATTATTATTATTTGTTATTAGTATTACAATAATTATATATGTTTCCAAACCTGTTAGTAAAATAATAATTATTGTCGATGGTATAATTTTCTTTATATTTATTATTATTTTTATTATAATTATTATTAATTTATTATTATTATTATTATTATTATTATTATAGAAACGACAAAAGCTGTCCATATGGCAAATACGCCGAAAATATGCCATCCCTATGGCAGTGAAAGGGTTAACCATTGAATAATTCCTGTGTTAGTTTCAAATTCACGTTTTACGGGATATACGAGATGATGTTAAAGCTTCGTATATATCTTTCTGATTTTCTGTAAATTCAATTTTGTTATATTTGTGACCTTTATGATTTTCCTTCTAAATGTTAAAAGGCAATCAGAAATTATCTGAAAAAATAAAGTTCCGTAATGTTGAAGTTATTGCACAGTTTAAACGCTTAAAGTTTAAACGATTTATTCTATCCAAAAACGACGGTACTACATCTGCAGCAATTAGTTAACCCCTAGGCGAGCTATATTTAGCCCCGTATATAAGAAGCTGCAGATCACGCTCCCGGCCTTTTCAACTTCGCAAGCGTTAAAGAAGGTACGGGACATTATTAAACTTTATGTAGAACACAATATTTCAAAATACTGAATACTAAACTGGAAAGATAATGACCTGTCGTCATTTTCAAATTAATTAAGTTCCTTTGTTGTTGTTTTTGTACAAGCAATAAACAAATTTCATTGTTGGAAATTAAAGGTTTATTTTAAAGATTTAAGTCGGTCCTCGTGGGAAAGTTGTTTTGAATATGGTCGTGATCTATTTATTATTTAGTCGCTGACTCGCTGCTATATACATTTGATCAATTAAATGAATTTCAATATTTAATAGATGTAGAATATAACAGATATAGAGTTCGTTAGTTTGTGACGATAATATTTTAGAGAATATTTAATAACTTTACTGTACTGCAGTATGTAGTAGGGTAGCGTAAAATTAATTTACGTCACAAATTACGTCATACCCACTGAGTGTACGAATATTGCCACTGGTAAACATATTTAACTGACAGGGCATCAGTGATATGTTTGCTAGATCTATTTAGGTATTTTATATATGCATATGATATCATTTCTTCGTCGATCTTAAAGCTGCACGCCTCCAAGATGAGCCAAAATATATCAAGAAATTCAATGTTATGAAAATGTATTAAAATCTTAAGAGAAAGATTCAATATTTAATTAATCATTTACATGTTATGTGCGATTTATGACTAATTCAGTGTCTATTCTGGGAGGGGCGATGCGGGGATTCACCCCTATTTTTTAGAATTCACCCGTAATTTTTGAGAGGAAGGGGGGGATTTTACATAGACAAAGAAGGAAAAAGATCAACAAATCTTTCGATAAAAACTCCCCCCCCCCCTGTTTTTCAAATCCTAGTAAAGACACTGCTTATTTTGCAGTATTGATGACTATAATTCTACTGCGTTACTAACGCAGTAAGTGGTATATATGTATATTTTGACCTCTTTTTGTTTTTTTTACGTGGATTGTTAATGCTGTTTACAATGAGTAAATTACTTTCTTTGTTTGCTTCACATTATATTACTTTTAATACAATTTCAAACTTTTCATGAACATTAGCTTGAATCTGGAGGCATGCTGCTTTAAATCTACTAGTCTTATACTAATGTACCTAAATTCTATTGATTTATATTTGCATTTATAACGAGCGATATGCCAAAATCAAAGAGAAGTCATCGAGGACAAAAATATGCAGTAGAAGTGGAAGCAAAAAGGACTGGAGCAAAGAGTAACGTAATGAACAATTTCCTGTTAGTTTGGGAATTTGGCTCTAGTTCATGTGGTAACAATTTCAGATTCAGGTGACACTTCTTTTTGATCTACAAGCTGTAGTAAAAGATAAAGTTGAAACGTGTGCTGGACTATGGTAACGGCACATGTTTCTGCCTTCTGTGAAAGATAAATCTGGGACTAATTAATTTATTGTTTAAATTCCTTATTAAGAAAAGGCCCGGGTGAAATTCAAAAACAAAACATTCATTTCATTAAGGGCGAAGTCATTGTATCGTCCAGTGATGAGTTTCCAGCGTAGTAGAAGGATCGAACCTTTGTCAGAGGCTTCATCACATCCATGTCAGTCAATGTCAATATGTATTGAAAAAACGCCCAGAAGTAACACAAACTCTTTTTCAGTTAGTTTTGCATCAACTTAATTTCAGGATGGTCCAACTATGATAGACAATTTTAAGTCTATTCAATGACTGTCTTGGCAGACGGTAGATCCGGTATTATGGATGATTGTCATGCAACCCTTGCACAATTCGAACCTTGCTTTCCTGTTTGCATGCAAACCTTGTTTGCCTTGTTTTGCCTTAACCAGTAAGGTTATTGGTTAGATAAATCCTGTAAATATACCCATTTCTGCCTAAAATGTCAAGGGCATCATTTTGCATTTATCTGTAATATTATTGGTGAGACTGGTCCTCGTTTTTGTCAGGCTCCTCGCAGCGGTTACGTCACGCTTTGCTACTTTAACCACTGCCACCACTGAATTCACGTGACGAAAGTTGTATCATGTGACAAAAATATGGCGGCCAGTTTCAGAACGCCAAGGAATCAAACTGGCAGATTTATAATTACATCCTTACCAGACAAAGTATGTTCAAACACACAATTTGTTTACACTTTAAAATAGTGTCGGATCAAATCTTTTGCGCAATCGTTCAATAACTGTCTGCCATTGTTTACTATACGGGCTACGGTGTTACAGTGAAAATATCTTTCGTTATGTTTACAAAATAATACGTATATCTTTTTTAACATTCTTGTACATTAAGCATAAATATTTATTGAAGAAAAAAAAATGTTAGTTATAAAGTATCATATTTTAAAATTAATATATATATATATATATATATATATATATATATATATATATATATATATATATATATATATATATATATATATATATATATATATATATATATATATATATTAATTTTATATATATATCCGGCTATATTCGACCGATTTACTTGTGGTGGCGGTGGTTACTGTGCTGATCGGGGGGAGTGGCCGCTGCGAGGAGTTTGCGTTTTCGTTTGAAGACCAAGTCAGCTACAGATAAGACCGGGTACTAACGGTCATAATATCCGTTTCAGGTCGCAATTCAACGCTCCGCGACAAACAGTTTATAACTATACAGACGTATGGGTCTTGGGAAATTCGCTTATTAATATGTGCAAGCTTGTGGCCAATTTCTAGAAATAAATAAAGTTAGAATCAAGGACCCATTCCTTTATCCACACATATCAAATTTTTGTAAAGTCTTTCCCACACTGGTCAGGCGTAAATGATTTTATTGAACCGTCTGTTGGTCACGTACAGTACTCATAATTTGACAATGCTATTGACATCGTAATACATGGGTAAAACCGGATATAAAATCGGGTTGACAGTTTTCTCTGGCTGGGTTGTTTTGGTTTGTTAGATACATGTATATAATGTATATATATATATATAACTAATGCTGGTTATGGGGTTTAGAAGATGGGTGACTCATGTTCATGCTATATTAAAAAAAAAATTGCAACATTTATTCAGTGATAAGTCTCAAAAGATTGTGCCGAGTCAGGTGTTCCACTTAGTGATAATTAACCAATCTGTCTTAAAGATACGACAATTTATATTTAGGCGAAATGTTTATCCGTCTGCATTATTTGACGGTCAAAATACGGGTAGTCCCTGGTCGATATCACGTTCGATGATAGTAACAGATTCTGCTATCATCATGTACGGACTTAAATACAGGCCAAAGTTGACTGATCATTATTTGCCATTTTGACGGTAGTCCTTTTAACCACTTATCAATTTAATGCTGTACTGAAAAAGGCTTTGTTTTTCGCTGGCCTAAAGGATGGCTACTTTAAATCATATTCTTTTCGAATTGGTGGTGCTACTTGCATGTCAAATAAAGGCATCAAAATCGTGATATAAAAAGCAGGGGTCGCTGGCTTTCAAGCGCGTATCTACATATATTAGATGAATATATACTAACGAGTAGGCTGGAAAACTATGCACTTATTCGGAGTGTATAACATGCAGAATGTAAATAAGTAAATGGGAAAGGTCATTGTCGTATGTTTATATTTTAAACTTTTCAACAAACTGTTTATTCAGTGAAGTTATATATATGGCATATGGTATTATGCAATGCACAAATGAATAGCATATGTTATTACGCAACGAATAGCATATGGTATTATGCAATGCACTAATGAATAGCATATGGTATTATGCAGTTTTATTAAATATTGAGATAGCATATGGTATTATACAAAAAATAAATAAAAATAAATAGCATATGGTATTATGCAATGCACAAATGAATAGCATATGGTATTATGCATTAAATATTGAGATAGCGTATGGTATTATACAAAAAAAAAGAAGATATATAAATGAATAGCATATGGTATTATGCAATGTACAAATGAATAGCATATGGTATTATGCAGTATTACTAAATATAAAGATTGCATATGGTATTATGCATTATATTAAATATTGAGAAGCATATGTATTATACAAAAAATAAAAGAAATAAATGAATAGCATATGGTATTATGCAATAAATAAATGAATAAAAATGAATAGCATACGGTATTATGCAAAGCATATGGTTTTATGCAGTATATCAAATATTGAGAAAGCATATGGTATTATGCAATAAATAAATGAATAAAAATGAATAGCATACGGTATTATGCAAAGCATATGGTATTATGCAGTATATTAAATATTGAGAAAGCATATGGTATTGTGCTGTTATTCAAATGTTTAAGAGGCATATGGTATTGTGCTGATTATCAAATATTGATAGCATATATTATATGATATATATATATATGCAATTGAGAAATTTATAAGAAGAAAAAAAAAAAAAAAAAAAAAGGATCTGCCATTGCCCGTTTTAGGCCCGGCGATCCGCTTTTGGCTTTAGAATTTAATTCCACTTAGAGTCCGTCAACGGGTCTTTGTGATGAAATGTAAAAGAAAAAAAAAAAAAAGAAAAAAGGATCTGCCATTGCCCGTTTTAGGCCCGGCGATCCGCTTTTGGCTTAAGAATTTAATTCCACTTAGAGTCCTTTAACGGGTCTTTGTGATGAAATGTAAAAAAAAGGGGATCTGCCATTGCCCGTTTTAGGCCCGGCGATCCGCGTTTGGCTTTAGAATTTAATTCCACTTAGAGTCCGTCAACGGGTCTTTGTGATGAATTGTCATAATAAGTTAATAAGAGTTATACACATAAGGATGGAAACGTTACGTTTACATCTTTACGTTAGGGGTTTTGAATTTTATAAGCCAGCCATTTACCCGTAGATCGCGCGTTTTGTAAATTTCTTAGTATGTTTTCTTAGTATGCTGAAAGGACAGTCTCACCAACTTTCATTTTATACAGCAAATCCTATATATATTACGGCATCCATATGGCTGCATGTTATGTTTAATACTAAATTCGACCATAATATTATGTCATGGTGCAGTCAGGAATTTTATTAAAAAGAACTCACTCTGTGTAGATGGCGAGTAATAAAAACGTTATCACAGATATAAGTATGTTCTATGTTCTGCTATTAATTCATTTAGTTAAGCATTGTATAAATACGTTATTGCATACATTCATCTTATCGTTAATTATTTCGTAATGTTTTATTAGTTCTAATGTTTATTTGTGTGTTGAAAGTTACATATCTTAGACTAGTTTCAGGCTCCACGATCTGGATAATAGGCTCATCTATGGTGAGAGATGCATATAATAGAGCATTGCAAAGCACTCATGGCCCTTGACTTGGTCTAGAGATTGACAACATTCATGTATACTGGAAGCATCAAAGCGGTATGAGACTTTGCCAGTTTATTGAGACAATAACTTACATGTTTTGATTTCTAGACCAAATTCAGACATGTTTATGTCCACTTTGGGGAAAATGCTATACAACGTATAGATGAGTACCTTTGTACCAGGTTTAATGCAAAACCAGTTTTTGTACATTCATTGTTGCTTGAATGACTCGAGCTGTATATTATCAGGTTTTTCATATTTGAAATCAGTTTCTAGCGAACAACGCTGAGGGACAAACTCTTTAAAATTCAATGCCAAATGTTTTCTTTTGTGATAAGTACAATTTTAAAGTGATAAGTACAATTTTAAAGTGTGCAAGTTTTGCGTTTAATTTCTGAATAGCTATATAAATTTTTAACATACTACATAAATATTTAAATATCACGCACTTTTTACATCGTTTTGTATAAATGTTAACTGTTTTGCAAGGATGAGGCCCAACATTCGGTGGTATTTGACAGTCACTTTCCTGTGATGGCAAATGGGCACAGGTTTCCAAAATATTTTCCCTTAAATAACACTGCAATCAAAAAATTTAAAAGGGTTTTTTGTTTTGGTTTTTCCTGGACGAGTCGACCACGATTTGCAAAACAATTTATGTGACACTTTATTAATCAATTACAATATCTATTGTTTAATGTTATACTTGCACATTTATTATGTTATTTGAAGCAATTTATGTAGGAAATAAGATGGTACGCATACTTTGTTGGCTTGCATTGGGATATTATGTTGTTGTGTTTCTTTAATTCATTTGGCGATATTTTTGACAAGGCTGCTCGTTATGATAGTCCGCTTTGTGGCGGAAGGTACATTCCCTTTCTTTTCGAGTCGTTCATGAACCTTTTTGGCATAATCTATCATAACGTATGTGACCGATATCGGGACATACATGGAACTTTGTAACAAAATGCCTTATATTCTTGATTAACAGCCATTGACAAAAATATCGCCAAACCTTAAGAAATAAATACACGTAATAGACAAATCTTTTCTTTTGTCGTTTTTTGTGATCGGATAATGCACAGTTTAAACGCTTAAAGTTTAAACGATTTATTCTATCCAAAAACGACGGTACTACATCTGCATCAATTAGTTAACCCCTCTGCGAGCTATATTTAGCCGCGTATATAAGAAGCTGCAGACCACGCTCCCGGCCTTTTCAACTTCGCCAGCGTTAAAGAAGGTACGGGACATTATTAAACTTTATGTAGAACACAATATTTCAAAATCCTCTCCCTCCCACCACTAATATGTGATTACCGAATTCTTTTGCTGTCGTATAATTTATATATTTTCAGAAACATCTATACTGTACAAATATTTCGTCATGGCTGGAATTTTCCTACGTTATGTGGGTGAAAAAGATCTGGTTACAAGGCAGAGCTGCTGTACATTGACACAAAGTAAAAACATTAATTGGCTACCGTTATCGGAGCTTATGCGATTGGTGTCTTGTAGCATTGTTACTGTACTTACTTCAATAATCTTTATGGCATAATCTATCATAACGTATGTGACCGATATCGGGACATACATGGAACTTTGTAACAAAATGCCTTATATTCTTGATTAACAGCCATTGACAAAAATATCGCCAACCTTAAGAAATAAATACACGTAATAGACAAATCTTTTCTTTTGTCGTTTTTTGTGATGGGATAAATAAATGTAAAATAAAGAACAACGAATAGAATCATTTTCAAACAGCAGCGACTATATTTCAACCGAAACTAATTATATTGATATGTATAATTGAAAGTATTCATTGGAGATGTTCTTTATATTTTGTTCCCATTAAATCTTAAGTAAAACAAGTGCTTCGAATAATAAGGCAATTATATGCATTTAGCATTATCCCAAAACAATACTTCGACTTGTTTGAACACTGTTAATAATACATTTAGGAAATCTGCATTTTCGCAACAATCTTATTTGTTCTCAATTCATTATTACAAAATATTAATCACAGGTTTGCCTTTTTCAGAGGACAAAATCTTTCAGGGGCTTAATGTGTCGTGTCTTAAATGCTAATAATAATATTGTAAAAAGAATCTTCATTCCAGTCTACAAAGTATATTCAAAATAGTTTTACGCTATACCTTATCATTAAAAACAATCGTTTTTGTAACAACATTTGTTGACAGTAAATTATAAATATACTTTGATAATAATACTTTGAAGAAGAAGAGACTATGTTTAACTTCTCAAAAAATCCACAAAATATTTTCTGATCCTTAAATTGTGATTTATCTTTTATGAACATAAGTGTCCTATAGACTGTTGAAATAATTCAAAATATTTTATAAATATAATCCTCACAGGATGATTCACATTAAGTTTAATATTCAGACAACAATGTAACTGTGTCCTGTTGAAATATTACAGTAACCAAACATAAAATTACGATAGCGGACGAGGAACCTGAATCTTTATTAATACACAATACACAAGAATATAAGAATATCAGATCTGTTAGGGATATTTATATAAATTCCTGACGAGAATTTTCCTGTACTTTTTTCTAATTTATTAAGAATAATCTTAAAGGAACTCCACTAAGGTTTATAAGCTTAAAAACATGAAATTTTATTTTTTTCACATAGATAAACCATGAATATTAATGAAATATAACCAAGAAATATGGAAAGTAATATATTGAAAATCATATGTTTCTGCTATTCTCAGTCCGATTTGAGTGAAAAGCGTTTATATGCTTTTCAATTTTGGGTCATTTTTCACTATTATAATAATTATTCTGGAAAAACGGAGCAAGTTCATGATCTGAAACTTCGCACTTAAGCTATTAGTATAGATCTACATCAAATGGAGTAATTACCTCAAAACATTATTTCCAGTCCCGTCATGTCAAAAAACCTCAGTGGAGTCCCTTTAAATATTAGAAAATATAACGTTTTAGCAAAAGGGATTTTAGAATACCTACTCGGGGATCATTGATTCCAGCATGTAATTTTTGAATACTGAATACTGCTTAAGCCCGTGCAAGGGGCGTGAGAGATATTGCACTTATTCACTGTCTCTCATAAACAGACTCAATCAAACCGAGTCAGCAATTTTCATATTGTGTTATTGTTTTTAATTGCTTCTGAGGGACCATCCCTTTCCCGGATTTGATACTTCTCAACAGCAGGTGTTGCATGCCATGTGGCAGCCGTAAAAGGTTGCACATTATTGTTGTTATTTTTTCTGGTCTTTGAGTCTCATTGATTCCAACACTTTATTGTTGATGATTGAATACCACTTAAGCCGGTGGTAGAGGGTGTGAGAGGTTTTACTTACATACTTTATCTCTCATGAATAGCCCCTTAAGCACATGCATATGAATAAGTATGTACTTAAATGCATAGCTAAATTCTTAACTCTCATAAACATATTATAACTCTTCTATCGTATTTAGATCAAAACAACTGGCTTTTAGGGAAAGAAAAATTTCAATCTTATGTATAATCAGAAACTAGCCAAGGGAATAGAAAATGAGCATGGTCAAAACGAGTCTGTGTCATTTGTTATTTTGCTTTTAGATTTTCCATTCTTCATCCGTTTAATGAGATTTGGAGACGATCTGAACAGTTAAAAGTATTTACAGGATTATAAAGTTGCATTTACAAGAAAAGTGAATTGTATACAGTAGCGACTCCATGTTTTAATCGATATCTTTTATTGAGTATTCGTTGACAATAGATCAGTATTATATAGCTTTAAATCTTATTCGGTTAATAAAAGAAATGCAAACATCTTCATAAGCATAATCTCAATTTTATTTTTATTTTATTTGTTTAAACATTGTAAATTATACATGGGGGAATCGGTTTATTGACAATGATCTCTGCTTTAATTTCATTTTGTTTTTCAAAGTAAAATAAGCTTTCCTTGTTGCAAGCAAACATTTTAAGAATATTAAGAATAACGATAAGTGTTATGTTTTCTTCGTTCATAATTGTCTTTTAAGGAACCGCCAAATTAGCTCAGTAGTTTTAAAATAAAACTAAATAAAAGTGTATATTCAGTTGTTAAGAAATGTAAAGGTGTTCAGACACAATTTATGTAGAATTATATCGTGTGTCTTTCATAACCCTCATTGCTTATCTACTGCAAAATTGTTTACACTGTTTTCAAAATGGCATTTATAAAAAAAAAAAACTTTCTTTGTTATTGATGGATTTTGAAAATCACCGTTTCATACACAAAATAAATAAACATGAAAAGGAAAATATACCATTATTTTTACATTAAAATATCTTACAGGCGTATGTATGTACATTTACAGGCTACAAAAAACACTGTTTTTGTAATTCATTCTAGTGGTCTTATTTTACGAAGGTCTTTATTAATATTAATACAATGAAATAATTATTTGAAGACCGAATATTACAAGACGTATATATAAACTTGAAAATACAAACTTAATTGTTCATGTTTACAAAGAAGCAACATGCAACAAAAAAATTACCAAATGCTTCTCCCGTCCTATTTTCATATATTAAAAAATACAATGAAAACGATCTATTATATTTATTAAAATTTCTATGACTTTAAGGACTACACCTTGGCAAAAGAAAAGGGAATGGGAGAGTTATATTGTCTGCCAATTACTAGATGAGGTTGCAATATTTTAAATTTTGCTTTGTTTGGCAACCTTTGTCATTGTCCTACTTTTCATCATTTTAATAAAAATCAAATATTACCTGAAAAATTAAAATGAAAAAAAAATCATTTGTAAACGGCTGAAAATTCATTTTATATCTGATGCTTATCACTTTTGTTATCCTTATTCATAATGGAAAGTAAGTCAAAGACATTAACCTTTGTATGTTATTTCCATTTACTTTTGTTAATAGATACTATAATATAGATTCAAATAATACCTCCATTTAAAGGGGAGACACAGGCAAAATTTTCATTTCTTCGTTTTGATTTTTTCATTCATTACTCTGTCAATGTCCTCAAAATAAATAAACTAGGCAGTCATAGGAACAAAACTTTTCTCCTTATAAAGAATAAAATGCTGGTTTCCTAACTTGACCCGCGTGGGTCAGGTTAGAGCGTTAAGATATCACATAAGTTCCCACAATGAACTATGGAAACGTTAAAGAACATATCAAATGAGTGACTTAGACTTGTTTCAATCTTTCAATATCCACAAAATCTGTTATTGTAACTTCCAGAGTTTGTTCAAGTCACATGGCTTGTTTTAAAGCTATTCGGTGATTCTGTCGGCGTCTAAATTTCGTTCAATACATCTAGATATATTTACGCTTCAAACCATTAATAAATAGAATTTATACAGAATTTCATGCTGGGATTTTAGAAAATGTCATTTTAGCATGATTTGAGTACATTAAATCATTTTGATATTTTGTCATTTATTTGCCTGAGTACCCCTTTAAGAGGCAAATATATGTATATTTGCACTAAGCATAATTTCAGAACAGTCAATGAATTATTTGCACGCTGCAATAGTTTTTGTGTCAGTCATCTTTACACTTCCTTTAACATTACATTTATGTGTAAATTCTAAAATTTGAAATTGGTTCTTAAACAAAGTGGGTATTATGTGGGTATATGTGCAGATTGCATTCTGTCAATATTTAGTTCTGTTCAGCCGTACTTGAGATGACTTTCAGTTTTCCGGTACCATAATTTTAGTCGTAAAAAGTTCCATGATCCGCGTGCGAGCCAATTCAGGTTATTCGCTGATGATTCTGAAATACGTCGTTCTATGCTACTTGTACACGACAACAGTGTATGTATAAGTAATCTATACACCCCAACTATTGTTTCTACTTACATATTTTTCGTAATTAAACTGTTTCTAGAATATCTTAATTTGTAGTCAGTAACATTCGTACTCAAAAGATTCGTACCCAAAAAGTGTTCTATAATTTATAAAGTGATATTGATGTTAACAATTTAATACTCTATTGATTGTACTTCTAGTCATATATTGGTTGTACTTCTAGTCATAATGTTAAGATTATTGTTTTTATTTTGCAGTATAAACCACATAATTCATCACATGTCTTCACATGTCGTGTGACGTCACATATGATATTGTACTGCAGAGCAGATAGTCATTCACTCATCCACAGATCAAAGAATAATAAATATGAATTTGAGAAAACCGACTTCTTCTGTGTTTTGTACCATTATATGAAAAAATGTCATACTTTGAAGGTTGACTTTGCCGTGTGGCAGCAAAATTTGTATCAAGATTTTAAGACACCAGTTATTCTGCACTTCATCTCCGATTATTACATGCATGCTTTAGTCTTAAAGTGAAGGAGCTTAAATGTGAATATAATGTTTCTTTGTTTTGTTGGATTTTATGTCAAACCGAGTCATTCGGTGACATTCTAGCTTCCCTGGAAGACCCCAGATTCCCCTTTTGCATTATTTCTAAAGGCTCTGATGGAATTAGAAACTACAGGGGTGAAGGGCAAGTGATTTGAAGATTAAGTCTATAATCACTCGGCCCTTTAGAATAAAGATCAAGTCATTAAGATTTAAAATTGTGGGAGCATAATATATACATTGTTTGTATGTATTGTTTGTCTTTTTTGTATTATTTGTATATACAATAAGTTTCTATACATTTTCTCCCATATATATTAATATATCTATTTTATTCAAAAGAAATTATATTTCCTGAAAATTCGCACCTCAGTCATAATAGAGGCTAATAAAACCAACACTAATGTTCACCAAGTTATGGTTTCTGGTTTATTTTCTATGGAACGCCATAGCTGCCTCATGTTGTTACATTTCATTTTATTTTTCCCTAAAAACGTCTTATTATGTATAATAGAAGTGTTGGCTTGCCAACGTTTTATGAGAACATGTCTTAACGAAGTCTTATTAGGTCAAATATTCATTTTATCTTGTCCAAACGTAGTGCTGACTTGTCTAAACACTGTCTTATTATTTCAAAACGTCATGTTATCATGTGTAAATCCGGTGTTAACATGCTGAATGAAAGCTTAATATGTCTAACATGCACGCCATCTTTTCGAATTAAGATTTCAATATATCTGAACACAGACTTGTTTAAATGTGGTGTTGAATTGTCTTGAAATTGTCTTATCATGTTGGTGTCATCTTATCCAAATGTGACCCTGGTATGTTATGACACTGTTGTATTATGTTATACTGTCGTTTTGTCTTGTCCAAATGTGGCATTGACATGTTTAAACACCAGCACATTTTGTCAGACTGCCATGTCATTGTGTTCAAATTCGGTGTTATCTTGCTTTAAGAATGTCTTTTATGTCAAAATAGCATGCAGTCTTGTCCAACTGTGGTGGTAATTTGTCTAGAAATTGTCTTATTATGTGAAACAGTAGTGTTATCTTGTCGGAATTTGGTGTCAACTTGTCAAACTCATGTCTAATTATGTCGGCTAGTAGTGATATCTTGTTCAACCGTTATATTGACCTGGCTGAGTGCTGCCCTGTTTTGTCAAACTGTTATGTTGCTTTGTATGAGGTGGTTTAATTCTGTCTTATTGTGCCAAAACATCATGCTTTCTTGTCTAAAACTGTTGTTATCCTGTCTAAAAATATACTTATTATGTGAAATACTAATGTTGACTTGCCATAAATTTTGTTTGTTTGTGTAAACGTTATTTTATTATGTTAAACAGTATTGTTGCATTGTCGAATAATGGTATTGACATGTCTAAACACTGCCTTATTTTCTCAGATCGCCATGCTATATTATCCAAACTTGATTTTAACCGGCCTAAACACCGTCTTATTATGTGAAATAATGGTGGTATCTTTACAAATTAGGGTTATGAACTGTTAAAACGCTATTTTAATTTGTCAAACTGTCATGCTGTTATGTCCAAATGCAGATTCAACTTGTCTATATTCGTCTTATTATGTCAAATAGTCATATCATCTTGTCGAAACGTGGTGATGGCTGGTCTAAAATTACTATCTTCTTGTCAAAGTGTCATTTTATTTTACTAAACATCGTCCTTTTATGGCGAAGTATCATTTTTCCTTTTCAAATGTGGTGTTTACTTGTTAAAACACAGTATCATTATGTAATACAGTGAAGTTGACTTGCCAATTTATTACATTAACTTTTCTAAATACCGTCTCATTATGTCAGATAATCGTGTTATCCTGTCCAGATGCGATGTTGTCCAAATTAGTATCACGTGACCAGAGCCCACGCGGAGCGTGAAAAGATAGAGCAAAAAAGAGTTACAGTTTAACAAAATCAGACAGCGTTTTCTCAAGACAGAACTAAATTTGAACCAATTTACACAATTATTAGACATAATAAGACTGTTTCTATTTTTTACAAGAAAACATCAAATTTCGACAATATAACACTTCTGTTTTACATTATAAGAAAGAGTTTAGACAAGTCATTACCACATTTCGACAAGATACCGCAATTTTTTGACTTTATAAGACTGAGTTTTAACCAGTCAAAACCGCTTTTTGACAAAATAGCATACAGTTTATCATAATAAGGCATGATTTAGCCCAGTCAACACCCTATTTCGGCAAGATAATTCGAATATTTGATATAAAAAGACAATTCAGTAGTGTACGTTGGCAAATTAACACAGTTGTTTGACACAATAAGACACTGTTAAGGCATTTAAACACCGTATTTTGACAAAATAACATGGCAGTTTGATAAAATAAAGCTGTGCTTTTACAAGTCAACACCAAATTTTGACAAGAGAACACTACTGTTTCAAATGATCAGACAGTCTTTTGACAAAACAGCTCCACAATTTGACCAAATAGCGCGACTAGTTGACATAATATGACACATTTCAGACAAGCCAAAACGACATTTTGACATGATAACACTACTGTTTGAAATAATTAAACAATGTTAACACAAGTCAACTTTATATTTTAAAGAGATAAGACTACTGTTACGCATAATAAGGCAATGTTTAGGCAAGTCGACAAATAACAATGGCATTACAACGCTTATATTTGACATGATAAGACGCTTTCTTGGCACGATAAAAAGAAATGTAATAACATGAGGCAGCTATGGCGTTCCATAATTTTCCTTATAAATATTGTGATATTCTGTCGACAATTACTTACCCACAAATAAAAATTTATCATCCAATGTGTATTACCAAGGACTTATTATTCTTACTCAAAGCACTATTAACATTCCCACTTTGATTCATAGAATATGCTGCAGAAAAACAAATTGGCATAGGTACAGAGATTAAAACTAATTAATGGGAATATTCGCACGTGTCGGTAAATTATAATCCTGAAGCTGCTCCTTCAGATTTCGTAATTAAGTATAATTGGGTTATTTTACACTTTTACCCGGTTTAAGGTTTGTGTCATAAAAATGTGCTAAAATTTAATGTAGGTTTCTTGAATTTTACTTTTTCAAACAAAAACAAAAACGGAATAATGGATGGATATCTGTATGCATAAAGCAATAAGGCAATACTTCTGTAAAAGAAAATGAACTATTTAAGACTTGTATATAGATACTGGAGCTCTTAGTCTGTCAGTTGTCTTGGAAACGATATAGAATATTTATGGTAATGACATCATGGTTTGAACAATAAAGTAATATTATGTCCAGACGACCTAATAATAGGAACCCGCTAACTAGTTCTTTAAATTCAACTTTACCGTCAAAATGATTACTAAAGAACTATATAATTACATTAAAAAAGATTTTAATATAAACCTGTATTCTTTCCAATCAAATCCAAAAAGCGCCATAAGAAAATGTTTCAATTATTCGACTTCTAATTTTTTGCTTCTTACCGACTCACAGACATTAATTTGATGTCATGACACTATTTCATCAGATTTCTGTAATTAAAGTTACCACTAAAATTAACTTGGAACGGCTTAATCTGTTCATGGCAGTGTTTCTTGCAAAACTAATTAATGTTTTTGCTTAATTTGCTCGATTATTGCATATTTGTTTTACATGAATTTCGTAGCAATAAAACAATTTCACCTAATAATCTGTTGCAAGACAAATATTATATTCTTTTAAATTGCAGAGCTTTAGCCTAAGAAATTTTAATAGTTATAAAATAGTATAGCTTATCATATAATAAAAGTTTTGGAACCTTATCTCGCAAGTCAGTTCTAACTATTCCTTGAATATCAAACATGGGAATTCAGATGATATACAGTATTGTTTATAGAATGGAACCACGTGAATTCTGTTTTAAATTTTTAACTTATGACAATGTTAGTGAGAAATTGATCATCAATTTCAAATAATGCGCGAAACACATTTATTATAGATAACTTAAACATTAACTGTATAAGTTACCCCATTCCAAATAATCACTATCCGTTCAGAAGTTTTCATGATATTTTATTGTTTGACAATGCTGACCAGGCAATACATTTAAAGACACTTAAATCCATAAAAAAGATTTATAAATGATTATATGAAATTTAATTTTACACCTAACCATATCGCTGTCTGCAAGATGAAAATACCCACCCAAGTCACAGTAACGTGTATTTGTCTTCAAGCCAGGATAACCCATATGCACCTTTTTAATATCGAAATAATAACATACAATACATAATACATTTGATATTCATTAATAAAGGGTATACTATCGTAATTTAATCTCCAATCTTTTTATTATACATCATTTGATACACAACTGGCATTTTTATAGCCATTATTTAGCTTAGTCGGGAAGTCACTACCGCCACAATTATGTCCCTCCCGACACAAGTTAAAAATGTTGTGGTAGTGACTGTAGCGGCAGTGACAATTAATCATTTTTTCAAGCTTCTCGGTAAACATGATCAGCTATGCATACTTATTTTCATTAAAACATAGGTGGGTCCGTAAGAGATAAATATTTCATTGGAATAAAAAATGGATACAACATTACTTTTCATATTAAAAAATAACTACGATAGTGACGCATTAAAAGAATATGTACAAAATTACAAACCTTGCAACGACCTCGCATCGTCCATAACAGTGATGAAATGATGAAACTTTTTTTCCCGCCTTGCGAACTTCTTGATAATAAACGTCATTTTGGCGCGAAAATAACCACGTGGTGTTTATTGGCGTGCAGTTAATTGAGTATTCATTGTATCGTAGCGGAAGTTACACTAATGTAGTGTGACAATCATTTAATGAATTTACTTCTGTACAAAGAAATATATGGCATGTATATAATACTAATTATACATACACCTATCTTTATTACATTAAACTAGAGAGAGATAATAGGAATTTTCAAATACATTTTAAAAAATAAAAAAGTCCAATTTAATAAAGTTCAGGAGTTTGGACATGCATAAAATTACACAGTACTTGACTTTAAGCCTAAGTATTCTTAATAATTAAATTAAATCTGCATGAAAATTATATACTGTAATGCGGAATAGATATAGAATTACATGTAAGAAAATAATTTGACATAAAATATAGGTTTGTGTAATTTTTAATTCAACTTTAAAGCCTAGGACAATTTTTTTACGCTTTCTGTAGAAATACCCAACTAACTGTAAAAATGCTAAAAATGTTAGAAAAAGAACTGCCGTAAAAGTTATGCAAGTACAAGAAAAACGAAAGACATAGATCATATTTGTATCATTTCCCTAGCACCAGATTAAGATTGTAAATGGTAACATTCAATGGAAAAAGGAAATTGCATTTAGAAATATTTGCAAAGCCTGTCATTTAAAGAATATAAAATTAATTTGATAGTATTTTATGATATTTAATAAAACACAGAATTATTGTTTCGTTGTAATGGCAAATCATGAAGTATAAGTTTCTACCCTTAAATTGTCAAGTTTTATCAAAAATGATCGTTGATTTTACTTGTCTCTGAAAATGTTATCAGCAATATAAAGTTGTTCTTTTTACGTAACATGTATCAAAAACATTTTATATATGTAATTGTATCGACGAAAACCTTGTCATTTTGATAAATAAATGTTCTGATTATTGCTAAATATGTGAAATGGGTTTCTATTATTTATCACTAAACATCACTTGGCACGGAAGTCTAAACAATCGACAAAAGTTAAATTGATAATTTTATCTTTGCACACAAAGTAACAGGACTTGTATTGCACAAGTGATCTGACACATTTCCCGTAATTTAGGACAAAATGATCTTATATCTATTTTCTAGTTCATTCATACAAATGAAATCATGATAACCAATAACCAAATTTACTAGGTCAGTTGCCTTAACAAATTTCATATAATAAAGAGTTTCTTACATTATGTGGCTTCTTTCCAAAACTTTTGTTTACATTTTTATTGACCATTATTAATAGGTACGTTTAATTAAACATTATTTCTAGAGCGTCTTATCGTGTATGATTAACAGGTTTATTCGAAACCATGTTGTGCCTTTATATTTTAAAAGTTTATTTTTAAAAAAATTGTGCATTTCAGCTTTTTTTAAATTTTTGCACTGAAGAAGTACATGATGTAAGCGCATGCAAACAACTACTGAATGAATAGTAATATGATTGTAATGTGACGTATATAAGTCTGATTACTAGAGTTAAATAGATGTAGAACATTAAATAGTTTTAAAGTTTCTTCTTAATTTTTTTTATCCCTTTAAAATGTGTTTGATAGGAATACCATTGTAATGCTTTTAATTAAATGTATGCTTTAACTGTTTTACTGTGTCATGAAATTGATGCTGAAAAAAAAAATCAATACAAAAATCACCTTGATGATTGAATATATTAAGGATTTTTCAAGGTGTACACAGAAAAAAACAGGCATTTCTGATTGTTTACTTTTCAAGCTCATTCGACTTTCGTCAATATTGATCAATACAATAACGCATATATTACATTATTGTTTTGATATTTAGTATACCCTAGACATTTCTCGTGTTATATTGTTTTAAAAATAAGCAGCCAGCATTTGATTAAGCCACATTTTATGAGGTAACTACGATTCTATGAATGTTGAAAGACAGCGCGTGTTACTGCAAAATCTCACATTTTATCCGTTTTCTTTCAGTTGTATCAAGATGTACCTAAATTGAAAAGCAATGGAGTTTTATAGCACAAATGTCGCCTTCCATACAAGCTGTTATTCTCATGAATGATCTTGAAAGTTGAAATATTTATAATGATGGTTGAAATATAATGCCATATGTGGTACAGATAAGGCGTAGGTCTAACATTTGAATAATTCCTACGTTAGTTTCATATTCCTATGTTACGGGATAATACGAGATGATGTTAAAGCTTCGTACATTTCCCTCTGATTTTCTGTAATATTCAGTTTTGTTATGCTTGTTCCCTTTATGATTTTTCTTCTTTAATATTGTAATTGCATTCTGAATTCGTCTGAAAAAATAAAGTTTCGTAATATTAAACAAATTCATTTTTAAACAGCAGCGACTACATGTCAACCGAAACTAATTATATCGATATGTATAATTAAAAATTTTCAATGGAAATTAATCTTTGTATTTTATGCCAATTAAATCTTCAGTAAAACAAGAGCTTTGAAACTCTTTTCGAATACTCAAGCAATCTGCATTAAGCATAATATCAAAACAATACTTAGAATCGTTTGAACTTTGTTTATAATACATCGGACAATTTTATTTTTCACATCAATATGCATTTCATATTTTATAAAGTAGAAAAATAAACATTCCGTTTTAATGGTTTAGATTGACGAAAACAGCTATGTTTTGTCTTTGACAACATGCATAATTATCACAGAGCAATAAATGTATGCATTTTATGATTTACAACCATAATTCTTCATAAATGTGTAAGCTGCTTTTATGTAAGTTGTCACGTTGTGGATGCCTCTGCCTTTCTTTCAACGTTCAATATATACCTATGCATACATATATAATTGTCGTTTTATTACTGACGAGTTATTCGATTGATAAGGCATAGCCACAGACCATGACCCAATTAATATATTATGAAATGATTTTTTTTATTTATTCTATCATTTATGTATTAACGTCTATTGTTAAAAAAGCGACACATTTTTAAGTATTTGCTATTCACAACTTAGTTGTTACATATTTCGATATTGCAGAATAACCCTGAAGTTTCTCTATTATGTACTGTATGTGTTGTTGTTGTTGTTGTTGTTATTTTTCTTTAAGTGGCTTTTTTTATTGTACGTACGATATAATATCGATATTTTTTTAATTTTCGTTGACAATCGATCAGTATAAGACAGCTTAAAAATTCACTCGGTTAATAAAAGAAATGCAATTATAAACATCTTCATAAGCATAAAATTTTTTTTTTAAAATTTTTTGGTTTTAAAATTTTAAAAAATTTAATACACAGGAAATGGTTTTTTGAAAATAATTTTGCATTTAATTTTTATTTTGGGTTTTTAAAAGTAAAATGACTTTTTTTTCTTTTTGCGAGTAAAAAATTGTCAAAATTTGTTTTTTACAAAATTTACACATAACACAAAATTTTTTTAAATGATTTGCAAATTAATACTTTATGGGATTTTTAAAGTTAGTATAAGTACGTTTTTCACCCTTTATTTATTAACTCCCCCTTCCCCGTTCAAATGTTTAAAATTTAAATTTTCAGATAAATTTTTTTCGGTTTTTAAAAAATTTTTGATTTTAAAAATAGACAAAAATCAGTTACATTGTAAAAATTGAAAATTTTTTTTCAATGTAACAGAATACAATTTAAATTTTATTTTTTTAAATTAAATTTGTCATTTTTTTAATAAAAAACGAAAATATTTTTAATTTAAAAAATTTTTTAGCCCCGTTCATAAATTTTAAACTGTAGACATTAGAAGAGCAGGCGTAATCTTTGTAGAATTGTATCTTGTGTTTTTCTTTATCATAAGCCTTATTTACTGCTGAATTGTTAAAAGTATTTAAGAGACATTAACATTTGTTTGTCATTTACTTTTTCAGTGACAAGCTTAAAACCTTTATTCTATTTCAGAGACAAATATATAAATATATATTTGCGCTCACCATAATCTTAAAACGGTTAATGAACTATTTGAACGGTGCAATTATGTATTGCTTTGTCCAAGATAAAAAAATATTTAGTATGTTCCTTTGCCTTACGATAAATTTCAATAACAATTATGTTTATCTTGGATGTTCTGGATTTTCGGCACAGCGAAAAATATATCTGTTCATTATTATTGTGAAACAATAAAACTCTATATGCTGTCAAGTAAGTTATCACTTTATGGAAGACTTCAAAGCTGACAATCTTTATATACATAGTACTGTTAATTTGATAAATGAGGAGTAAAACGCTATCGTAGAATAGCCACGTTACATGTAAATCTGTGTATCTATTTACTTCGTTAAAGATTTTTTAAGGATAAGCGCCAACATTTAAGGGATGCGTTGTCAAGAGATGATGTAAATGGATAACAGATTTCTTATTTTTTAACCCTTGTATGCAAACTTTGAAATATATAATAAAATTAACATACAAAAAAATTTAAAAAAATGACCATATGTCAAGCTCATTATGCATGCCACATACTGCTTACAAAATCCATTCGACGTGCAAATAAGAAGTTATAAGCATTAAGTAAGACCTTTGAAACTTACAGGAAATAGTTTGAGTGTGAGTCATCCTTACACGTTCTTTTAAAATTACATTTCTGTGAAATTTCTAAAATTTGTAATGGGTTCTTAAACAAAGCGGGTATTATTGGTTTCAAGATATTTAGACAATTCAAAAGTACGTATATGACCAAACATTAATTGGCATTGCACGTTTTACTATTAATGTGAAGCAGTCTAGGCTTAAATATGATCTCGGGTTCACCTTCTGTATTATTTTTGGTTTGAGATCGCAGAAATTAAATTTTGTTTTGGTGACTTGTTTACCCCTTCATAATAGATAAGTTTTATATACATGTATTTTATATTAGGTGTGTGAGCGAAAGGGCCCTGAAACATTTACTATGACAGGAAGTGTATATAAAATCAAAGATAAAACGTTTATTTTCATATTTTTGTCAAACTTTTATAATGCATAGAGAACTGCACACAGTTTTTAATAATAAAAAAGGGATTTACTTTAAAATCTTTTTATTTGAAATTTCTAAAACCCCAATATGGGATTCCCTTAATAAAATTTGGGTTATTGAGTACACTGTCAATGAGTCCCGCTTTGTGCAAATATCAGAAACAGAATATATAAGTAAAAATTTTCAAAGAAACATAGAACTTCTCTTTAACTTGATTAAAGCTGTGGGACACTTCGGGGCAAATGTTTCAACGATCATAAAAGATTGTTTGAATATCGTTTCTCAAATTACGCAAATGTCATGTAAAAATGATAAATATATTTATATACCTTTTGATCATTTTATGACTTCGAAACAAGAAAGAAACCAATCGGACCATTCTAAGTCCACGAAAAACGGACAGAACAAATGTGTCATTTGTATGCGTACAATTGCTCTTCAAATTTATATAATAAATAAAAGACTATAACTTACATCTCCGTACAATCCATTTACGTAAATATTTTATCAAAATTAACTTTTTTGTTTGATTTAAAATACCCTTATTTTATAGATATATCTAAAACGTCTATCGCTTTCTTTTCAATTTTTGAAATTTCCTTTCAGACAGAAAAGTGAATATGTGGTTATAAGATAACTGACCGACCTATTGACGTCCCAATTGGTCGATTGTCTCCTCCGCAACACGAAAGTGTTAACGTGTTATGCAAATTAATCAATTTACATCTAAGGTTTATTGGTCTGGTAGATTTCACAGACTTCCAGAGGCTTAAAAGAATTTGATAATATAAGATATAAATCTTTTTTTCCAAGACAGAGCAATTTAAGAGACATGACAATCGTATTATAAATGAGATAAAGAAGAAGAAGAAGAAAGCATAAGCGACTCTCCTGCACGTATGGACTCTTTAAAAAGCCTTACCTGCTTGTTTAATTAGTAAATTAAAGCATCACATTCTAAACAAATATTGATTCAAACAATCTGTATCTGTTTTATCAAATAAAAACTTTAAAGTTTTCTTTAAAGTTAACATATAAATCGTTTTAAACACCTTTTCTATTTGGTTAATTAAGTGGAGCTGTAAGACGTAAGGCACAGTGATATCAAACATGTATTATTTTTCAATACAAAAATATAAAAAACATACACTTAACAAACACAGATAAATAATTATAATAATAATAATTATAATAATACTGATAATCAATTTCGTGCACTGTTAATCAATTTCGTACTAAATGTCGCTTGTATTGGTACTTTTACATTTTTTTTTAACTCACTACTGTAATTCATAGGCTATGAGTGCTAATAAACCTAACATACCTAATAAAGCATCGATGTAAATCCTTTGCACACCTTTAATGTGTCGATAATGTCATATGGACAAAAGCTAAAAATAATGAAAATAAATTTTAAAAAAATACATATTATAATATATAAACATAATTTTTAGTTTGTATTGCATACCGTCAAATGAACCTAAGCACTTAAAAGTGTTTAAGTTTCAAAATAAAAGCAATTGAAAGATGGAAACTCCTACACATATAATAGAAAAACAATTTTTCAAGCGCATTATAATAGACATGAAACATATATGTCAATGTGTGAAAATTACCTTACGTCTAGGAAATCTTCGTGTTTAAATGTTGAATTCTGCTTAAGCAGGTGCTAGGAGGCGTGGGCGGAAACTTGCGATTTTCATCATCGTCCATGAACAGGCTGCTGCAACGTTTTCAATAATGCCGTGTTGGTTTTTTTTAGGGATTCTGATTTTCTCTATTTTGTTATATGATTTATATGATTTTCTTCTTTTAACCTTAACTAACTCAGAATTGTCTATGAACCTCTACTACATTTTTATGTAAGACGATGCTCTTTCTGCCCTACACAGATTGCGCATGCGAGTTAAAGTTCTACTTCCGGTCGATTTTTCATAGCAACGGACCGCGTCGGAAAAAGGTCTAAAAAAAAAAGGAATGGCATAATCCTATGTAGTGATACAGTGCCCATGAGTAAGCCCGTTTAATTACTTGATTCTTTTTTATTGTTACATTACATTTTATGGTTTTGAATCAATGGCGTCATATATTTAATTTTTATATTATGTGTGATATTCCCCAATCGCTTCATATAATGTGTTCTTCATATATGATTCATTTGTATTTCAAGAGATAATGTTTGAATTATTTTTATTTCTTTTTTTTTTGTTTTATCTTAGAAAATAAATCGATAAAATTATTTGATAGTCTTTCAAATGTGTGATGAAATACCATCGTTTAACATCTTTACAAAAACTACAAAATAGTTATAAAGTAAAACGGTTAAAATATAGTGATAAAACTAAGCAATGACATTCAAAGGTTCATAAATGAGGCAATTACATAGTAGCAAAAGCAGTCTTAATAAAATTATATAACCGATCTACTGGACAAAGCGGTGAATTGTGAATCTGCTCATTTGATAAATATCTTACAAATTTTAATAATAAATTGAGTAAAACCGGTTTTGACGAGCAGATGACTACATTAAAAATCTAACATGATAATGTATGGTGTTGAAAGAAAACATCAGATGTTATCATAGTGCATGTTCAGTTTATCATGTATTCTCTTTATTTTTTAGGTTGATTTTTCATTTTCATGGTTTAAATGTTTTATTCTGCTGAGGTTTGTGTCAGGAGGTGTGAATGGTAACCTGTATTTACTAGTACCGTTCATGAACTCAAAAATTGTCCATTTGATAAACAAAAGCCAAATATGGGAAGCAAATTTGCATTTTGTTGTCTTATTAATATATTAAAAGTTAAATTAACGTTACAAAACACATTTTGGAAGGCGTATTAATCTGTCCTGTGAATTGAAATGTTACAAATATAACACAGATCGAGAATCTTAGATAGTTTGAAACAAATTTATATAGGTTATTATATATTTCAACATATTGTTATTTAACTCTACTTTTCTAACCAAGATAGACCTAGAATTTACTTGTTTCCGATGCTATATATATTGGTGTCCGGTTACTGTTAACAATACGTTACTAACGGTCATATAGATGAGCCATCTTTTGCTTCGTTTGCGTTTTGGAAAATGTAGTAGAATAATAGTGTTGTTGTGATTTGGAAAATTGTATGGAAAGTTTGGAAACAATTTTGCTTACTTTATCAAGTCGTTTTCCACATCTAGTGTTGTTTTTCCTGATAACAAGCATCTTACTAATAAAAGTATTGTTAAACACATATTGCAGTTTTCAAGAATAACGAAGAAAAAAAATCATTCAATTTCTCAGGTACCTAATAATAATTTAGCCTTATGTAACATGATATGATAAAAAAATCATGAATGATTATGCTTTTAGTCACTAGATATAAAAAAAACTAGATACACTTGAAAAAAAACTATCTATTAAAAAAATATGTTTTTCAAAATCACCTGAAATGACATGAAATGGTCCATCAATATACATAATTATTGACTGGCTCAGCAAATTCTAAAATTAATATTATTCTACAGACATTATCACACAATGTTCTATATCTTACAGTTCGTGGCTACATAGACCTTGACATATTTACGACTGTCGTTCCTTCATTTAATTAATCAATATTAAAGTCTTGAATTCACTCAATACTTGATGTAACAGATATTTTCTAGACGACTAAAAATGTAACAATGTCCTGTATAAATTCATCAGTCTTGCAAAAACGTTTTGAGGAAGAGTACCATAAAAATTACTGCAAATATTCCCGTATGCGAACAAAATAACATTTAATAAAACCGTTTATAAAAATATTTTATAAAACTGTTTTATTATGTAATTATATAGTTCAGAAGGTTATTACATGTAATATACAGCATATTCTAATCTTCTTATATTTTCATAATTTTGTAAATATACAAACATGAATTTCTGAAATAACGTTTTATATCTTAGTCGAGCTGTGTACTCATTTACTGACTGTTTTTGAAGTAAGGCGTATTCATTTTTGTCATATATGTTTAATTTTTCCAAATTCCAGGAACACAAATATAAAAGCAATTCGCCGTCCATGCCCACTTTCATCGGTTTAGGCAGAACTTGAATGTTCGTCCCATTCCATGAAATGCCGCATATGGCTTAAAGTTAAAGAATGTGTGTATCCGGAATGTGAAAACAATGGACATCACTAAATAAAATAGAATTTTAAAATCACTTTCTGACAAATTAAGAATACAATTGATTTGATGAACTTTTGGAAAGTGTTTATATAACATATGAAAACAAAGATTGACAAGTAAATAAAAACATTCATTGAACGCAGCCCCCCAAAAAGTAAAATCGTAATAACCATACGGAACCTAGTAAGGCACCGAAAACATGCATGATAGGGCATAAGGACAAAGCAAGGACTAAACAATATAACTGTTAACAATACAATTAAGGAAAACTTAGGAATATCAAGGAAAGAATGCATTAAGGGCTAACAGGGACGGGAGTTAATGGGAAGGGGGACGGAGTCGGGACGGAGTCCCTAGGGAGGAGGTGTAAATGGAAATTAAGGGAATTAGGATACTTACCGTTGGCGATAAATAGAAACCTGGGACATAACCGGTGACATCTCAATTAACAAAACATAAGACATACATCTAAAGGAACACAGAGGGTGTCCCACTTTGCCCGACAGATGCAATCAAAAGCACAAAGTGTAGTATCCAGTTGTGAAAGACTTGGAGTTTGTTTTAAAATAGTTGGGTAATAATCTCTTTAATGAAGTGTTTGGTAATTTTAGTAATTGAAATTTTCTAACCAAGTTGATTTTTCATAATGATGAAATATTTTTTTATTAATTTTGTTTTTTGACGTATGAATTTAAGTAAAAGTTTACATGAATTTAGAAATGAAAGCAAAAATACGCTCAATCGATAACAAGATATATTTAAACCATTAGTTACTTAGAAAGGTTTCATGTACTTTAGCACATTTATGTATCAAAGTTAACGATAACTTAATACCACGAAAGATACTGAAAATGGATTAACAATAGGTTACTTAAGTTAATTGATTTTATAGGAATAATCTAGTATATCTTACTTCAATAATGTAAGTTCGCAAAAATCCAGTTTGCTTTGAGCTTCGTTTCTATACGTACATCTATACGTACATCAATGTATGTTCAATTATTAAAGTAAGTTTGTATTGATTTCATGTAAAAATGATTCTATCAACAAACGCGCAATCTTCTGAATATATAGCTTAAAATGAATATGAATTTCTTTTCAAAGCATTTAAAAGGTTATTCCTGTTTGCATACATTTATTTTAAAAGTGATTCCGCTTTGCATATAAACATTATAAACTACAAAACATTTTACGTTCAGATTTTTCTGTTTTCTTTTTATTTGATAGTGTATGTTTTTCTTTTGTATGATAATTATAAGGATGTATTTTTTTTTAAAAAAGTGATGGATAATTTACCCTGAACACATTGAAACTTATTTATTTTTTTACCAGTTGGATTCATGGATGCAATTATACCGTTCTTTCAAAGACATTTTCAAAGTAAGTTATTATTTCATATGTATGTAGGCTTATGTTGAATTCCTAATCCGGTGCTTGGAGGCGAGGAAGGTGGCTCGCACTTTTTAGTTATGTCCATGTACATGCACAATGCATCATTTTTAATTTTGCCGTTTTGGACGTTCTTTGGGGATTATTTATTTACCTCTATTTAATTATATGCTCTATACAACTACATTATCTAAAAAATGATTTACTATAATTAAGTTCTCTTTATCTGAAGTATTCATTCTAAACAAAAATGCGCATTTTCTCTATAACTCTCAGAAACACATCGTTATTTCAATGTCCTAGACAATATAACATATTAAATATTTTCTCTCCGATCGCAATTTAAAATCTGAGAGACAATACAAGGCGAACAAATAAACTTTAAGTCGGTAAGTAAAAGTCAGAAAAAAGGATTCATCACGTTATCAAAATAAAGATGTTTTATGTTAAAAAAATTGTCCAATTATAATTTTGAGAAAAAGTATCTTTAATTAAAAAATTCTATTTATTACTACAAAATATCCGTATCATATAATTTTATCCCTTTATGTATTTCTACCCCAATTTTATAGCTTTTTTAATCGATATTTATGTCGATTGTCGTGATAAATTATATGACCATTACATTGTCGGCGTGACTTAAAGTCCACCCCCTACAAAAAATAACAACAATAAATTAGCCTTTTTGAGAAGAACATATTCTAATCTGTAACCGCTCTAAATGATATCAAACAAATAGAGCCATTTAATTTATTGACATAAAGGATGTTTTCATTTTCATTTTCCATGTTGAATCAATCTGTAAATAAAAGCATGCTTTATCTTTTTTATTGTGTGACGCACGTAACTGTCTCCGTTTATTTTTTCTAAGCTTCAATAATAATCTTGAGAGGCATAACAAAAGAAAATAATCTCGTCAAATGAAAAAAAAACATTATACATCTTCTTTTCAAAAGATCTTGAATTTTAAAATGAAATTTGAAACAGTTCGGACAAAAAAACACTTTTATTGTGTCAATTTACCAAAACAAACAAAAGCAGGGGATATTTTCAAATACACAATTGGTAAATTAAACTCATATTTATTCTATTCTATTCGCCATTTTTCATATGTTTGAATATTTGTTTCCGTCATGCAATTAAAGTCATACAAGTGAAATAATGGTATCTTATAACCAATTTGTCAGGTCAGTTGGCCTTTTTAATGTAATATAATGAAGATTTCTTCAGAACTCCATATGACTTACATGCTTATTCACCATGATAATTAAACATTATTTCTAGAGCGTCTTATCGTGTCTGATTAACAAGTTTATCCGGTACATTCTTGCGCATGTATGTTTAAGAAGTTTATTTCGAGCCCCTCTTGCATTTTACATTTTTACCCATTGCACGGGACCGCTGAACCATAGAATTACAACTAGTAATCCCATGCAAACAAATACTGGATTAAACAGTAATGTGATAATGATTGTCATTTGACGTAAAGAAGTCTGACAACTGACTGTGTTAAATAGGTGTAGATCAATAAACAGTTTAATCGTTTCTTCTTATTTATTTTATTTTATCTAAGCTAGAAAGACCTTCGTAATCATTTTATCGTATTTCCGCTGCATACGATGGTCTCTTTTTAACTTTCAATATTTAAACAAATTATTCAAACATGATATTGTTTTATTTTATTAACCTGTCAATTCCATACTGATTATGCGGTCAATGCAAAGAATATATTAATATTCGATAAATGTTCGGTAAATTCCGTGAGATGTACGCAGTAAGATGTGGTTAAATTCGTCTTGTTTCTATGAATTAGTTATACTGACCGTTATAGCGCAATAGGGTGAACTACGGGTATATATTATCTAAATGTCCAACGTGTTGTAAGATCGACAGAGTATGCCCAGGTTTTTTCTTATTCATAACTATTTTCAACATTTTTGAAGTTATAGTTGTTCCGTTTTTTAATATATTTTGCAATTTTTTGTAAATACTATACACTTGTATATAACATTGTTTAAGAATTAATACTGAAAATTCATTCCGATTAAAATCAATAAATGTAATTATACAATACAAAATGTAACAATTCAGTGTTTCTTAGTTGTTTCATATCTGTGTAGACAATTTTGCAATTATGTGCAAAACCAGATGCATGTACATTGTATGAAACTGTTATATAACCAGTTAAAGTGGTAGCTATCAAATTTAGTAAGATTATCAGATAGATCCTGTTTGAGGTAAATTAGTAACATCATTGATATTGTGTATTTCTGTTTGATAATACCCTTTTATAATTCTGATTTTTAAATAAGAAAACATGCCTATTGTGCCTTTTCCCCATTGATATTTATAAATCAAGCATGCGGATATAGAACTTCTGAAGTACATAATCCTTGTCATTATATTCAGCATGTCTGTATAAGATGACATATTTCTAATTAACAAAAAAAAATCAGAAATGTCTGTTTCTTTTCTAAGACAATATTTACTAGCCTGATGTCTTTCAATGCGGATTATCTTGTCAACATTTGCCTCTCTGTCAACCTTTTGTTATTTCCCAAGACTGTAATTTTTCTCTGTATTCAGACATATTATATTTTGATAAGAGAACAGACATCAATGTGTCTCTTGGTAACTGATTTATAATGAAAGACATTCACATTGCAGGGAGGAATTTGACCCCGCGGTGACTAGCACAATTTTCGTTTAAAATATTATAAATCTAAATTTGAATTGTCAGGCAAGTATTTTCATCAGGGGTTCTAATTACATTTACCAACAATTGTTTTCAGTTTTGAACTATACAATTTAATGTTAAGGATGAGAGGTAAAGTGGAAATTACAACCAGTACAGTAATCACGAGCATATGTTTAAATGACATTTCGGGTGCACGGGCAAACCGATTTTTGTCTGTTTCAAATTTTTACAGTGTCAATATTTTTATAGAAATGCGCTTTTTGGTAATTAAAATAATCCAGCTATATCTTGATTACTCATACAATTTTCAACTACTTATTCTAACTCATTTTAAGCAGCGTAATTATTTGTGGGAAAAAATACATCAACGGTCTCAATAAAATCGACCCTATTGAATTTGTCGTTTTGGGCTTTCTTTTCGAATTCTGTTGGGTTTTCATTTCTGTTTTAACAATGATTTCAAAATCATGAAATAAATAGGAATCCACATGAGAGACATTGCAATAAAATATGCACCATCTCATAAGATCTCTTAACACTTCAAATAATTGTGGTAGCATAATATAAACAAGCAAATTTATAGAATTGATATATTGAGGATTCTTAGTATTATGCATCTAAGGCCATTATTTTGATACAAACTAAAGATATAAAATCAGAATTCTTCCTTAAAACGTCCACAAAAATAGCAGTTTCAAGCAAAAGGACATCTACGGTTGCGCATGCATATTACTACAAACACTAACACACTTCCGTCTTTGTATATTATTATAAAAAGATATTTATGTGATTCACTTTAAAACAATAAAATGACGAATAAGTATCTAGCTTCCAAATAACAATTACTAAATGGTTCTCAAACACAAGAAAATTGTTTATATATTTATCTAGATATTTTGTGTCATTGAGTTAGAAAGATGAAGGCAATATTTGGCCAAAACAAGCAAAACGGTAAGTATACGGATCATTTTATATGATAGTAAATCAATTTACAGACAATACATTAGCACATACGATAGTTCAGACATCAAATATTATACCTCATTCAAAATATTTCACGGAAATTGTTTGCTTTCCAAGATCTTTCGTGAAAATGATAATCTAGCTAGTACCTTAAGAAAGACCGCTTTCGTGTGTTGTCAATATTTATCGATACAATAACGCATATATCACATTATTGTTTTGATATTAAGTATACCGGAGACATTTGCTAAACTACTCGTGTTATATTGTTTTGAAATAAGCAGACATGTGATTAAGCCACATTTTATGAGGTAACATTTTATGAATGTTGCTTCGAGACAGCACTTGTTTCTGCAAAAGGTGTCTGAATTGAATTTTATCCGCTTTCTTTCAGTGTTATTCACATATATCGTATATACTAAATGAAAAACAATGAAGATGTATACCCGTCAAGACGAAACACAAACGTCGCCTTCCAAATGGTAACAAGCTGTTATTCCCAAGAATGATCTTGAAAGATAAATACTTTTGTTGAAATATTTATAATGCTGGTTGAAATATAATGCCATATTCTGAACAGATTAGTGGTATGTTTAACTATTGAAAAATTCCAGTGTTAGTTTCAAATTCCTGTCTCACGGGATATACGAGATGATGTTTAAGCTTCGTACATATCTTTCTGATTTTCGGTAAAATCAATTTTGTTATATTGTAACCCTTATTATTTTCCTTCTAAATGTTTAAAAGGCAATCAGAAATTATCTGAAAAAATAAAATTCCATAATGTTGAAGTTATATAAATGTAAAAAAAACAACGGATAGAATCATTTCCAAACAGCAGCGACTATATTTCAACCGGAACTAATTATATCGATATGTATAATTGAAAGTATTCATTGGAGATGAGCTTTATATTTTGTTCCCATTAAATCTTCGGTAAAACAACAGCTTCGAATAGTAAGGCAATTAAATGCATTTAGCATTATCCCAAAACAATACTTAGACTTGTTTGAACTTTGTTTATAATACATTGAGGAAATTTGCATTTTCGTAACAATCTTATTTGTTCCCAATTTTTGCCTTTTTCAGAGTACAAAATCTTATTCATTTCAGGGGCTTAATGTGTCGTGTCTAAAATGCTTTGTAATATTATTGTAAAAAGAATCTTCATTCCAGTCTACAAAGTATATTCAAAATACTTTTACGCTATACCTTATCATTAAAAACAATCGTTTTTTTGGTCACAACATTTGTAAATACAGTAAATTGTAAATGTACTTTGATAAAATATTTTGTAATAATACATTTGTACTTTGAAGGGGAAGAGAGACTATGTTTAACTTCTCAAAAAATCCACAACATATTTTCTGATCCTTAAATTGTGATTTATCTTTTATGAACATAAGTGTCCTATAGACTGTTGAAATAATTCAAAATATTTTATTAATATAATCCTCACAGGTTGATTTACATTAAGTTTAATATTCAGACAATGTAACTGTGCCATGTAGGAGCACATTTGTCTCGGAGCACATTTGTCTCACGAAGTGTGACCGATGTGTTCGTAAACATTCATATTTGCGACAAATTGGAAATGAGACAGATGTGTTCGACACACAATAGAAAGGACATTTGAAGCACATTTGTCTCAATTCTATAAAGGTAATAATTATGCCCATCTGTATACCGGCTACCAGCCATTGTTCTATGTTTTCTTTATTTATAATACCGTTGTTAGGTCACTTCCGGTCAGTCAAAACTTCCTGCCTCTGCATAGGAGTCGTATTATTAAATTAAAGAATATCCCTGTTCTGCATGTCACAATGAAAATTTCTACAAGTGCAGCATCCAGAACCTATACACACATATGCAGCAAGTTTATTCTTATCGTTATTAATTGTAATACGTTTATTTTCAATGCTTAAAGTTTTAAAAGTGATTTTTGGCACTAGAACTATTCTTAGCAAAAACAAGGTAGTATCTACGGTGGCAAAAAGGGGACAAAGAATTTATTTATAACGTGAGTACACGTTAGCTTTTCGTGGCCGCGCGATACTATTACGTGCGCTCGCGATAGCTATTACGTGCGCACGCGGATATGTATTCCGCATTTGGACCCTGACCGGGATCCTCGCATGAATAGTTCGACGCCCCGTGTATGTGTCAAACCTACAGCGGTTAGGGGCAAGTGGTTTTTTGAAATCACACGGCCACGGAGGCCCTTGATGATCTATGGAAGAGACTAAGAAGACCATTACACACGTATTTTGTTTTCATCATATATATATGTTTAAAAAATCGTCATTTTCCAAGAATTGCGGCTTTCAGATCCGCCATAGAAAAAGCATTTACAACATGCATGAGTTCCTAAAATAATCCGGGTAATGCCATAATTATGGAATATCGGGCCACTCAGAATCAGGCGAGACGCGACATTCCGATGAGACACGAAGCGAGGCACGATATTGTAACACGAGATCTCGCAATGTCGAAGTATCCCGTACCACGAGATTTCAGAAATGAATAAATTTTTACTTCTTTAGATAGGGCAAGTATGAATTTATTAACATTAAAATAATGATTTCTGAGGAAGTTAGATATTTGTTACCCAAAGAAATTCGCGATAAATGCGAAATAATGCGTCATAAAAGTAGCAAAATGTAAACAAAGTAGTATTTTGACTTCAATACAAAATTCTAAATCACTTCAACTGGGCCTTTAAGTGATTTTAAAATGTTAACAGTAATCATTGTTGCCTTAACAGTATTTTCTTCTGTAATATTAATTTCTGGGAAGGGCTTAACCTAATGTTGTAAGAACTTGTTGCCCAACCCGTTTGCATTTTGATATATACTCATTATTTGTATGATATGTTTGTAAACATGTATTTAATGCAATAAATATGTTTTTAAGTGATTTTATGTAGACTATAAAGGGAATACTACTTAGCGATATATGACCTGGAATCAATTTCTTGTCTCGCGTCGACGAACGAGATGCGAAGCGAGACGCGAGATTTCGCGAAACACGATATTTCGGCGAGATACAAAACGAGTCACGATATTGTATCATTCAATATCAACCGATTACGGTGTTCCGTTTGGACATAAGTAACATTTTTGTCACACTGAACAGCTATGCACCATGGTACAAAGGTGAAATTGAGATGGTACGATGGTACGATGATTAAAACGGAGTAAAACACAATGGCACTATGGTAAAATCACGATGATGCGATGACACGATAGAGAAAATAATATTGCGTTTTCATCATCATGCCATCGCATTTTCTTCATATCGTATTTTCACCATCGTAACATCGTCTTTCACCATAGTACCATCACGTTTTCATCATCGAGCCTTCGTTGTTTCACCATCGTACAATCGTTGTTTCACCATCGTACAATCGTTGTTGCACGTTCGTACCATTGTGTTTTCACCATCGCACCATCGCGTTTTCATCAACGTACCATTGTTCCATCGTGAACGGAATTTAGTATGTTTCAGTGTACGCCTTCAGGTTAAGCCAATCAATTTCTTGAATCAGAGATATTATAATTAATAGTTCACTTTAGGTTTTCATAAAGAAAGCATAAACAAACCTATTGATGATTACACTTCACATGAGGTAAAACGGCGAACCTCGATTCTAAAAAAAAAATTCTGCCATGGGGCAAGATGTGACAAATAATTCATAAAAAATGACATGAGACAAATGTGCTTTCTTGTCCCTTAAAGACACATGAGACAAATGTGCTTTCTTGTCCCTTAAAAAACTTGATCGGAGCACATTTGTCACACAAATGAGTTTTTAGGGTAGACATTTGAGGTCCCATTTGTCTCATGTGGGACAAATGCGACCGCATCGGTGTTACATAAGACAAATGTGCTCCGAGACAAATGTACTCCTACAGTGCCTTGTTGAAATATTTCAGTAGCCAAACATACAATTAAGATATCAGACTAGGAAAATGAATCTTTATAATATAAGATCTTTTAGGGATATTTATGTAAATTCCTGACGAGAATTTTCCCGTACTTTTTTCTTAATTATTGAGAACATTGATTTCAGCATGTAAATTTTGAATACTGAATACCGCTTAAGCCCCTGCAAGGGGCGTTAGAGATATTGCACTTATTCAGTAATTCTCATAAACAGACTCAATCAAACCGAGTCAGCAATTTTTATATAGTGTTCTGGTTTTAATTGCTTCCCTTTTCCAAATTTGATACTTCTCAACAGCAGGTGTTGCATGTCATGTGGCAGCCGTAAAAGGTTGCACATCATTGTTGTTATTTTTTGTTAAAAAATATTAACAGGATTATAAAGTTGCATTTACACAAAAAGTGAATTGTATACACCAGCGATTTCATTTCATTCAAAACTGTTTTTATCGATTTTGTTTAGTATTCGTTGACAATAGATTAGTATTATATAGCTTTGAAACTTTATTCGGTTAATAAAAGAAATGCAATCATAAACATCTTCATAAGCATAATCTCAGTTTTATTTCAATTCTATTTGTTTAAACTTTGTAAATTATACATGGGGGAATTGGTTTATTGATAATAATCTGCTTTAATGTCATTTTGTTTTTCAAAGTAAAATAAGCTTGTGTTTCCTTGTTGCAAGCAAACATTTTAAGAATAACGATAAGAGTTATGTTTTCTCATAATTATCACGGAAAACATAATTTTATACATTTTAAATGATTTGCAGATCTAATACTTTATAGGATTGTACGCTCGTGTACGTGCTCACCTCATCTATTAACTTGCCCTGTCTCATTCAAGGATTAAAATCGATAAAAATTCGATTTAATATCTAACATATCAAAATTGATGAATTATTCAATGAACAGAATACATTTTATCAACGTTCATAATTGTCTTTTAAGGACCGCCACATTAGCTTAGTAGTTTTAAAATAAAACATGTATATTCAGTTAATAAGAAATGTAAAGGTGTTCAGACACAATTTTTGTAGAATTATATCGTGTGTCTTTCATAGCCCTCATTGCTTATTTACTGCAAAATTGTTTACACTGTTAAAAATTGCAATTATAAAAAAAAACTTTCTTTATTATTGATGGATTTTGAAAATCACCGTTTCATACACAAAATAAATAAACATGAAAAGGAAAATATACCATTATTTTTACATTAAAATATCTTACAGGCGTATGTATGTACATTTACAGGCTACAAAAAACACTGTTTTTGTAATTCATTCTAGTGGTCTTATTTTACGAAGTTCTTTATTTATATTAATACAATGAAATAATTATTTGAAGACCGAATATTACAAGACGTATACATAAACTTGAAAATACAAACTTAATTGTTCATGTTTACAAAGAAGCAACATGCAACAAAAAATTACCAAATGCTTCCCCCGTCCTATTTTCATATATTAAGAAATACAAAGAAGACGATTTATTATATTTATTAAAATTTCTATGACTTTAAGGACGACACCTTGGCAAAAGAAAATGGAATAGGAGAGTTATATTGTCTGCCAATTACTAGATGAGGTTGCAATATTTTAAATTTTGCTTTGTTTGGCAACCTTTGTCCTACTTTTCATCATTTTAATAAAAATCAAATATTACCTGAAAAATTAAAATGAAAAAAAATCATTTGTAAACGGCTGAAAATTCATTTTATATCTGATGTTATCACTTTTGTTATCCTTATTCATAATGAGAGTAAGTCAAAGACATTAACCTTTGTATGTTATTTCCATTTACGTTTTCATTGTTAATAGATACGATAATATAGATTCAAATATTACCTCCATTAAAGATGCAAATAAATATAAGCATAATTTCAAAACAGTCAATGAATTATTTGCACGTTGCAATAGTTTTTGTGTCAGTCATCTTTACACTTCCTTTAACATTACATTTATGTGTAAATTCTCAAATTTGAAATTGTTTCTTAAACAAAGTGGGTATTATTTGTATCAAGATTTAAATACACCAGTTATTCTGCACTTTATCTCAGATTATTACATACATGTTTTACTCTTAAAGTGAAGGATAATGTTTCTTTGTTTCGATGGATTTTAGGTCAAACCGAGTCATTCGGTGACATTCTAGCTTCCCTGGAAGACCCCAGATTCCCCTTTTGCATTATTTCTAAGGGCTCTGACGGAATTAGAACCTACAGGGATGAAGGGCAAGTGATTTGAAGATTAAGACTATAATCACTCGGCCCGGTAGAATAAAGATCAAGTCATTAAGATTTAAAATTGTGGGAGCATAATCTATACATTGTTTGTATGTATTGTTTGTCTTTTTTGTATTATTTGTATATAAAATAAGTTTCTATACACTTTCTCTCATATAATTATATTAATGTATCTATTTTGTCTAAATATATATCGTTTTGAAAGCATGATCAGAAAGCAGCATAATCACTTTCGCAGAAAGTGTACTGCATCACTACGAAATGTCCCGCTTTTACACTTCACATTACGGGTATTTGAAATAATTTTATTTTTATTGAAACAATCATTTCTTTTACATTGGGGTACGTATACGAGAAGAAAACGGCATATTCGTCTGTATGTCAGAGTGCTAGTACATGTATATGTAATCAAAAGACATTATATTTCCTGAAAATTCGCACCTCAGTCATAATAGAGGCTAGTAAAATCAACACTATTGTTCACCAAGTTATGGTTTCTGGTTAATTTTCCTTATAAATATTGTGATATTCTGTCGACAATTACTTACCCACAAATAAAATTTAACATCAAGAACTAATTGTTCTTACGCAAAGCACTATTAACATTCCCACTTTGATTCATAGAATATGCTGCAGAAATACGAATTGGCATAGGTACAGAGATAATAACTAATTAATGGGAATATTCGCACGTGTCGGTAAATTATAATCCTGAAGCTGCTCCTTCAGATTTCGTAATTAGGTATAATTGGGTTATTTTACTCTTTTACCCGGTTTAACGATGGTGTCATAAAAATGTGCTTAATGTAGGTTTCTTAAATTTTAGTTTTTCAAGCAAAAACAAAAATGGAATAATTGATGGATATCTGTCTATTTAAGATTAACGCATAAAGCAATAAGGCAATACTTCTGTAAAAGAAAATGAACTATTTAAGACTTGTATATAGATACTGGAGCTCTTAGTCTGTCAGTTGTCTTGGAAACGATATAGAATATTTATGGTAATGACATCATGGTTTGAACAATCAAGTAATATTATGTCCAGACGACCTAATAATAGGAACCCGCTAACTAGTTCTTTAAATTCAACTTTACCGTCATAATGATTACTAAAGGACTATATAATTACATTAAAAATATTTTAATATAAATCTGTATTCTTTCCAATCAAATCCAAATAGCGTCATTAGAAAATGTTTTAATTATTCGACTTCTAATTAATTGCTTCTTACCGACTCACAGACATTAATTTGATGTCATGACACTATTTCATCAGATTTCTGTAATTAAAGTTACCACTAAAATGAACTTGGAACGGCTTAATCTGTTCATGGAAGTGTTTCTTGCAAAACTAATTAATGTTTTTGCTTAATTTGCTCGAATATTGCACATTTGTTTTACATGAATTTCGTAGCAATAAACCAGTTTCACCTAATAATCTGTTGCAAGACAAATATTATCTTCTATTAAATTGCAGAGCTTTAGCCTAAGAAATTTTAATAGTATAGCTTATCATATAATAAAAGTTTTGGAACCTTATCTCGCAAGTCAGTTCTAACTATTCCTTGAATATCAAACATGGGAATTCAGATGATATACAGTATTGTTTATAGAATGGAACCACGTGAATTCTGTTTTAAATTTTTAACTTATGACAATGTTAGTGAGAAATTGATCATCAATTTCAAATAATGCGCGAAACACATTTATTATAGATAACTTAAACATTAACTGTATAAGTTACCCCATTCCAAATAATCACTATCCGTTCAGAAGTTTTCATGATATTTTATTGTTTGACAATGCTGACCAGGCAATACATTTAAAGACACTTAAATCCATAAAAAAGATTTATAAATGATTATATGAAATTTAATTTTACACCTAACCATATCGCTGTCTGCAAGATGAAAATACCCACCCAAGTTACAGTAACGTGTATTTGTCTTCAAGCCAGGATAAACCCATATGTACCTTTTTAATATCGAAATAATAACATACAATACATAATACATTTGATATTCATTAATAAAGGGTATACTACCGTAATTTAATCTCCAGTATTTTTATTACACACCATTTGATATACAACTGGCAATTTTATAGCCATTTTTAAAAGGGCTTAGTCGGGAAGTCACTACCGCCACAATTATGTCCCTCCCGACACAAGTTAAAATGTTGTGGTAGTGACTGTGGCGGCAGTTTATCATTTATTTCAAGCTTCTCGGTAAACATGATCAGCTATGCATACTTATTTTCATTAAAACATAGGTGGGTCCGTAAGAGATAAATATTTCATTGGAATAAAAAATGGATAACATTACTTTTCACATAAAATTAACTACGGTAGTGTTAAAAGAATACGTACAAAATTACAAACCTTGCAACGACCTCGCATCGTCCATAACAGTTCGCGATAAAACTTTTTTTCCCGCCTTGCGAACTTCTTGATAATAAACGTCATTTTGGCGCGAAAATATCCACGTGGTGTTTGATTGGCGTGCAGTTAAGTGAGTATTCATTGTATCGTAGCGGAGGTGACACTAATGTACTGTGACAATCATTTATTGAATTTACTTCTGTAGAGAGAAATACATGGCATGTATATAATACTAATTATACATACACCTATCTTTATTACATTAAACTAGAGAGAGATAATAGGAATTTTCAAATACATTTTAAAAATAATAGTCCAATTAAATAAAGTTCAGGAGCTGGGACATGCATAAAATTACACAGTACTTGACTTTAAGCCTAAGTATTCTTAAAATAATTGAATTAAATCTGCATGAATTATATACTGTAATGCGGAATAGATATAGAATTACATGTAAGAAAATATTTTGACATAAGATATAGGTTTGTGTAATTTTTAATTCAACTTTAAAGCCTATGGCAGATTTGTTTACGTTTTCTGTAGAAATACCCAACTAACTGTAAAAATGCTAATAATGTTAGAAATAGAACTGCCGTAAAATTTATGTCAGTACAAGGAAAACGAAAGACTTAAATCATATTTGTATCATTTCCCTAGCATCGGATTAAGAGTGTAAATGGTAACATTCAATGGAAAAAGGAAATTGCATTTAGAAATATTTGCAAAGCCTGTCATCTAAAGAATATACAATTAATTTAATAGTATTTTATGATATTTAATAAAACACAGAATTATTGTTTCGTTGTCATGGCAAATCATAAAAGTATACGTTTCTACCCTTAAATTGTCAAGTTTTTATCAAAAATGATCGTTGATTTTACTTGTCTCTGACAATGTTAACGGCAATATAAAGTTGTTCTTTTATGTAACATGTATCAAAAACATTTTATATATGTTATTGTATCGAAAACACCTTGTCATTTTGATAAATAAATGTTCTGATTATAGCTAAATTATGTGAAATGGGTTTCTATTGTTTATCACTAAACATCACTTTGCACGGAAGTCTTAACAATCGACAAAAGCTAAATTGATAATTTTATCTTTGCACACAAAGTAACAGGACTTGTATTGCACAAGTGATCTGACACATTTCCCGTAATTTAGGAGAGACACAAAATGATCTTATATCTATTTTCTAGTTCATTCTTACAAATGAAATCATGATAACCAATAACCAAAGTTACTAGGTCAATTGCCATTATTAGGCCATTATTAATAGGTACGTTTAATTAAACATTATTTCTAGAGCGTCTTATCGTGTATGATTTACAGGTTTATTCGAAACATTGTTGTGCCTTTATATTTTAAAAGTTTATTTTAAAACAAAATTGTGCATTTCAGCTTTTTTTTTTTATTTTTGCACTGAAGAAGTGCACGATGTAAGCGCGTGCAAACAACTACTGAATTAATAGTCATATGATTGTAATGTGAAGTAAAAGAAGTCTGAGCACTAGAGTTAAATAGATGTAGAACATTAAATAGTTTTAAAGTTTCTTCTTAATTATTTTATCCCTTTAAAATGTGTATGATAGGAAGATCATTGTAATGCTTTTAATTAAATGTATGCTTTAACTGTTTTACTGTGTCATGAAATTGATGCTTAAAAATAAAATCAATACAAAAATCACCTTGATGATTGAATATATTAAGGATTTTTCAAGATGTACACAGAAAATAAACAGGCATTTCTGATCTTTTTATTTAATTAAATTTTGTTGAAGGTAAATTTGTATAATAAAATTAACCTAGTTCTGTTTGATAGGATAGCAAGCTGTCATAAGAAAAATGCATATTTTGCCTTTTCCCCATTGAAATGTATAAATCAAACACACAGAACATCTGAAGAACATAATCCCTGTCATTGTATACAGCATGTCTGTATATGATGACATATTTCTAATTAACAAAAAAGATCAGAAATGCCTGTTTCTTTTCCAAGTCAATATTTACTAGCCTGATGTTTTTCAATGCGGATTATCTTGTCAACATTTGCCTCTCTGTCAACCTTTTGTTATTTCCCTAGACTATAATTTTTCTCTGTATTCAGACATATTATATTTTGACATCAATACAATCCCTCATTAATAAGAGAACAGACATCAATGTGTCTCTTGGTTACTGATTTATAATGAAGACATTCATATTGCAGGGAAGAATTTGACTCCCTGTTGACTTGCATTTTTTCCTATGAAATAGCTATAAATCAATATTTGAGTTTTCAGACAGGCATTTTCGTCAGGTATTCAATCCTTACATATCCATTGCATTTACAAGGAATTTCATTCAGTTTTACAAATCGTACACAATTAAATACGATTAGTAAACGGATCATTTATCTGTAGGTTAATTAATTTAAAAGCAATAAATAAGCACATACGACTGCACATACTTCATCTTTTATAACATATCATTCACATTATTTCAAGGAAATTGTTTGCTTTTTAGCACACACATTTGTTCGTTAACATTCTAGGGGTCACATTTCTGCCTCAATCATCACCAAACTTTTATCAGGATACTAGTAGGTAACCGCCGGATGAGTTCGAACATAGGTAATCTCGGATGAAAAACTAGGTCACAGGAGCTAAAAACAGAAAAATCTTGTTAACACTTTAGTGGCTACTGTTTTCATTCAAATATCCTGGAAATTAGTCAGAAAACTTGTTTTGATGACTTCTAGGTCATGTTCAAATAAGGGTCACCTGGGCTCAAAAACTAGGTCACACCGCCCAAATATTGAAAAACCTTGTTAACACTATAGTGGTCACATTTTTGAGTCAATTGTCACCAGACTTGGTCAGGATGGTTGTCTAGGTAATTGCTCGGACGAATTTGAAAGGGGTCATCTCGGATGAAAAACTAGGTCAAAGGAGCTAAATATAAAGAATAATCTTGTTTGCACTCTAGTGGCTACTGTTTTGATTCAAATATCCTGGAGATTGGTCTGAACGTTTGTTTTTATTATTTCTAGATCACCTGGGGTCAAAAACTAGGTCACACCGCTCAAATATGAAACAAACCTTGTTAAAACTCTAGAGGCCACATGTTTTACTCAACTGTCATGAAACTTGGTCAGGATGCTTGTCCGAGTTATTGCTCAGATGAGTTCGATGGGTCAGGTGAGCGATTTAAAACCATCTTGGCCCTCTTGTTAAGATTATTCATGAAAATGACAATCTGGCTATCTTATGAAATATCACTATCGTGTTTCGTCAATATTTACCAATACAATAACGCATATATTACGTTATTGTTTTGATATTTAGTATACCTAAACTACTCATGTTATATTGTTCTGAAATAAGCAGACAACATGTGATTAAGGCACACTTTATGAGGTAACGACGAGTCTATTAATGTTGCATCGGGATAGCACCTGTTACTGCAATGAAATGTTTTAATCACATTTTATCTGCTATCTGTCAGTTTTATATGACACCAGTAGGTTTCCAAATGTTCCAGATTTACCGAAAATGAAAAACAATAAGGTTTTAAGCGCATTATGACGAAGCACAATGTCACCTTCACTTTCCATTACCGTCCATGAACAGGCTCAATCAAACCGAGCCTGCAACATTTACAGTTTTGTCGTGTTGGGCTTTCTTTAGGGACTCTGTATTTCTCTATTTCATTGTCACATCCGTGTTACTTGTGCCGTGTGGCGGCTGTAAAAAGTCCCCCCGTACATTTAATCAATGATGCTAAATTTTCGATCCTTGAAGATCGTTCAGCACGTTCAAATACTTGAATACTGTATTATCACCCTTAGGATATGTTGCCTGCTTTTTAAATTTGTCTTTTGACGTCATATCTGTGGTATGCAGGCTTCATAACCTCAGATCCGCATTCAAAAGTCCATTTTATTTGATTCCGCCCATTTTTTTCTCGTTTAGGGGCACAAGCGTTCTTTTACTTGGGGACCATACGCTGCTTTTCGTGGAATGGCACTACTGTGTCACATTGAAGGTTCCATGATAACCGCCGTATGAACACATCTGCGGATGTTTCTAAATTCAAAAATTTCACCATTTTCGTGTTAAATATTGATTTCTGCTTAAGCCGGTGTTAGGGGCGTGGACGGTAACTTGCACTTTCCATTACCGTCCATGAACGGACTCAATCAAACCTAGCCTGCAACATTTTCAATTTTGTCGTGTTGGGCTTTCTTTAAGGATTCTGTATTTCTCTATTTCTATTTGAATACGGTAATAAGATGTCCTTCTCATGAATTATCTTGAAAGTTAAACACTTTCGTTAAAATATTTATAATGATGGTTGAAATATAATGCCTTATTCGGTTCAGATTAGGCGTAGGCCTTACTATTGGATAATTGCTGTGTTAGTTTCATATTTCTGTTTATGGGATATACGAGATGAAAGATTTTAATGGAGATTAATCTTGATATTTATTCCCATTTAAATTTTCAGTACTTCAGTAAGAAAAGGAGCTTTGAAACTCTTCTCGAATAATAAAGCAATTATATAACTCGCAATTTACATTATCCCAAAAAATACATAGAATTGTTTGTATTTTGTAATACATCGGAGAAATTTGTTTTTGTTTTTTCAACAATAAGCATTTCATATTGTATTATAAAAAAATAAACATTATGTTTCTCTGTTGCTTGTTAATGGTTTAGATTGACGATAACAGCTGTTTTGTGTTTGACATAATGCATAATAATAACAGAGAAATAAATATATGTATTTTTGTGATTCATAAATACAATTCTGCCGCCTTTACTTGTTTATCTTGTTTATCATATTGTATAAAACTAAGCTGCTCTTATGTAAGATGTCACGTAGTCGATGCCTCTGTCTCAATATATTTCTATACATATAATTGTCGTTTTGATTAATGACGCGTTATCCGATATAATAATGCATAGCTTCAAAACATGACACAATTAATATATAATGTAATGAACTATGTATATCATAACATAATAACTGAATACAAAATGGTCAATAAGAGTCATCATTTATATTATAATGAGATTTGGAGGAAATCTGAACTGAAATATTTACAGGATTACAAAGTTGACAACAGATCAGTAAAAGATAGTTTTGAAACTTCATTCGGTTCATAAAAGAAATGCCATCATAAACATCTTCATAAGCATAATCTAAATTTAATTTGTTTAAACTTTGTAAATTATACATCAGGGAGATTGGTTTATTTACAATAATCTTAAGAATCTTATTTTCATATATTAAGTAAAGCAATGAAGACCATTAAATGTTTTTCCTTCTTTTAATATGTGTTTTTATGGCTTTTACAACAAAACCTTGACATAAGAAAGGGAATAGGAGAGTATTTTTTCTTTCAGTTATTTACTACTTAAATAAGGAGATGAGATTTGTCCTACTTTACATTATTTAAATAAAAATTAAATATTACCTGAAAAACATTAATATTATCAAAATGTTGAAGTTATTTAACTGAAAACCAAAACAAAAATTTTGCAACGATGGCAACTTCATTATATAATTGAAGCATAATTCATCTTCTATTCTTATACATAATTTAAAGTACTAAAAAGGCATTGACCTTTGTATTTTATTTTTATTTACGTCGGTTTCCTTGACAATAGATCACTTAAATATATATCCCTCTTGAATGTAGTTAAGCGTTAGAGCGTTACATTAGATATATATTTGCGCTAAGCATAATCTCAAAATCTCGGTTTGAATGTTGACAGCAGAAAATTTACGTCATCAATCTGAAAAGTCCTGCTGTTTAATCGTCACATTAAGGGTTGTTTTGGAATAATTTTATATTTATTAAAAGAAGTAATGTCCTTTAAATTGGGAGAACGTACATAAAGAAAAAAGCATGTCCGTCTGTATGTAAGAACGCTAGTACATGTATACAATATATTCCTTGTTTACTTCTTCAAATTCTTATTCGGAAGGCCTGACATTTCCTGAAAATTAGCGCAGCAGTCATAATAAAGGCTAGAAAAATCAGTACTACAGTTCACCTAGTTATGGTTTCTGGTTTATTTCCCATATAACTATTGTGATATTCTGTCGACAATTATGAAAATTCAACATCCAATGTGTATTAACAAGAATTATTCTATCTCAAAGCACTCACTATTAACATACCCACTTTGATCTATCGAATATACTGTAGATATACGAACTGTCATAGGAACAGAGATAACGACTAATTAATGGAAATTGTCGCACTTGTCGGTAAATTATAATTATAATCCTACAACCGCCCCTTTAGTTGTCATAATTAGATATAATCCGTTTATTTTGCACTTTTACCCGGTTTAAGTAGGTGTCATAAAAATGTGCTACGTGTAGGTTTCTTAAATGTTACTTTTTCAAACAAAATCAAAAACGGAATTATGGATTGGATGGATATCTCTTTATTTGAGATTAACACATAAAGCAATATGGCAAAACTTTAGTAAAAGAAAATGAAGTATTTAAGACTTGTATATAGATATTGGTGTTCGTAGGTTTCTGTCACTTGTCTTGGAAACGATATAAAATTATTTATGTTAGTCACATCGTGGTTTTACTTAAAATTAGCATCCTACTAACTAATTCTTTAAATTAAACTAGACCGTCATAATGATTACTAAAGGACTATATATTTAATTTAAAAGATTTATATATATATCTGTATTCTTTCCAATCAAATGCTAATGGCGACATTTAGAAAAGTTGCGATTATTCGACTTCTAATTTTTTGCTTCATAACGATTCACAGACATTAATTTCATTTCATGATTTATACTCACCTGATGGAAAATACATTAGGATATATTTCCGTTTTAAGTCAACAATCCGCTAATTAAAAAATCAAGCGTCTAGCGAAAACAACACATCTGTGCCTCTTAGACGCACATTGTAAACCCCAATACTCCAGTTTATTTCCGGCGAGCAAAACGTCAACAGCGCATGCGTTTTCTCTGTGTTTTTTTTCTGGAGTTTTCTCCTTTTGGAGTAGATTTTTTAGTTTTATTGTATTGTTATTTAGTTATGTTATCGTTATGCCGAAACTTCGTTGAAGAAACGAACACCTCGGGCAAGCAAAACGGACTCGGACATTTTGCGTCTGGAATTTTCTGCGTTTCAAGGTAAAATGAGTTCCATTGACTCGAAATTAGAAATGTTACAAGAATTATTCAAATCTAAGCCTGCTCAAGCTTCGGAAACTGCGACTTTGGTCGGGCAGAGACCGGATGCTCAAAATCGGGAAAACATCCCTCCTGGGGAGTGTAGACCCTTATTACCACTGTACCCTTCTTTTGATGAAGGAAACGTATCAGATTCAAATAGACAAGATGATGTTTTGTCTTTACAACCTACCTGGACAACATGACAGCCGTGGTTTACAAGACTGTTGGGATGATTCACACTTTGTGATTAGTGTTAATTACACTTGGATGATGATATGCATGTACCTGACCGGTTTACTAAGTACAGTAAACATACAACCACTGTTTTGGCCGAAATGTTTGGGGAAGATGCTGTGACTACAACAGATTCTAATAGTAGAGGTTTTCTGGACAGTACTCAAATTAAAGTATTAGTTCTGATCCTTCTAAACTCATAGCTTACAAGGAAAGTTATCGTTCAACTTTTCCTGTTAGTAGCCAATCTGAAGAAACTTTGTCAGTTCCATCACTAGATAATATGATTGAAACATAAAAAGTTAAGAAATATGGAAGTAAGTGTTCTAAATCTCAGTCTTAATGTTCTCAACCCTTAAGATCTTTAGAAAAGTTGGCCTATCATGGTCAACATGCAGCTCGGATGGGGCTCATCATACAATAAGCACTGAGTAGTCTTTTATCTGTTTTACAAAGTGACAACCCTAATGTTGATAGTGCTATTCAGTGTGTTAGAGACATTTTTGCAATGACTACAAAATCTGCTTGTGATTTTAGACTGGCTATAAATAAACTCGTATCATCTGAATGGAAAGCAAATTGGGAAATGCCATTTTTTAATAAACTACACGATATAATCCCATCTCTTGATGTGTCACCATCTCTATCTCTGTCAAACCGCCGTGATCAAACAGTTCTTCTTCGATGCCGAATTGGACACACTAAAATTACCCACTCTTATCTCCTCACGAATGACAATGCCCCTTCCTGTGTAGGTTGTAATGAAAATTTTACTGTAAAGCATTTTCTTCTTGAATGTCATGATTTTTCACAGCCCGTAATAGATTTTATTGTGTAACTTCACTCAAAGAACTCTTTACAATTCCATCAAAAAACATCAATGATCATTTAAAAGAGATAAATTTGTATTCTAGGATCTAATTGGGTCATTTTTATTGTCATTTACAAAGTTTAACACAACATTTTAAGCCTATTATAGCATTCGGCACGATATGGCCAGTTATGTGTTGACGTGCCGTAAAAATCCAAACAAACAAACAAACTCTTAATCAAATGGCACGTATAGGTGCTTTCCATCATCTCATTCGGCGAAGGGCAGCTATGGCCAACACTGGTTTACAAGATGTTAGGGATGTGAAAGATCATATTTTAGGTTACCCTTTTCTCATGAGGGCATTTTTGGTACTGGCCTTGAGCAAAAACTGAAGGAAAGGAAAGAATTGAATAATCAACTCTCAGACTTGTTCGTAAGAAGAAAGTTCCACCTTCTTCAGCAACTACTGGTTCTTACTGGAAGAAACCACGTTTTGAAAATTCTGATAGGTCAAGGTATCAGAAGAACAGATCATTCAATAAGCCGTACTCCTTCACCATACCAAAAGAACAAGACCGTCGCAGTATTGCCAAACCTAGTGGGGTAAGTAATTTTCGTAACAAAAGCAAGTCAACATGACCATTTTTGTCTACACCCAGAGATACCTGTTGGGGTCGTCTGAGGTTCTTTGCAAATCAATTGAATCAAATAACAAACGATCAGTGGGTACTAGATACAGTGTGTCAAGGTTACAAATGGAATTCCTAGAAAAACCAATTTTGAAAATTCAACGGTATTCGCAAAACAATTGTGCCAAAAGAAAAATTAATTATTATACTGCGGGAAGTAGAAGAATTATTACAGAAAAATTGTAAAGAGGAAGTTCCTCAGAAAGAAATGAATCAAGGTTTCTACTGTACAATGTTTCTAGTACCCAAGCAAACTGGAGATTTAAGACCAGTAATCAATCTCAAACCCCTCAACAAGTTTCTCAGAAAACAACATTTCAAAATGGATTCCATGAAAACAGTTCTGAATTTAATTCAAAAAGGAGACTTTGCAGTCTCGATAGATCTGAAAGATGCGTATATGCATATTCCGATATTTCCAAACCACAAAAAAATATTTAAGATTTTCAAGTGTATCAATTGACTTCACTCCCATTTGGTCCAACTTCTGCTCCAAAGTAGTAGCTGTTGTAGCAGCATTTTTACGACAGCAAAATCTCCGTCTAGCAGTTTATCTAGACGATTGGTTGGGACTGAATTCTTTACACGAAAATCTTCTTCTAGATCTATCGAGAATGATAAGTGTCCTCACTCATTTAGGTTTCATAATAAATGTAAAAACGTCACTTCTTCAAGCAACTCAATGTATAACTTACATAGGCAATGTGCTTTATCTCAAACAAGGTGTAGTGTCCCAAACTCCAGACAGACAAATAAAGATTTCTCAAGGAATTCAAACAATATTAAAGAAAACTCACTCTACGGCAAGGGAGTATTTACACAGTCTAGGTCTAATGGCGTCATGCATCGAAACTGTAAAAAATGCTCGTTTATACATGAGGCCAATTCAGTTCATCTTCTTTCCTTTTGGAAACCGAGTTCAAGAGACCTAGAATTACTAATTTCTTTAACCAAACACATTCAAAGTCATCTGACATGGTGGTTACATCCAGTAAATGTTTTACAGCGCAAATCTTTTCTACCATGGTCAGCGAATCTCACACTCCAAACCGATGCTTCGATGAGTCGATGGGGAGCGTGTCTAGGTACTTAAATGATTCAAGGTTTTTGGTCAAACAGCCAGAAAACTCTTCACATCAATTGTTTGGAGATGGAGGCAGTATTCCTTGCTCTAAAACATTGATACATATGGTCAAAGTTCTGATTCGATCAGACAATATTTCAGTAGTACAGTATATCAACAAACAAGGGGGAACCAAGTCTCCTTCCCTATGTATACAAGCCTGGAATCTGTGGCAAGTTGCCATACAGAACAAAATTCAATTAAAAGCAGCTCATATTGCAGGCAAATTGAACATTCTTCCAGATCAGTTGAGTCGAGTCAAAATAAGACAAACAGAATGGAGCCTTTATCAGACCATAATACATCGCATTTTCAAATAATGGGGGTTCCCAAACATAGATTTGTTTGCCTCGTTTCACAATCGCAAAGCAATGATTTTTGTTCATGGATTCCTCATTCCCAAGCTCTAGCAATAGATGCCTTAACAATTTCATGGGAGAGGATGTTTGCATATGCCTTCCCTCCCATATGTCTAATACCTCGAGTTTTACAACACATGAAACAGTTTCATTGCAAGATAATTTTGATTGCACCATTTTGGCCCAGACGTCATTGGTTTCCAGTTCTGTTACAAATGTCAGTAGCAAATCCAATCAAACTTCCTGCATGGCCAAAACTTTTACAGCAAACAAACTCACAAATATTTCATCCAGTTCCGGAAGTGTTCAAACTGAATGCATGGCTGCTATCAATCAGAACAAAAGGCTTTTCTAAGAAAGTAAGAAAACTGCTTACAGCCAGTTGGAGATCTGGAACACAAAAAGATTATGCTTCCAAATTTAACAGATTCAGTCGCTGGTGTAGTAGCAAACAAATTGATACTTTTTCAGCATCTCTAACTGACTGTGCAGAATTTCTAGCCTCTTTATATTATGATGGTTTGCAATATAAAATAATAGCGGGATATAGATCTATGCCATCCTCAGTTTTACAACCTATAGCTAAATTTCCCATTTGGACAACATCCTTACATTATAGACTTTTAAAAGGTGTGTTCAATTTGAGACCTCCTGTAATTAAATTCTGGAAACAACTTTTGCCTGAATGGGATTTTAAAAATTTTAAAAGCTATTCAAAAATATCCTTTTGAACCGTTAATGAAAACATCATTGAAATATTTATAGTCCTCTTGGCGCTTTACAATCTTCTAAAGCAATTGTGTAAGCAGGCCTCATGCGTCTAAAGAACTATCATAAATTTATAGGAAAAGAGGTATCTTCTAATTTATCCTACAGGCAAATGATTTGTGGCAAGTTATTTACGAAGTTTAATTCCGACGGAGTGACTTAATCCAAGTTATTACCTCTATGATTCATCCCCGGGATGCTTCTTTTGTAGTTTAGCGCGAGGAAGGTGTCTAGTACTGGGTAACTCTTCAGACGATGGTTTAGGAAACTACCCGGCCATATGACTGAATACGTTGGAAATGGCGCAATGAACAAACACGTTTGCCAGAATACGATTATAATATTTAAACTGCAGAAAATTATTAGTCAGTTAAAATGGATTAGCTTTTTTTGTCAAGGATTGTCTAAACAAGACAGACCAAATCATTGTTCTACTAAAATCTCAAGGAAAATAAATTGTTGGATCCTAAACGAGCTTTGGCTTTTTATCTAAAGAAAACAGAACCTTTTAGACGTAAAGGTAAAAATGATGAAACAAGTCTTTTTCCTAACTGTTAATGAACCGGGGTGGTTAAGGTCGTTAACTTCAAACAACTTGCCCCTCACCTCTGTGGGTTCGAATCCCGACAGGGACTTTGGATTCTTTCATGTGAGGAAGCTATCCAGCTAGCTTACGGAACGTCGGTGGTTCTACTCAGGTACCCGTTCGTGCCTGAAATAATGCACGGAAGGGCACCTGAGGTCTTCCTTCACCAGTAAAGCTGGAACGTCGCGATATGACCTATATTGTATCGATGTGACATAAAACCCAAAACAAAACAAAAGCATTCGAAAGCTTCAGCTCAAAGAATTAGTTCAAACATAGTAAATACAATTCGTGAAGCATATGATGACAATACGAAAAAGGTTAAAGCACATTCAAAAAGAGCTATAGGTCCATCTTGGGCGCTTTACAAGGGTGCTTTTATACAATCTGTGTTAGATGCAGCCTACTGGTCTAAAGAAACTACCTTCATAAAATTTTATAGGAGAGAGGTATCTTCTAATTTACTCCAGGAATGATTTGTACAAGTTACTTTAACAAGAAGTTTAATTCCGACGGAGTGACTTCTAATCCAGTTACCTCTCATGTTCGATCCCCGGGAGATGCTTTTGTAGTTTAGCGCGGAGGAAGGTAGTCTAGTACTGGTGTAACTCTCCAGGAACGATGGTTAGGAAACTACCCGCCTATATGACTGAAATACTGTTGGAAAAAGGCGCAAAATGAAACAAACAAACTGTTGCAAGAAATACATTATAATATATTAAACTGCAGAAAATTAAAATAGTTATAAAAGAGTATAGCTTGTCATATAACATAGAAATTTATTAAAGAAGAAAAAGCATCATTAAATTTGTGCCATAAATTCTAAGTTATTTACGTTCATATGGAAAAAAAATATGCAGAGAATTTTACGATGTGTTTCTGTTGCCAGTTAAAGCTACTTTGCAGACGGCGCGCATATATTATGTTTCGGCTGTCTGTTTTGTTGTTAAGAGTCGGTAGGTTGTACGTTGTTCCCATTCTTAATGTTCACACTTAGCAAAAACACTTTTTCCCTTATAGGTGGACATGAATAAGAGACAAAACAACATAATTCCAACTTGCTCTTTTATTCTTCGTTTTTAAACTGAAACATTAATAAAATAACGTGTTTTACAAGCATTAAAATGATCTTTATTTAAGTGCGTATTGTTCTCAATATTGAAAGAGCGTGTCAATTAAGAATGTGATAATAATTTTTATTTTTTGTTGGAAATTGTCAGTATAAATGTTGCCCTGATAATTATATGCTCTATCTCCTCCAAATTCCTCCAGAGGTGTAACATTAAGAAATTTAACTAACCCATGCAGTGCGTTAATTTGCGCTGACAATAGGCTTTTTATGATGCGTATATTTTACAATATTTAGATTTTTCCAGCAATCGAATTACAGGTGGAAAAAACGTAAGTATGCGTCATTGCAGGAGCTCTTTATCATCATCCAGTCTATCAACGTACAGTTTGATACCGACTTGTACAGATACCATATAGGCTTTAGATCCGCCACCATCAACAACATGTGAAACACGTATTTGCCTACTTCCCGAAAGAGTATAAAGCTTCTTCGCAAGGGACAATACGCTTGGGACGTCGTTAACGTCAAATTTTATACGTTATAAGTTATACCGTGCGCCGGATGGCTAAACATGTACATGCCATAAGCAGCATAACTTGTTTATATGTTTATATTTCCTGTTGGTATTTTTGTATCATTTAGGGAATAGATTCCGATTTATGTTCCGTGTATTTTTATGTAAATGCATTTAACAGGTCAAGCATCATCTACAAAGTCCGGTTAATTTTTTATCATCCCTCATATACGATGACAGAAATTGTATATAAAATCAAGGATTTCAAATCAAATTAGGAAATCAAATTGTTGGACACATTTTTTTGAAATTGATAAGCATATAAAAACATGAAGGTTAATAAATGCAACCAAGGTTGTATCAATTTGGCATAACTCACAAAAAGTAAAAATTTAAAAAAATCAAATAGTAAATATTTTTTCACATGATTCGTTTAATAACATTGTATAGGATTTAATTTTCTATATCTTAGGTAAGGAATAATTTGCACACTCAGATTTTGAATTTGGCATAAATTATCTGTATGATTGAAAAGTGTCTGCTTCTGATTTACTATTTCGCAGATTGTTTAATTATCATCTCCCAAATAACGCAAATGTCATGTGAAATTCATATATATTTAAATACCCCTTTCAACAATCTAAGACTTTGAAATAAGAAAGAAACAAATCGGACCAATCTAAGTCAACGCAATACGGAAGTAACAAGTGTGTTATTTGTATTTCAAATTGATACAATAAATAAGAGTTAATATGATAAAAGACTATATGTTCCATCACCATACTATCCACTTTCGTAGAATATATAGTAAGGTTAACGTTTCTGTTGGATTTAAAATGCCCTTATTTAATGAATATATCTTATATGTCTTACTTCTTTTCAATTTTCGAAAGTTCCTTTTCAGACAGGAAAGAAAAAATGTGGTAAGGACCGACCTATTGACGCCTCATTGGTCGATTGTCTACGCAACACGAAAGTGTAAACGTGTTACGCAAATTAATCAATTTACATTTGAGGTTTATTGGTCTGTTAGATTTCACAGACTTTCAGAGGCTTAAAAGAATTTGATAGTATTAGAAATCAATCATCTTTTTTCCAAGACAGAGCAATTTAAGAGACATGACATTCGCTACATAAATGAGATTGAAAGAAGTAGAAAACATTTGCGACTCTCACGCATGTATGAACTCTGTGAAAAGCTTTGCATGTTTAAATTGTAAAATAAAAGACTCAAATTTATCACAAATATTGAATGCAACAATCTGTATCTTGCATAAAAAAGGAAACCTATTTCTTTAAAAGTAAGACATATGAATCGTTGTTTTTTATTTTCTACTTGGTATAATAAGTAGAGCACAGTAGTATTAAACATGAAATCTTTCAATAACTAACACTGACAATAATATATAAATAACATATATAATAATGTGGGTAACAATAAAAATATCAGACCGAGGAAAATACTGTTATTCACAAGCCTGTTTGTTATTTGTTTTCTTACCCCGAACAAATACTGTAATGATCTGAAAATTTCAAATGAATCTGGCGAAATTGATTCAAGAGTAAAAATAACTCAATTGTCCTTACCTTGCAAGTTGTATGTGTAAGTTCTTTTTCATCCTTTAAGCAAATGATGATATCCATACAACAAGCTGTATTTTATTTAGAAACAAAACAAATCCCAATCTGTAAAAACTTTTACTCACAGATGAGCATAGTATATCTTTAAGTTACGCGTCATTGGAGCTCGATGTCGTCTGTGGAACAACGTGATTTATTATTGTTGGACTTTCTTTAGGGATTTTGTTTTTCTCTATTTTGTTGGCTGTACTTATAATATAATACATAAAATAAATCCACCTATTAGCAAACGAAGATCCAATGTATTAATTATGATACTTGTATTTTTAGATTGTTGTTTTTGTTTTTCGTTTAACTTCAAATGAAAATGATGTAATAAATACAACACATGATATTGAATGAGTGTAGTTTCCATACAGACTTTATAGAACAAGTTGAATAATATTATATTATGCACAGTATTATTTAAATGAACGAAGTTACTGAACTTAGTAACCTACACTCATTCAATATCTCTATTTATGTATTTATAAAAAAATCATTTGCCGTCATGTCTTATTTAGATTTACATTTTTCTTAATAAATCACATAATGAAAGTGAATTAACATTATAAAATATCTGCAAACTTAATATTCAAATAATGTATCACCATATACAGATTTGGTTTGGTATATAAGATGACATGTTCCTTCTGTAGATTTAGTATTTTCCTTAACATCAAGTTTTCGTGTTTATATATAGACCGACTAATGGAATTTGTAATGCGCGGGAAATCTATATTCTGAACCGGACGTAGTTTATATACCTTCCGACTTATTTAACATGAGTATTATGCACATCTTGATCTAAGGAAATCAGAAAAATGTGTCCTTCTATACAATTGTTAGAGTGTTTACTGAATGATGTAAACATTGATTGTGTCTAATATTCCCCACGAGCTGAACTGTATTTCATTGAAACAATAGATTTAATCTAAATGATATTTTCAAAAGAAAAAAAAATCTGTATTTTTTTCCGATTAAATGCAAGAAGAAAATTTAAAAAATTTCATTGAATTACGAAGAAAAGTTAGAACTGGCAGGATTTTAAAATGATATTTTGTTTTATAAATTGTAATTATTAACAATGATCTGATTTTTAAAAAAAACTTGTGTGTATATGTATGATTTTGTTGAAACATGCATAATGTGAACAATGTTTGGTCCCCTTTACGAGGGATGATCAAAAATAAACCGGACTTGGGCTGTCAATTGAAGAATTTTCACTTATTGTTATATATCACACTTAATCGGTAAACAAAACCTATAAACTGACACTATCTCTAATCTAATACCGCAAATAGCTTGTCCGTAACAGCGAATTTAAAAATTATGGTAACGCACACCCGGCGCAGTGCGTAAATTTGCGCTGACAACAGACGCTTTATGGTGCGTATATTTTACATGACATATTTAGATTTTAAAATTAGCCAAAACGTCATTAGCCATATCTTTGACGGTGTCAGAAAAAGATTACTTCATTTAATGAACATTTATCGTTAAATCACAATTCAAACCTCACTTGTTAAAAAAGACTCGCGTTAAAATTATGTCGCCAGATTGACCAATAAGAAAATTTTGTCAATACATGTAGTAAACCAAGAAATTCGTATATATGAGTTTGTTTTTCTGTTGTTGTTTTTTATGCAGTTTAAACTGATTTTTCACCAACATGTCTCGACAGTCGGCCAACATAACCTCCTGCCGTTAATAACCAATTTCTTCGTAAGAAAGAGAGTACAATTCAACATTACTTGTAAATCAGCGGTGAGAGACAAATAAAAAATACACTCAATGTGCGACATATATTGTCTGATAAAAAGTCCGCCTCGCTCAGCAATCGAACCAGCAACCCTTAGATTATAAAACATATGCTCATCTCTTGAGCTAAGCGGGCGGACTTACATTTCCTGTTAACTTATCATTACATCTGGTAAACGATAGAGAGCTACCTGTATACGGTAATTTGCTCTATCGCTACTTCCGAGCTAGTGCATGTCCATAAAATCAGGTGTCAACAAAGGTAAAGGGTCATAAATATTTATATATTTTGTAAACTCATCACGAAATATCGAAATTCAACGAATGCTACCATGTAGATTTGATTAAAGTTTCCAGGAACGTAAAATTGATAATTTTGAGTTTGAAATGTAGCAGCGTTTCCCATTTAGCGAATTTAGCGTTGAAATGGACCGTTTCATAATAAAACAAATTATTTTTCCTCGTATATTCATCTTTACAGCGATTCAGATTAAAAGCAAAAACGTTTCGAGTAGATAAAAGGTCTAGAAACCAAATAAAATTGAAATCAGAACAAAACATAAGTTAGTAAAGAAAATATATGATATTTATTCTGCGAGACAGGTCTGTCGTGAAGAAGGTAGTCATGTCGCCTAGGAGATTGCTTTATGGTTTCAAATGGGGACCAAAATGATATGGACAAAGAATGTAAAAATCTTTTGGTGAAAAGGATCGTTAGGATGTTGCTTTCATTATGAAGAAAGAAATCAACTATTTGACAATATTTTTTTTATATTAGCAGCTATTCTACATCATTCACCCAACTTCAGGATGAGCAGTAGGCTGTACAAATGTATACACTGTGTACAATCTGAGACTTTATATTTCAAATGTACGCACACAATTACCTAACAGGAACAAATATGTGTACATTGCTGTAAACACTTATTAAGTATGCCTTAGAGTTTCAACCGTCACATAGTAACCGTTCACATGAGGGAAAAGAAATATGAATGCGACAGTTGTGACAAGAAGTATTTGTTGAACTTTTGCTGAAATTGTTTTAAAGGTTTCTGAAAAGATTTTGTTCTCTATTTTAAATGGCCTGGGAGTTTCCATTTTAGCTAACATACAATAATTATTACAATATATCTAAATTGTTTTCATCTAGTCAGAAAGCTATGTTTCTTTTTTCCTTTAAAACGCCTTGAATATCCAGTAACACAGTGTGCAGGCATTGTGAAAAAGTAACAAAGAATTGTGCAATTCTGTGGCCGAAACGAGCACCACGGAAAGGACATGAGCCAATTGAAAGAAGTGAATTAGCACATACGGTTGATGAGACATTATACTTGAACTCTCATCAAAACTATTTCCATGGTATTATTTATTTTTCAAGATAATACGTGAGAATTTTGATCTGACTTTTGAGTTTCGTCTTACCTTAAGATACAATATCGGATATATTACATGATGGATTTTGATATTCGGTGTATCCGACACATTAAAAAAACTACTCGTTGATATACACGGTGTATATGCAGTCGTCTGAAACAGACAAATATTTACTATGTTTGTGTTTTTAAGTTCTGTACAAAAAATAAAACATGTATTTTTAAGTCAAGTTCTTGATGTATGAACTAAAAAGATATTGAATGAGCCAGGTACAATACTTCATGTATCGAACCTACACGAATATAGATACTACAGTATGCCGTTCATGTAAATAATAATGTTTTATTATGCAAATGACGTCACGTTATACATGTATAGTAATTACATGAGTATTATTTCATTTTTATTAAATTTGTGCGCCGTGAAAAGTATAATGAATAAAATATATACAAACAATCAGATACTTTGTACGTAACCTTCTTACGGAGCTTTCTCCTTGGCGACATGTCTACCTCCTTCATGACAGTGCTGTCTCGAAGAATAAATATAATAACTAATGTTTTGATCTAATTTCAATTTTAATTGATTTCTAGACTATATACCTACTAACAACATATTTGTTTTTCATTTAAATCGCTGTTTGGATGAAAATTAGAGGGAAAATAATGTGATCTATTTCAACGCTATATTCGATAACTGGGAAACACCGCTGCAACAACATTTCATACATGATTATAACAAATTATCAATTTTACGTTTTCTGGAAATGTTAATCAAATTTATATGGCATAGCATTCTCAGAATTTCGATATTTTGTGTAAAGTTTACAAAATATATAAAAAATGGCATCACTTTACCTTTGTTGACACCTGATTTTAGCGACATGCACTAGATTGGAAGTAGCGATAGAGCGATTTACCGTATACCTCCAAAAGAGATAGCTCTATCGTTTACAAGGCGTAATTATGTGAATGAAAGATATTCATATAATGACAATTGAGTACCACTCAAGCCGGTGCTGGGGGCGTGAGCGATTTTGCACTTTTTCATCATATTTCCTGTACAGACTCGATTAAACCGAGTCCGCAATTTCCATGTAATTTTGCTGTAATTAATGCTTCCGAGGGATCATCCTTTCTCCAGATCTATCAATTATAACACATATTTATGCATATTGTATGAACTTCTACGATTACTGTGATGTGACTTTGCAAAATCGGTGCGGTCTTTTACGAAGTCCTAATTTCTGAACAGGAAAACCTTTATCATAATAACGCGTTTATCCATTCAAATACGTGTTTCTGTTCGTGTTAAGCAAAATTGAAAATTTGACATCTACCGCGAACACGTTTCTGAGCACGTGCGTGTCACGTTACTTTTCCTGCTAAACTGTTATATATTTCGAAAAGTTAAGTATTTATAGTCTGGAACAGAGATAAAGTAACGTAAGTAGTAGTCACATGATGGGTAAAACTTTCTTGTTTGTACCACATGCTCTAAAGCGCGCGTTTATGTCACCCACTACTAAATCACGTTTGATGAGTTTAGTGCCCCTTGGTGTCTCTATGAAATGCTTGCAAAAGTGGCAGTACTCCTAATGACATAGAACATCATTGCAACGTCATGAGAATAACGAAATAATAAAATTAAATTGATCGATCTTAGGTAGCTAAGTCAGTGTCTATTTTGGTACGTCTAAGGGCATTCAACGTTACAAATATTAAAAATCACCTATTCAAATCCGCATAAATGATACAGACAGATCAGATCACAGAAATCATAAAGAGCAATAAACATTCTTGTTTAGAAGATGACATAGTTTCGATAAATCTCTTTTTTTATTATTTTTCTGTCAGTAAACAACAATTTTGTCCCTCTAATCGGCAAATTTTTTGAAGGGCTACATTTGATAAACTATATAAATTGTACATAACTCTAAGATACCGATACATGTTATAAATAAGGACTTTTTTAAAATTGTTTATGTTCACACATTGCAAATTGTGGTGTTTTCACGCAAGTGCATTATCAATAAATTTGTATATGTATTCCTGTCGTTGCCTCCTGTATGATCAACAAGTAAACCAAATCACGTCACAATATCCGGAGAATGATACAGTTTGTTTCGAAACCGTGCTTCTGTGAATTTTGTGAAATTTACTAACCAACTGAACTATCACACAGTACAGTTATAAAAATGGATTTTGTATTGTCGTGTTGGACTTTCTTTGGGGATTAAGAGATTCTGCTTTTTGCATCAGGTAAGCAAAACAAGAACTATTTTAGTTTAAACCCGTATACATGTATATTTAAGCGCAATTGTTAGAGAAGATGAACAATTATTTTATCAACACTTCATTTATATTAAATGTGATATTCTGAAAGGTGAAACACATATAAAATACTCTAAATAACTGTCATCTGTATTTAGAATTCGACACAAACTCCAGAATATGCTGTAAGTATTGTAAAGCAAGTCTGTCTACCCAGGACTCACCTTTTACATTTTCAAAGAACGCACAGTGTCCCCCTTTATCAACTGTAACTAATATTAAATTTGGATATAATTCAAATATGTCAAAAGGGATGTTCTCTTTTACCGACACGGGATCATCGTAACTATTTATACACAAAACAGGTACAGCTATATCATCAACGTCTCTCATTGGGTCATTGCGCTGGCAAAATGAGTCAAACGAATCCTTCCCACAACTTTTACAATAAACAAGATAATCAAACTTTTTTAGAGTCCAAGTTTTGATAAGAATCTCTTTTATGTCAATAGAATTACATAGCACTTTCCAATTTTTTAAGATTAAATGGAATTTTAAATGAAATAATAAAAGAAGTTCGTACAGTTTAGGGATATGTCTGCCACCGACAGTGTTATCATATGATGGTGATATGTTGACAGCCGCTTTCATCAGCGAGGAAGAGCCAAATTCACCAAGATACGAGAACAATGTTGTACACCCTGCCCCTATACCAACTCCTATTATTTTTCCCAACGGAAATTTACTTTGAATATACTCCATAACTCTCCTGGTGTCTTTAGTATCTCCTATACTTGTCAGATATGATGTAAACAGCAAACTTGAACCGTACCCTCGCCTGTTAAACACAACTGGGCGCATTCCTTTAGATACACCGAGTTTACATATGCTGCCGACGCTGAGGGCGTTACCAGTGAGCCGAGGGAATATTAGTAAAATCGGACTGGTTCGCTTTAACTTGGCCGTGGAATGAATGAACCAGTCTAACGCAACTGCACCTTTGTCGCTCATTTGCAGATATTCTCGTTGGAAATGAAATTCCTGTAAAGGTTTGTAAAACAGCCCAGCAAGCGTCTGTACGTATCCATTGCACAGTATAAATGGTGGTTGGAATGGGCAATTTAACATCCCTCTTTTTGTAATGAGGTGGTTTGTAAGAGTAGATTCCTTGCTATGAATTTGCGGGATCACATCGCTGATCAGTTTTAAGCGTTGAATATAAACTAATAAGAAATTCACGAACTTGTATATTTGTCTCAACACTGCGGCTAACAAACATTTTATCATGGCTGCTAGATGGAAAGTAAATTCAAGATTTATTGTTAACTTCTACAAACATGACGCTGAAGTAAAGAGCAGATAAGCGTAGCCAAATCGATCCAATATCTTGTCCCAAACTGATTTTTCCAGTTAACCGCATTCTGCCTATTCATCTACAAAAATCAACAAATATGAACAACAACATTAAACAACAACGAAAAGCATCAAAAAGTAACAAAAATCAACAGCATGCTGTCCTTTAATTAGCGTTGTTTTGTAATTAAATACTTCCCTTATTAGATAATCAATTCGCGCAGTAATTTTATACTTTTGTTAAAGGAATACATTACTATTAAATATCATGAATGATAAACAGCAGCTTTTATAACTTCAAAAGGGTAGTGGTTTTTCACATCTAAAATACAGAATGAATTCATTTTTAACTGTTAATATCAAATAATCAGAACGTTTTTAATATTTGAGCCGCGTCATGACAAAACCAACATAGTGGGTTTGCGACCAGCATGGATCCAGACCAGCATGCGCCTCCGCGCAGTCTGATCATGATCCATGCTGTTTGCTATCAGTTTCTCTACTTGTTATTGGGTTTGTAAGCGAACAGCATGGATCCTGATCAGACTGCGCGGATGCGCAGGCTGGTCTGGATCCATGCTGGTCGCAAACGCATAACGTTGGTTTTGTCGTGACGCGGCTCATTTGTTTTAAGATCAATATATTCGATGATAAAGTGATTATTTGTCAAATGTTGAAAATGAAAAGTTTAAAGGTTTTAAAAATCAGAAACAAAAGAAAGCACAATATAAAATATAATATATATATAATATAAAATGTTTATGTGATACTTATTAACCTATATTTCATTTGTACAGCGGCTAAAATATTTTCTGATATGACGGAAGATTCAAACTACATAAAAGAGTGCTTTTATTAATATCCTTGATTATTTTTGGGGGTGTGGGGGTAGGTGTGTATCTGTATTCTTTCTTTTTTTTTACTATAAAACGATCTGTATATCATCCTATATTGCTGTCCTAGCAATTACAGCGATATAATATAATCCTGTTAAATCATAATAAAATGTAACTTTTATCAAACTATAAAAAGTAAACTTCATTTTTATGTCATAGTTATCAAACTATAGAAGATTATCTTCATCAAATTCTGTTGATGGAAGTTAGGTTTCATCACAAATAAAAAAAATACCTTATCAATCGTTGACATCCCTTATGAAACTTCACTTCACAGTCAAACAGTCCAGTCCAAGCCATGAAGGTTTTGCACTAATATTATAACACAAAACAATAAAAAGGCAATGTAATGTTGAATAAAGATTTAAACATGTATTAAATCTAACATTGAAAATTTTCCCTATTAAAGCGTTAATATGTCATACATATAACAATATTATTATATCCACGTGTATTACCTATCTGTAATTACTGAAATATGACAAGAAAATCATTGATGCAAAGCATCAAAGGGCGACGCCAAAAGAATTTGATCCAGATTTGCACCTAAATACTTAACAAAAGATGTGTACTTTATAGCAGTACCATTACATGTGACCTGGAGGCTAGGGCCAGTTTAAGTTGAAACTTAAACCAAAGAAGAATAGACTCTGTCTTGCCAAGATGCAAAGACAATTTATAGTCAATTAAGCAATCTTATAAGACTTATGCTATAAGAAAGAATTTCTTCAGATTTATTTATGAGACACAAGGATTCCTGAGTCATCAGCATATAATCACTGGCACGAGTATCGGACCTGGGAAGAAAAAATATGACCAGATGACCAGATTGATAAAAAAACTGTGTTTATAAAACCAAAACAAAAAATGTAAATAATGATCCCTTTAAAAATATACTATCAACTTGAAGTATATTTTTAAAGGGGGTCATTATTTACATTTTATTTTGGTTGTTGACACTTTTAAGATGAACTCAGGTTTTTTTATCAATCTGGCCATATTTTTTCTTCCAAGGTCTGATACTCGTGCCTGTGCATTATAATAAAAGCTTATTGCTTAGGGTTGAAGACATGTAATTGACATATATTAGACATAAAAGAGGACCTAAAATGAACATCAGGGGGACAGCATAGGTACTCCCAGAGCAGTAGTAGAATGAGTACCAGCCACATCAACCAGCTGCTATCAGAGATCAGACTTAAACCATGTAAGAATGTCATTATATATGGCAGATGCTTGAAGTTTCATGAAGAAGAAAAACAACTTCTTCATGTGCAGGATAGTGTGTTCAACTGTATCAAATGCCCTTTGTAGATCTAAAAGTATCATGCAATACTGCCTTTGTCCATTTCAAATAATGCAATCTGTTAAATGAATCAAACATGTGTCAGTTGAAAAACCACTTCTAAACCCTGACTGAAACTGCCTGACCATGACTCGAACCCATGACTTTCAGAAGACCAACTGAGCTATCCGGCCTGCTACACATTTTCTCTTTAATAATGAAACAGTTCTAAACCACAACATATTTCCCCACTATATTGATTTGTGTTCGTGAATTTCTTATGTTACAGAGCATAGGAAATTGAACTCATGCTTATATGCAGTCACAGGATGAGAAAAACTTTGAGCTTGACCAGAGCTCAAACCTGTGACCAACATAAGAAATTTTACGAAGGCTGATTTGTATTTTGCATCAAGGGCACCGGGCAAAAACCTGAAAATGCAACAAACAAACCACTTTGTGGTAGATTGTATTTTCGTGTTTTCATCTGGCGCCCAGTTACTTTTTATACTATGTTGGTTTTCATGTGGCACAAATCACCCACTATAAATTTAGTGCACAAATTTATTCAAGGGCAAGTAACAATCTACTCTATGTACAGTCTGTTGTCGGGTTGATGCAGGAGACCTGGAGGTTGAGACCGGTGTCTCTTCATTACAAATAGATAAGACCGAAGCTGTTTTTTTCAAACTATGCACATGTTGAAAAAAAAAATAGAATAACTATTCAGAATATGATTTTTTGAGACTTTATTAATTACATTGCTTGATCCAAGTTTAAGGACATTTTCAATCAATACATGTTTTTATCATTTATAACTTTAAATGAAAGTCTCATCCCTTTAATAATAATGACATAACTGTATCTCTTTAAATGCAGAAAATATAAGTCTCAATATATCAATATACTACTGTCTAAGATATACATGTATGCACATAACATTAATAATTCCCAGTTTATATTAAATAAATATGAAATCCTAACATTAACATGCTTTTGATGACCTTACAACTGGTGAATTATATACAACAAAAATAGTATTATAAGTAATACCTAAGACAGACAGAAAAGAACAAATAATTTAGTAAACATGAGTTACTTCCCCTTAAAATAAAGAAAACCTGAAACCCAAAAGAACACCCTAAACAGCAAAATTATGAAATGCTGCAGGTTCAGTTTTATCAAGCCATGCAAATTAATGGTAATGTATTCATAAAAAAATAGATGGCCATGTGTCAGCAGTAATTGCAGAAAATCGGATAGCTTTCAACATCCGGATACTGGTACACTTTGTAAAAACAACCATTCTGCGCAACAGATAAATGTAATAAGGATAAAATCAATAGGATAATCGTTTACAACAGTTCCATTACCTATCCTTATACTCAATTGCAGGTGAACTTTCTTCTTGTAGGAAAATTTTGAAAATGTATAAATGAATGAATGAACTGATACGGCCTCAATCTAGACCACAACGATATTCAAAATCCGGGTTTTAGTATTGTCATTAAAACTAAGGGACAAGCTGTTAAACTTAACCTGAAATTTCGTGAAAATAATATCACAATGCACATGCTTTTTATAAAAAGTTATTAAATACAAATATAATAACACATTTGTTTACTTGATTTTTACGAATCAAAATAAAACTAATTAACACAACATGAAATTAACTGCTAATAATAACAGCTCCTTCCATAGGCAAAAATAAAAAGCGTTCCATAATAGACGACGCCGCTCACCGGCGTCGCCAATAAAACAAGATCAACGTTCAATGTAAAGGCTATATACGAGGGTTGTTCAAAAAGTAATAGGACTGCAGCTCTACTGTTCACATTTTTTCATCTACGTACACGAGATTACAAAATCGAATATCGGAACTTGTCCTCTATATACAGTGAAAAAATCAATACAATATGTTTAAACACAACAATTCTGTACAACTTACAAATGACAAGGGGTACGCGACCCGGCGCACGCTAATAGTTAAATAAATGACGTTCATAACGTCGCAAAATAAATTCAAAATGTAAACAGCGTCTTTCTTTCTGAAATTATTCTCCACAATGTTTTAGGTGCTTGGATCATGTAACTGTAACCAGAACTCATCATTGGAGATGTAGCGAAAAAAAGCAATCACATTTTTATTTCTTTATTCGAAACATGCCCGTTGGCCGGCAACTTTTGGTTTTATCTCGTGATTTTGAGTATTCTGGAAGCTAAATGGGCATGGACATATAATGTAAATGACAAAGTGATTTATATTATTTATTTACACATGGCATTGCCATCTTACATTCTTAAAACAATATGATTATGTACAGTAAATTAAAAATGCTAATAATTGAAAAATATTCTCTTCTTCTGAGCACAGGCTATCATTTATTAAACGAAATCGAGAAAAATTGATACCAATAATTACCGCGTATCATTATCAAATTTATTCAATGATAACACACACACACATATATATCTAATAAAATAAAATAGTGTTTAAAACAAATTTCCCCTATTCAATAATTTTCTTAGAACTGAAACAGTTGACACGATGCAAACATCAAACATGCCGGACAGTTCGCGGACTGTATATCGCCGATACTTTTGTAGCGCTATTGCAATTAACGTCTCTAACGTCCGTCAATTTTCTGCTTTCTCCCTAGCCCTTTCGTGTTTGTGATCTCATATTCACCGTCTTTGAACTGCTTTCCCCAGCTGAAAACGAGTGTCCCTATTCCCTTATTATTGTTCTGTGAAAATTTAATCTTTTCATACGTAGCTGAAGGAGTAGGGCCTATCTGTTGGCAAAATTTAATGATCGTACACATTTTAAGTTTTTCAACGAACGTCATTTTTCTACATTTAACGCTATTATCACTGCTGTTCAAAACGTTATAGTTTAGCGATTTCTTGTCTGAATGACGTCAAATTATGACAACATGACACTTTAATATGATAAAATATGTTGGTGAAATATTAGGGGGAAAAGACAACATATTATGAATAAACTGAAAGTACAAATTAGCGTCAAAATATTTTTGATGCGCTGCGCCGGGTGCGTGTTACTATGGTTATTTAATATCACAGGGAACACGCGTTTAGCGCAAATTTTCAATAAACTTATGCTGAAGTTGTAGAAAACAATTTACTATTGCCGTGGATATGAAAATATTTAAAATCTAATGGAATATGGAAACATAAGACTCTTAGTCTTATTACTTTTTGAACAACCCTCGTATAATTGAAGGTAAAACTTTTATTTAACCTATAAAGAGATACACCTCGGGTATGTAAATTACCATAATCGCATACCTGGTTTAATGTCCATTTTATGTTAATAGCCGGTATGCCATTGTCTTGACAGGAAATGAAATATAAAGATCACTTTTCAGATTGTTAAATATATCAGCTCTCGTATGTTTACAGGCGTATTTCAATGAAAGATCTATTACGATTAAAAGCTCTATAAACAAATAACAATGTATTTCATGTTAAACCAGGTTTGACTTTACATGTCTTTGTAAACAAGAAATGATATATTTGATATAATCCTTTTCTGCAAGCTCTCGTTTTTGTGAAATAGATATAATTGTAGTTTTATTAGTTTAAAATAAGATTTATTAAAGTTATGTTTGACAGACTGTGTATATAACAGCTATAAAATTTGTGTGGGTTGTATGACAACAAACAAAATAAAAGAGGAATTAAAGAGAAATCAATTGACGCACTTATTCTTCAATATCAACGTCTCTTAAGGTATTGAAAACAGTTTTTGAAAAGTTTTAAATTCATTTGAAATTATTACTATTAAAATCAGTAATCAATTGAGCAAACATCCCCCCCCCCCTCATTTTGAAAGCCCTGTTCAACATAAATTAAACACAAGTTTACAACAATATTTAAAGATATTTATAACAGTTAAACTTGTAAAGTTGGTACCATTAATTCGAAAAGAAATAAAGAAACGATTATATAAAGAGGGAGCAATAAAATCAAACACGATGCAGAATTTATGATTTGAAAATACAATGTAGATTTATTGTTTTTAAAATTACACAGCTTGTCGAATTAACATTATAACATTGATAGTATGCATTTATTAAGTCCGATATTTCTTTTAGGTTAAATGATACATTTAACTAATAATCTTGATTATCTTCATGCTGGTTGAAATTCTTTGAATTTTTTTTCATAAGGTATTGAATATCAAACTGTCCAACTAATTGACATTTAAAGGAGGAACGTATTGAATGAGATGTTGCCAAAACTTGTGATTGTTTCATCGATAAATTCGGCTCTTTGCAACTGAAGGCTTAGTGCGGATGTTTCTAAATTCCAAATTTCACCATTTTCTTGTTTAATGTTGAATTCTGCTTAAGCCGGTGCTAGGGGGCGTGGACGGTAACTTGCACTTTCCAGTACCGTCCATGAACAGGCTCAATCAAACCGAGCCTGCAACATTTTTAATTTTGGCGTGTTGGACTTTCTTTAGGGATTCTGTTTTTCTCTATTTTAGTGGTTTTCTTGCTTTTAAAGGTTATGAAATTTTGATAAAACGGAAAAAACGTAAAATTAAGAAGTACTAAGTAAACATCAAATTGTTTACTTAGCGGAAAATGTCTTATCGGTGTATCACTTATTTACTATTTATGAAATGTTAATCTGTTTCTTAGATTATCTCCCTGCGACCGAAGTAAAATTCACTGCACCAATTACTTATGTATATATACACAACATTTTAATTGTACAGTCCATCCGTTCCTTAATAGTAAATGTTTTAATTTTAATTCTAAATGATTAATCTTCTATAATATAATACAAAAAAACCACATCGGGGATCGTTGCATGTAGCCTCATTAGCCACATAATAATTATTTTAGATATCTTTAAATAGTAAGAGACCTTTTTCAACCTCTTTATCGATTCAGTTCAGACTTCTACATGTTATTTAAATGTTGACTATGGATTGGTGATGCAATAACTGTAACTATAGCATTCACGCCTACAAGAAAATTTATAAGCGATTGGTGCTATAGTGGCACATCACCATATTTCTTTTTATCATTTACTTTATCGAATAAACATGACTGAAAATCATGACGTAAATCGTTTGCTTGAACAACTGACGTAAAACCGCAGATATAAACACGTCAACGCGAGGATGGTTTCTCCGAATATGGAAACCTGTGTTGAGTCTTGAAGTGAATTAATCCAAAATGGAAGATTTGCTATAAATAATTATGTTGATAGTACTTCGTAGTGCCATACCTAAAATATAACCAATGAACCTTCAGCGTTTGCAACAAAACTCTGGGACACAATCGTATCATTTCAGCGTCGTTTTAATTTCTAGAGTCAAAATAATCAGTATCAAATGCATAGCGTGCCCAATATAACATAATAAACATACATTGAGTAAATTTACTAGAAGTACATAATTATTTAACATTATATGTAATAAAGAAACGTTAGTAAAGAAAAGAAAAAAAGTTGAAAATAATCGATAATATCACAACGTGCACAAATAAATAGTATATAGCGATATCAAAAGGCAATGACTTTAGAGAACAAAGATAAGCGATAGAAAAAAATACACGCTAAGTAAATTGATTTAGAGAGTAGCAACTAGTATGTAATGACAATTCTATATTCAAGGATATAAGAGATGGTCAAGATAATGTTTTAATTAGTAATCACTTATTTTACTTGTTACAACACCAGATATTTTATTTTCACACTATTGCTTATTTCATAACTAAAGACGAAAATTGAGCTAAACTTTGTAAATTAATTAAACGACTTATTACAATTTTAAGTAGTTCACATAACGACTTATTTGTAGCATTATGCTGCATTCATAATCGGATAAGTACTTTACCAAGGCTTGAATAGATACCCCTTTTGTACATTTTAATGTATTCGTGTCGCATATTTTACCTCCCAGCGAACATAAATAACTTCATTTTCAAACACATGTATAATAAGTACACATAAGATTTTATACAAAGTATAAAAAGAAATGCCATAAAGCTGCTGACTCATTCTTCTTTTAAATTTAAGCTCCACTATTCTAAGGAATTGCCGTTGTACTCACCCAGGCAGCGACGTCTATGTCGTTGTCGGCGTCACACTTTTGTGATTTTTTTTTTTTTACAAATTAGTATCTCCAAAATTACTGAAGTAAATTTGATGAAAGTTCATACACTTATTTGCAAGCAAAATTGGAGGTCACTGTAACTCTAACTTGGATTTTGACAGAGTTATGGCCCTTTTTGATCATAAAAATTCTAATACTATCACGGTTTTTAAAAAATCACTGAGAATAGTCGAGCACGCTGTCCTGCCAACAGCTCTTGTTATAAAAAGTATTTAAATTCTCTAAAATACATTGTTCAAGTAGAGATAATACTTGGTTACTGAAGTGGGTTTATAAAAGAAGAAGCATATTCTAAAAATATCTTAAGTAGAAAATTTAAGCAGAGATATTATTAAGGTACATAAATTTAGCTTTTTAGCTTTTACCATTTGATTTTCAATTCAAATAGTGGCGTATTTCTTAACCTTGCTGATCATTGTCAATGGGTATTGATGTAGTTAACTATTGATTGTTTAGAATTTCACAATAGCTAAAAGGTACTCTAAATGGGCACAGTCATGGAAACAATATAAAAATATAAACGAATGTACACAACTCTTGAAAAGAGCAATAAAAACGAAAATAAATGATGTAACATGCTACATCGGTGCCTAAGAGGTAATGAAAGGCGCAGTATTTTTCATCATCGCATAGTACCGGCTTGTTCAGCAAGCGTACAAAACCAAGAAAGGCAATATAAAAAAGATCGGTTAAAGAGTAAAATTCAAAATTGCATAAGTCAAGATTAGATGCAAAAACTAAAAACACTATAACGTCAGATTTGCATTCGTTAATTAAATAGAGTTATTTAAATAGTTTACATACATGTATTGTAGATTTAAGAAATAACGATACAGACATAACAGTTTTGCTTAAATCTATTGCTGGAAAATGCTATTGAATTTTTCCCAACGATTGTTTAAAGTGACATCTAATATCTGAAAGACAAACAAACGACCAACGAGAGAAAACATAAATCGTGAAAGATCTAGGTAGCTAAAGAGTCACGTGTACACATTAGCAAGGATTTTATATGGCTTTATTTAGGCAATAAAAATACCCCATGTGAACTAGTAAAGAATAGAGGAAGCAATATAAAATAGTCTTCCGTTGAATCAACGATATTATACGTCATTTGTTCGTTTAAAGGAACTCTGTTGAGGCGCAAAAGCCTCGAGAAGCGTTTATTTTCGGAAAAAAAGAAACGAGCGAATGATCTGAAATTTTGCACACAAAGTATTGTATACATCAAATATTATAAAAAAAAACGGTACATTTGATACCAAAAGCTAACAGAAACTCAAAAAAGTTTTATTTAAGCTGACAAAAACGCTTTTTAACAAATGCTGTTAAATTCATTTATTACTTAATCAGTTAACCCTCTAAGATTACTCTTAAAACACTACACCGAGTGAAAACTTTTATCAAATTTAAAACAGTATTAAAAAAAGCAAGAGAAAGAATGCAGATTACGGGAACAAATAGTCTAATGTGTCTGAATATGCAAACAGATGCCAACTATATTTTATAATTAATGTAGTTAATTTACCCATGGGATACAGTAAAATAGATAAATACAGAATCCCTAAAGAAAGCCCAACACGGCAAAATTGAAAATGTTGCAGGCTCGGTTTGATTGAGCCTGTTCATGGACGGTACTGGAAAGTGCAAGTTACCGTCCACGCCCCCTAGCACCGGCTTAAGCAGAATTCAACATTTAAACGTGAAATAGTAAAATTTTGAATTTAGAAACATCCGCAGATGTGTTCATACGGCGGTTATCATGGAACCTTCAATGTGACACTTCCGTGCCATTCCATGAAAAGCGGCGTATGGTCCCCAAGTAATAAAAAGCGTGTGCCCTAAACGAGAAAACAATGGGCGAAACTAAACATGGGATTTTGAAAGGGGATCAGATGTTATGAAGTCTGCTTATCACAGATAAAACGTCAAAACAAATATATATGTAAAAAGCAGGCGCCATATTCAAGGGGTGATTATGCAATATTCAAGTAGGAATACTGGAACCACCCAAGTTAAAACAAGATCAAATAGAAGAAACTTGAACTACAACAGACAGCAATAATGACGTGCTGAACGATCTTCAAGGATCGAAAATATAACATCATTGATTAAATGTACGGGGAGACTTTTTACAGCCGCCACACGGCACAAATAACACGGATGTGATCATAAAATAGATAAATACAGAATCCCTAAAGAAAGCCCAACACGGCAAAATTGAAAATGTTGCAGGCGTGTCAACAACAACAGAAAAAAAGAAAATACATAAAACTGATTTATTATAACCGGTTTCCTAGAAAATGCGTCGGAGAAACCTTACAATGTCAAATTATTGTGACAAATGTGCTTACATGGTAATTGTATGTCTACTAACTCTATATATATTATCTTTGTTATGTTTCCCTAGATAATTTTGCTAGTAAATATAACACAATATGGATTGACGGAACACCTAACATCCAAATAAAACTGTCTCCTATCGCAGGCAATATGAAACAATGGTTAGTGTATGTATTGGCCTTTATCCATGTACGGAAGTACGAAACAATCCGGAAAAGTAAAAAATGGTAAACAATGACTATACTGTAGTAGAAGCACAAATGACATCACCTTGATGCGATCAATAATAAAACCACTTACAATGTACTTCGGAGTATTATCATTTTTTGCTACCAGTTATGAATTAACGTTTCCTAACATACATATTACAGATTGTTCTTGTTTTAATGTAGTCCCATTGTACCTTCACTTGGTACAACACGAACTTATTTTATTGACATTCGTTTCTTTTTTGTTCATTTCAAATTAATGCAAAAAGCTCACTAAAATGTTGTAGGTATTTAAATGTTATTAACATTTGGCCATCTTAATTCTGAGTTCTTCTGCAATCTTTCTGGCCGATTTGGCTCACGTTTTAAAGATCAAATACATGCATGTGTACTAATTTCCAATTTAATTCTGTATTTCATAGTTCCTTTACGTTATCAAGCAAAAGCTACTTTTGCACCAGTAAATGAAGATACAAACATTTATTTCATCAAATGATTGTCATGTTCACAAACCAAGAAAAAAATGTTGATCACAGTGTTTCTTTTCTAAATGATTTTTCTAAATTTCATTTTTTTTTTCGTGTTTTAATGTTGAATTCTGTTTAAGCGGTACTATGGTCGTTTTGCAATTTCCAGTACCCTCCATGAACAGGCTCAATCAAATAATAGAGATAAACAGAATCCCTAAAGAAAGCCCAACACGGCAAAATTGACAATGTTGCAGGCTCGGTTTGATTGAGCCTGTTCATGGACGGTACTGGATAGTGCAAGTTACCGTCCACGCCCCCTAGCACCGGCTTAAGCAGAATTCAACATTATACATGAACTGGTACAATTTGGAATTTTGAAACATCCGCAGATGTGTTCATATGGCGAACCGAGCCTGCAACATTTTTCATTTTGCCGTGTTAGGCTTTCTTTGGGTATTCTGTTTTCCTCTATTTTGTTATCATTTCAGCGGGGTCTCAGAAATCATTACTCACTCATATCCTTATCATCAATAAAAGAATTATGAAATGATATTGGACAGCTGGTGGCATCAAAATATGTCTGCTTAGAGAAAAAATATTTAATTAAGGTAAAGCTACTGTGAAAATTATAATCCGTCATACAGTGTGAATCTGCAGTAAGTTCATAACGGTGCCGAGTTTCAGTTTTTATATACAGTAAGGTTGTTATACCTCGTTAATAACATGACAACGACATATGTTTGTATTCTATTTCAATAAGGGTGTGTAGGTAGGTCACTGTATGGTGGCTAATAAGAATATAAATGTACAGTTACCCGAGATTATATGAAAAGGAGGGGAGCCTTGAAAATGGTTGTTGGTGCAAAGGAAAAGGCCTGCCTTTCAAGCAACGCTCCTTGGGAACCTTCCTCGTCGTCTCTAACAAATTTGAAGGGCCATTCCTCTCTGCTTCAGTTAAGATATCGGCAGCTGATCCGCAAGTTACAATTCTGTTAAACGTCTCAAATTCTACAAATCTGCCGATGCTTTGTACCTTGTCTACAACGTGCCCAAACATATAGGAAGATGAAAGGTTTTGACAACAACTTAGATAAGTCTGATCCTTATATCATTTCAACTTCCATATCTATTAGCGTACTTAAATGCATGCGCGAAGATGCCACCTCTTCTTTTATTTCATTCTTACTTCTCTCTATTTTTTTTTAATTCCGTGGATTCCACATTCATGTCTTATAAAACAGTATTTCATGTGATCGAGAAAGTACTGTGGACACTACTATATGCTGTAAAAATGTGTTTCCGTACAAATTCGACAACATTAAAAAGATTTACAAGGTGTGTGTCACGCGACTTTTTCTTTCAAAATGCTTTGTTTTCCAAAGGTACATAATTATGAAACAAAGATTATACATGTATGAGTCATCTCGTTAGTGTCCATTCGGACTGAGAAATTATATTTGCAGGTATGGGTTTCTATGAGAAAAAAATGGAAACAAAGTGATCCCACTGAAGCATTAATCACAACAAAATCACAAGAGAATTGCAGACTCGGTTTGATTGAGTCTGTACATGAGGGATAATGAATACGTGCAACATCCAACACGCCCTCTAGCACCAACTTGAGCGGTACTCAATTCTCAACATTTAATAGTGCTGGGAAGAACCAGAAAAATATAACAACACTGAAGTGAAGTACGGGGCAACTTTTTACAGCTGCCACACAGCACTTGACACCTACTGTTGTGAAGTATATAAATCTTGAAACAGAGTGAACTCTCGGAGAATTTTAAACAAAAAAATAACTGTTTAAATCTATCTACAGCTTGCATAACTAAAGGTATATTTGATACAAATAGCTTACAGAAACTCGAGAATGTATCAAGTTTAATTTAAGTTGACAAAAACGCTTTTACAAACACTTTTAAAATTCATTTAGTACTTAAGGTAACCCTCTTACTAGAATACTTGTACTCATACAACATTACAACACGGCATCTATTTTGTTTATTGACTGAACATCTTTATCAAATTTAGTATTAAAAGAAGCAAGAGAAAGAATGTAGATTTAAATCCTTTCTGTAACAGATAGTCTTATGTGCCTTAATATGCCAAAAGATGCCAATTATATGTCGCAGTCCAAAAGATAAGAAGGTTTCTGATGGACGCTTGTGGGTTAAAGTAATTGGGACCTGGACAGAGGGGTCTGTAAATACACAAATTATGCGCTTTCAAATAATTTTATTAGCAGTAAAGAATCGCGGCTCTCGCCATCAAAATCTTTCAAAATAGTGCAAAATACAAAATATCAATGAAAATGATGAATGACAAAATTGAAAGAATGAATCAGAGCATCAAAACAATCTACCAATTTACCTGTAAATACACAAATTATGCGCTTTCAAATAATTTTATTAGCAGTAAAGAATCCCGGCTCTCGCCATCAAAATCTTTCAAAATAGTGCGCATGCGTAGTGTAGTGAATCAATGAAGTAGAAAGTTAGATAGAGAGGCCCGTAATGGTGGTTAGTATATGATCAATATGGGGATGAATGAAAAGTATGATGAAAATTAAAGCTATAGGACATTTAATAGGACAAGCAATAACACATATAAACATGTACGTATATGAACCTGTGACATATAATATAATTAATATAGTTAATTTGCCCATCGGGTATAGTAAAAAAACGTATCAACAACAACAACAACAAAAATAAGAAAATATTATTATCAAACTGATTAATTATGACTAGTGTTCTAGTACATGCGTTAGGGGAACCTTACAATTTCAAAATACTGTGACAAATGTGCTAACATGTTAATTATGGGTCAACTTCTTCTATATTCATGTATATGTAACAGTTATCTTTTCATGTATCACATGTTAATTGTGCAATAATGATTGACAGAACACCTAACATCCAAAGAAAACTTTCTCCTTTCACAGGCAGTATGAACTTGTTAGTGTATGTTTGGCATTTATTCATGTACGGAAGTACAGAACAAACCGAAGAAGTTAGCAATAAACAATGGCAATACTAATGACAATACTGTATTAGAAGCACAAATGGCATCGCCTTGATGCGATCAATAGTAAAACCAATTAAATTTTAATAGGGGTTTCTATGAAAATGCTTGCAAAAGTGGCAGTCCTTTCTAAGGTGTATGCACGTTATGAATGATACTAAATCATCATATTATTTTTCCTGGTTCAGATCAGACATTTATTATCCTGATAATTCGATAACACAAGGCTTATAATTGCTTTTTTTATTCCTGATATACGTAAAAACAATTCTTTATATAACGTATTTACTGCACGTATTCTTTTCATTTAAACCTACTGGAAATATTATTATAACTTATCGCATTGGAAATAAAAATGTTTTAGATGTCGTTTCTACTTATCAAATCAATTTGAAGGACATTTTCCAGCGGATAAATGACACAATTCTCACTCTTAAGATCATTATATTCCTGACCACATTAATCACACACATTTTATCAGCTCAGCTGTGTGTCATTAAGACACCTTAGCAGACATATAAAAGTAAATTTGATTATAATAGATGAAATCAATAAACTTTCTTCTTACTATGGCACTTAATCATTTCTAAATAGCTCTATTTCAAAATGAGCTCTTTTGTAAGTCGGTCGAATATAGAAGTTGCACATATATTATACTTTCCCCAGAACGATGTACATTGAGCTCATATTTATTCATATATCATTACATGCCTTTCAGTGAGCAATTAATGACTTATTATTATTTCATTTTAAGATGTAACAAAATTCCTGAAAATTTACAGAATTGTTTTTTAACAACAAGAACAATGTGTTAAATGTGAAGACGTCATGAATGAGAACTTATGTCGGGACACTTTTTGAAACTTAAAACCCTTATTATTTACGAGTACATTGCCGTTATTAGTCATATACTACATGTTTTGTTGACTCGGTTAAAGCACCAACCTACATGATTTAGGTCCTACCCTTGGTATGTTAACATAATACATCAATATCGTCTTTTTACATAAATTTTTTTTATACATTGTATGGCGTAGGTTTACAAATAACATTTAAATAGAGAAAAACAGAATCCAAAACTATGCAATACAGAGGTTTCTGATCATTTAATAATATTTATACGAATGAAAATACACTACGATTCAGAAACAGACCGCCTCCGTGGTCGAGGGGTTAGAGTCGATGACTTCTAATCCAGTTACCTCTCTGGCGTGGGTTCGATCCTGGGGGGATGCTTTGGTAGTTTAGTGCGGAGGAAGGTAACCTCCAGGAACGATGGTTTGGAAACTACCCGCTTATATGAGTAATTTATACTGTTGGGAAAAGGCGTAAAATGAAACAAGCAAACAAAAGTTCAGAAACAGGATTGAGCAATTAATCAATGACTTTTGCCATTTCGGGTCCTCCTGGGCTCCTTGCCACTGGCTCTTGTTACTGTGTCGGGTGGGGGCTGCGTTTATTGAATGCCGCCTTTCCTTGATGATCTTGTTTATCATATTCGATGTGATTCCATAGAAGTTCTTTAATGATCTGAAATATTACTCTTTTTCTTTCAGGAAAATCCCTGTAAAACTCCTTTCCACTCTGGCAAACAATTTCAATAACATAACTATGTTAACCGACCTTCCCTTTTTTATCATATTTTCGCACATTTTAAAACTCACGTTATACGTTGTTATATTCGTCAGGTCAAAATATTTAAACAATGACAAATAAAATCGTATATTTAAGGAAACATAAAGATAAAATGTTTATCAAATATCACTTTAGATTTTTCTTAAGAAGCGAAATGCTGATTTAAGATTTCTTTATAAGGTAATATTTCTGGATAAGATAATTTTAAGATGTATATTGAATACGGCCCTAGGTACGTACCTGACAACGATTCCCTGAACATCATGCTAGGTGCCTTGAGGTTCTGTGTTATAATCTTCATAATTGAACTTTAATGCGAACATGTGAGACAACCTGAAACAAACGTAACATGTTGCTTTTTTTAAACAATAATGAATAGGAAAACAAAAGCCATGTTAAAAACTGAGACGCCAAATAAATAATGTTAATATCAACCCTCTATTTCATTAAGCATTTATTGCACTATACTATTTGTTTGTAAATTGTTGTAAAAATTAAGTATTGGAGAACTGATCTAAACAACTGTCACAGTATTTTGGAAACTCATTACGTACAACTTTATTGCCAGATATAAGTTAGAAGAATTGGAAAGATATTTTGCTATTGTTAGGCAAAAGCTTTTGCATTTCTACATTTCTAGAGAACACGATAGACAATTTCACATTCTCATCAGCACATTCAGATAATTGCTGAGATATAATTTCAACACTAATTCACATAAAATGAGACATGTTGTAATCCACAAAACATCTTTTCAAACAAGGATTTTAATCTACGGAAATGACTTCATTGTCTTTTGTTACTATTTTGTAATAATAACTGTAGAATGAATACATCGTGTTGTGGCTATCGTATATCAGCTCCGGATTTGGGGTCAGTGTGACCTATTTATAATGTATCATGCTCTTAAAAATATCACTATAGTGCCTTTCTAATTATAATTAATTCATAAACAGCTATTTGGTTATATTATGTAAATGTCAGCGTTGCATTTATATTTATTGCATTATATTCTTGTAAATATTGATTATATTTTTCATCTAATTATAACATATTTAATTAATAAAATCTCTACGGTGTTCAAATAGACTCCACTCCGTATAGCTATCATTCACAAACAGGAAAAGTGCAGTTCATGACTCAAATGCCTCACTCATTTATTTTGTAATAACATCAAAAAAACAGTATGAATGTAACATGGTAGTTTTATTTGACAAATTTGCATTTGAGCTTTTTACCTGATAATTTTATCTGATACTGTTTCATCATTTTCATTATCAATTTGTATTGCTTGTAGTAGAAAATAATCATAATTATTTGGTAGTTTTTTCCTTTGATATTGAAATGGAATAATCTCATTTAACTGTTACCCCCAAACTTTGAAAAAAGAATGATTTAATTTTTTTCGTTAAAAAAACAATCTTTTTTTTTTAAAGAAATTTTGTTTTATGTTTTTGTTCATTACGGGGAAAAAAAAAGGGCAATCTAAGTGTTTAGACGGGGTTATTCTTCCCATGCATAAATTTCAAACCCAAGGGTTTGTTTATAAATATCAAAATCCCATTTTTTTATCAACAAGAAGTCTTTTTTTTTTCAAAATAAAGAAAAAATTTGTGAGCATTTCTTTTCCTGCGGAAGATAATGACATATATTTTCACATATTATTATTGCATAAAGAAGAATTTCTGTGCAAATTATGAAAACAAATTGTTTTACTGCATAAACCACTGTTAGCTCAAAGATGCATGCCTCCAGATGAACTAAAGTATATTCAAGAAAATCAAATTCGAGAAAAAATGCACTAAGATTTTTCAGACAATTTAAAAAGGATTCAAAATTTCTGGGTAATTTAATGGATTTAAACATTAAAATATGGCGATTTATGACAAATTTAAGGTTTTTACCACCCAATATTTTGGCCCAGCTAAGGGAATACTTTTTTGCATAATTTTTGAACCTTCTATTTTATAATTTACGACGGGAATTGTAACATTATTTGCAATCGTAAATTAAACTATCTTTGGGTTCACTTATTTACTTTTAAAATACATTTTTAAATTTTTTCATGAAAATTAAAGAATGAAGCGGTAGCATGCAGCTTTTTAAATTGCATGTAAAAAATCCCAAATCCCATCCTCATAAGCGGATCTTTTTAATCTAGGCTTTACCACTATGTAGGAGGATAATACTTTTTATTGCTATTTGTATTTTGTTTTATAATTTATCTTCTATTCATTTTATATAATTAATTTGATGTAATTTTTATTTTTAAATTCCTCTGGTCTTATTTCAAACTAAAAAAACTCGTTCAAAATAATAAAGCTTTTTAATTGTGACAAGAAACTTTTTCTTTTTGACAAAAACAAACTGGGGTTTGGATTTTTAAAACGGGAACTTTTTCACCTTTTTTTATTTTAAAACCGTTTTATAAATCAAAAGCCCGTTATGGGAATTTGTATATGATTCGCAAAGGGGCTGTGGGAAATTAAAAGGATTTAAACGAGCCCCAATTTTTTTAAAATTACTAGCAAGTTTCAAAAAGCAGGGCTACGGTTTATCAAAAATTTAAAAGGAATTTTTTACAAAATTTACGATCGATTTTTGCACAAAGGTTTAAACCAGTTTTAATTTTAAATTATGGCAAATGGATTTACAGTTTCGTGAGACCCGGGGTCATGAAAAATTGCCCTCTCTTTTTTTTTACTAAAATCATTAAATATTTTATTAAAAGAGATTATGACACTAGTATTTTAAGACATTACGGCATGCTTGAGTGTTTAACACTTATTACAGTTGGGGAACTACGCTTTCCAAACTTTTGATTACATTGGTACATCTGACGGAAACCAAGTGGGAAAACTTTCCTTTAGATGGAAACAGTTCTTTAAAGCCCTTTTTGGGAAACTGAATGGTTTTAATGTTGGTCTTTCTGTTTGCTTCGTCGGGTGGTTCCTTTTTAGGTGTTTTATTGTTCTCTATCTTCCCTTTAAGACAATTTATACCTTTTTTGTGGTCATTGGGTTTTATTTTTATATGTATTTAAACATGATCATTTCTGTGTTTTACTTATTTCCTTTTTTGTAAAATCCAATAAACAACTGTTAAGAATTTTGCTGAGGTGGGGATGGCATTTTAAATTAAAAAATTTCTCAGTTTGGGAAAGAAACATGGGGCCCTTAAAGAGTGAGGTTTGTGCCCACATTAACCGGTTTGAAAATCCTCCCTAGGCAAAGCTAATGCTGCGCTGACCTTGTGTTCACCCAGATGGGGGATGTCTTTTGGTTTGTTTTTCCAAACTTGGTTTTGGTGTTGCACTTTTTGTTTGGTTGTCCCTTTTGTTGGTTTCTCGTTCTATCTCCCCTTTTGTCCCCAGTTTTGTTTTTTTTGTTTTTTTAATTTGCCCCTCCTTCTCCGGGAATCTAGGAGTCCTTTCCACTGTGTTCCTTTTTTACTTTGAGGGCCTATTATTTAATCAATAGTTTGTTTTCTTTAATTTCCTCGTCGGTAACTATGATGTCTTTTTAATTGTCATTTTAGTGATTATCCTGTCCGTGCTCTGCCTTGCGCCCTGTCCTATTTTTGTTTTAGGTCCTCCTGGGCTCTTTGTCGCTGGTCGTGTGGGGATTGCGTTCATTGATCGCTGCCTTTCCATGTTGTTCTTTTTTATGATATTTTGTACTATATTACACTTGCTGTTGTTACAATAATCATTCATTTCTGTTCTGCAAAACACTGACTTTGTAAATTGATATCATTTTAAACGTTAAAATGTACATTTCAAAAACGTCATACCATCAGGAGATCTAAATTAATATGCATTAATATCATGTACTTAATACTTTTAGATATTATTTTAAATTTCAATGTAATTCATATATAAAAAAAAACTTTTTTTCTTGAAATGATCTCGCACTTGAAAAATAAGAGCTATTGGCGATAGGCATGTTTCCGTGATTGTGAAAAAGACGTTTCTAACAAATTCGTAAACATTTGTAGCTTCAACCATCATGATGTTTAAAGCATGATTTATTCTTACGCTTAAATGATAAACATTTCAAGCTAACATTTGCAGAAAAATATAGCTTGTGCTTTGAAAGATTTCGTTATTTACAAATTAAATAAGAATATTCAATACAAGTCACTACGTATATCAACAATTTTCTTCAGAAAGGCCAGATTATATACCATAAAATAATTCTACGAAAATTGAGTGACTTATGTTTAGTAATGTTAACAACACGTTTCATGCTGTTAAAAGTGAAGTTGAAAATAGCTTAAATAACATAAAAGGGGGATCCTCATATATATATAATATATCATATTATATAAAATGTGATTTTGTTTTATTATATTTACAAATATGCGATAATAAGTTGTTTTTAAAACGTAAAACCAATGTCCTTTATGATATCTTACCTGTCAATGAATCAGCACGACAAGTATTAAAACTTTACAACACCTCTCATGCAATCTTGATCTTGCTCCATGTGATTATGTCTCAGACCAAACAGAAAGAAATAAATGAGAGTCCGCCGCTTCGAATCTCGCCACGCCGTATGTAGTTTGATTTTCATGTGCCTAAACACAAACGATGGCATCCTCAGTGATGTTTTCGAATTACACAGTTTACATATTTTAGATGTAAATAAAATAATATAATATTTATAACAGTTTTTCTTAAATATATAGCTGGAAAATGTTGTTGATTTTTTCAAAACAATTGTTTGATAAAGTGACAAACTAACATCTGAAGTTGATTATTTTTAGGGAAAAAACGGCCCACGAGAGTAGTTATAATTCTTGAAAGATTTAGGCAGCTCAAGAATTTTTTGTTGGCTTTACAATGTCCTATATGTCAGCAGCTTTAGGTTATAAAATATCCCATGTGAACTGGTAAACAATAAAGGAAACAATACAGAAATGCCTGGCGTCAAATCAACGAGGTAATGTGTCATTTGTTCGTTCAAAGGGAATCTGTCTTAAAAAGACCTGAAAAAACATAAACATATATATACATATAGCGGCACGTAGGACGAAAAGATCTTAGCAATAAATTGAAAGTCTATATATTTAGAGTATTAGCCGGATTTGAGTTCAAAGCGTTTAAACCTATTAACCATTTTAGGTCATTTTGCTCAACAGAAATGATGTTTCTCGGAAGAACCAAACGAGTGAATGATCTGAAATTTTGCACACATCTGCAATATGATTCTGCAATCATTCTTGTCGATTTGGCTCATGTTATGTTTTATGTGATTATGTGAAATTTATGAAAAATCGTGTAAAATGGGCCAAATTTTAAGGGGCAAGAAGCTTTCATTGTAGAACATAAACCCCGAAAAAAATAGTAAATATTTTGTCAAACTTAGAAAAAAGACAGCCGAGAAAAAAGGTTGTACATACATTAAAAGTGGAAAATAAAGAATTTTAAACAGAAAATAAAGAAAATATTAAAAGAAGGGAAAAATCCTTTTATGAATGTTTGTATAGATATAAGAACTTCTAAAAATTCAAATATTAATTTTTTTTTAATACAGATATAAAAGTTATTGAATGGGAAGAAGAAAAGAATCACATGTGAAGGGAAAAATTTAAGAATATGAATGTAAAATAGCTTTTTCAGAAATTGAAAATAATAAAAGTCCAGGATTCTGAATGGTTTTTAACAATTTGTTCTATAAAAATTATTTTGGAATAGCATAAAAGACTATTATCTAGCTTCGAAATTACACTCTTTTTGATACTCAAAATTTACAACAACTTCAAAGACAAGGAATAATATCCCTTTTTCCTTTAAACCGGAATAAAAGATCTTACAGATATTTTCAAAATTGGAGACCCAATAAGCTTTCTCAATGTTGATTATAACTTGCAACAAAAACAATTTTCAAATTAAATAAAAAAAAGTTCTGCCGTCTATAATAAGTTTTAATCCAAAACTGGTTTTATGAAAAATATATATTTTGGTGAAAATGTAAGGCTGATTTTTTGAAATTATTGAACATCTGCAGAAAGAAAAAAATAAACCGGGTTTATAAATTCTTTGCTGATTATGAAAAAGCATTCGACAGTCTAAGCCATTCAATTTATATTTGATACACTGGATAAATTTAATTTTTGGCAAAGATCTTATAAAATGGGGTTAAAATCTTTTATACTGATATATCAAGTATAGTTATCAATAATGGACAGTTTTTCAGAGTCTTTTAATATAGAAAGGGGAGTACGTCAGGGATGTCCATTTTCATCTTAATTATTTATATTATGTATAGAAATATTATCCAAATTTCATAGAAAAAAATTAGTGAAATTAAAGGAATAGAAATCGCGAACAAAACAAATTTTAAAGCAATCTTTTTTTGGGCAGATGATGCAACACATTTTGTTTAAATGATGGATCATGTTGAAGTCTTTTGAAAAAACTTGTATATGTTCCATAACGGGTTTAGCAAAAATCTCTGGCTTAAAACTTAATTTACAAAAAATCCACAGTTCTACAGAACATTGTAAACATAAAAAATTCAATTGGACATCTGATTCAGCCCCAAAAACTCTAGGTATTTTCTTTTCTCGTCTAATAACAAAATAAATACCAAGGATATAAAATTTAGAACCAAAACTAAAGAAACTTTTTTTTTTTGCTTAAAACAAATGGCAACACAGAAATGACCCTTATGGGTAAAGCGATGGTAATAAAAAAAATTTTGCCTTACCTAAACTGTTATATCCATTTTCAGTTTTTTGAAAACCCATTCAAGTAATAAGATAAAAAATAAAAATTAAAGCAATGTTTTTTGTTTTCTTTGGGATTTGGAAGCCAGAAAAATTCCTCAAACGTTTTAAAACATTTAAACTTTAACGAAAAAATGGGTGGTTTTAAAAAAAATGGAATCGATTATTAAACTTTTTTAAAAATGCAGTAAAGGAATTGGGTCAAACGATATATAAATGAGGGACAATAAAGGATTATTGGAAATTTTTTAATAAATCAAAAGATAAAACAGTATGGAAAATGACCTTATGTTTGTGGATGTTTCTAAAATTCAAAATTTTTACTAAATTTCCACGTTTAAATGTTGAAATTCTGCTTTAGGGGGCTGTGGACGGTAACTTGCACTTTCCCCAGTACCGTCCATGAAGGCTCAGCCAAATCAAAACCCCGGGCCTGCAACATTTTCCCCAATTTTTGCCGTGTTTTGGGCTTTTCTTTTAGGTATTCTGTAAATTTATCCTATTTAAATGATCACATCCGTGTTATTTGTGCCGTGTGGCGGCTTGTAAAAAGGGTCTCCCCGTAAACATTTAATCAATTGATGTTATATTTCCCCGATCCTTAAAGATCGTTCACACGACATTATTTTGTGCTTGTGGTATTTTTAGTTTCCCCCAACTTTTCGGCATTTTCTAGTTTGGGTGGTTCCCCAATATTCCTACTTGAATAATGTTGGAATCACCCTTAGGATATGTTGCCTGCTTTTTAAAATTTGTTTTTGACGTTCCTTATTCTTTGATACGCAGGCTTCATAACCTTCTGGATCCCCTTTTGCAAAATTCCATTTTATTTAGTTCCGCCCATTGGGGTTTTCTCGGTTTAGAGCACACCGCTTTTTATTACTTGGGGAAACCATTACGCCGGCTTTTCCATGGGAATGGCACGGAAGTTGTCACATTGAAGGTTTTCCATGATAACCGCCGTATTGAACACATTGTGGATGTTCTTAATCAGAATATCAATAAGCTTTTTCCAGTACTCATAAATTCAATTCATAAACAATGTGCTTTCGTCATGGTTTCAAATATTCAACAAACAACACATAATAAAAAAGATAACCTTAAACATATAATATGGAATAATTTGAATATTAAAATTGATAATAAATTGGTGTACTATAAAACATGGCATCAAAAAGGTATTCTATATTTAGAAAATCTATATGATTATAGGGAAAATGAACTCTACAAATTTGAAGACCTTAAAAATATCTATGGTATGGAAAATGCTGAGTTTTTAAAATATTACACGCTTGTGAATAATATACCAAAAGGATATCTTGATAGTCTGAAATCTACAAGAAATTATAACGAAGTACAAGATACACTCCTAAATAAAGTTAAAAAATCAAAATCTACAAATAAGCTTTTATATAATATTCAACTTGAAAATGATGAAAGGTTCAAAAATACAAATGAAGAGAAATGGGAAAAAGAAATAGAAACTGAGCTGGATTGGCAAAAAATATATATGGTTCCATTTAAAAGTACTACAGACGTGTCATTGAGAAATTTTCAATACAAATTTATTCATAGACTTATTCCAACTAATACAATGTTATTTAAGTATAGCCTTTGTAATTCAAATCTATGTGTTTTTGTGGTAGCAATTTAGAAACGCTTTACCATCTTTTTGGGGAATGTACTATTGTACAAAATTTATGGTCAAAATTACATTCTTTTCTCTTATCAATCAATATTGTTTTCTCATATAACTTAGAAACAGTGTTTTTTGGAGAACTGAAAAACAATATTAATAGTATTTTAGTAAATTATATCATCATACTTATGAAATATTTTATCCTTAAAAGCATGAACCAACTTTTGATATTTTCAAAAACTTTTTGCTATTGAGAATACAAATTGAAGAGGAAATTGCTTTTCTAAATGATAACGTTGAATCACACAAACAAAAATGGGGTAACTTGTTTAACGCTCTAACCTACAAACCAACATTAAGGGAAAATCAAAAAATTAATTCAAAACCATAAAACGTAAGAAAATTAATTGAAATTAGCTCACTTGTTCCTTTTTTGTCTCCTTTTTTTCGATTGTATGTATGTTTTGTATGTATGTAGGAAAAAAGTATCCTTTTGAATGTTTGTCTGTGTGTATATTTCTGTATGTATATTTCTCTGACATTTTCTTTGTTGTTTTTTTTTTTCTCTCCTTATTTTTACAACCAAATAATGTTAAAATGTTTTTTGAAATTACTTCAAATTTTCTTCTTTTTTTTGCCATTCTCCCTTTCAAAAATAATATTAAAATGTCTTGAATATACTTTTAAATTTTCAGTTCCTTTATCTGAAATACTCTTTTATTAAATTCGAAAGGAATGAATATATGGTAGAAATATGGAGTGAATGGATTGTTTTTTCATACTTTAATGTAGTGTTTTTTGTTTTTTGAAAAAAATTAGGGTATGGAGTTCTATGAATTTGTATGTTAATGTGTATGGGTTTGTATTGTTATAACTTCAAATAAATCAAATAAAATGGAAAAAAATGTTAAATGTGATTAATACATTCATGTGTATTTTGTTTCCGAACTAATTCTGTTATTTCATAATTCCTATACGGGTTATCAAGCAAAAGACTTACTTTTTTGCAACAAATAAATGATGATTATGAAAATTGGCATCAAATGATTGGCGGTGGTCTACAGACCAAGAAAAATAATTGTTGTTTACAGGTGTTTGGGTTTGGTTTTTATTTTAACGAGGGAGGTCCAGAAATCATTACTCACTAAATTCCCCTTATTGGCTTTAATCAGGGGAAACGAAATTGAATAAAATGATTATAGGACAGCTGGTGGCATGTAAAATATGTTTTGCTTTAACTATTAATTTCCAGTTTTTATATACAAATAAGGTTGTAATTACCCCGTTAATTACATGGAAAACGATGTAATGTATCTAATTTCCATCAGTAGCGTCACCTGTATGGCGGCCAATATTACGAATCCTAAATATAAATAGTTACCCGAATTCATAATGAAAAAGGAGGTAGCCTTTGAACAGGTTGTTTAGTGGGCCAAGCCTTGCCTTTTTAAAGCCCAACACCTTAGGAACCTTCCTCGTTGTTCCCACCACGTTTGTAGGGCAATTCTTCAGTCAAGACATCGGCAGCTGCTCCACATGTTATTAAATGTGTTATTCGACGTCCCAAATTCTATCTTATTACGATGCTTTGTGCCTTTTCTACCACATGCGCATACCAAGGGGAAGAGAGAAACTCATGACAACGACATAGATAAGTCTAATCGTAAAATCTTTTCAACAACCATAGCTATACGCGTATTTAAACGTATTCGTCAAGGTGCTACCTTTTGGCTTCCGTAGATTTCATATTCATGTCTCAATTTTGTTAATAAAACAGTTTTTCATGTGATCGATAAGGAATTTTGGATACCCCTATGTACTATAAAATGAATTTCCGTACAGATCTGACACAATTAAAAAGATTTACTACGTGTGTTTTACGTGACTTTTTTCAAAATGCTTTATGTTTTTGAAAATAGACTATACATGTATGTGTCATCTCTTTAGTGTCCATTCGGACTATGTAATTATAATTTGCAGACAGTGGTGTCATTGAAAATGCTTTCAAAAGTAGCAGTCGTTCTAAGGTGTGTGTACGTTACATAAGGAAAACAAAACAATAATATTTTATATAACTTATTCACTGTACGTTTTCTGCTAGTAAAACCTACTGGAAATATCATTAATATTTGAATGATCATCGAACGTAATTTATTACATTGAAAAGAATAGCATTTTAGATGTCGTTTCATCTTATCAAATCAATTTGTAGGACATTTTCCTGTGTATAAATGACATAATTCTCACTCTAATGACCATTATATTCCCGACCACATTAATCACACACATTTTATCAGCTCATGTGTGTGTCATTTAGACACTTTAGCAGACACATAAAAGTAAATTTTATTATAACAGATGAAATCAATAAATTTTCTTCTTACTATGACACTTAATCATTTCTAAATTCCTCTATTTCAAAATGAACACGTAATATTGATTTGGGTTTTTTTTGTAAGTCTATCGAGTAAAGACGTTACACATATTATTTCTTTATCCAGACTCTCATGTGCTTTGAGCTCATATTTATTTATATATTATTCCATCCTATTCAATGAACAATGAAATTTAATTTATATTTATTATAAAATATACTTTTACAGTAGCCGGACTTTATCTGGAAAGAATTTATCGTAATGTAGTGGAAATATCGTTAAAAATACACTCCATTTTAGTTAAATGTGCTTTATTACGAGAAATAACTGAATATCTGCACATACCATTTTAAAAAGCAACAAAATTCGTGAGATTCACAGAATTATTTAAGAGTTAATAACATACAAATATATAATAAAATCACACCACGATTCAGAAACAGGACTAAGAAGGAAATCAATGACTTAATTTGTGATTTCAACGTCAACGTGATTCCATAGAAGTTCTTTAATGATCTTAATAATTACTCATTAATGTCTGCTTGTAATTCACTGTAAAACCCCTTACCACTCTGAAAACTATGAAAAACAATTTCAATGACAATTATTTAAACTGCCATTCGTTTCTTTTTTATCATTTTTTCTTAGTTAATGAGTTTTTCAGAGACATGTTATACGTTGTTCTATTCGTCTGATTACGCCCGTTCGTGTTTTCCTTGTTCTGTGCGACCAGATTAGTTCACTTCACATTCTGTAACAACATGTTGATATACAATGTCAAAATATTTAAGCATTGACATCAGGTACATACCTGACAATGATTCGTGGAACATCATGCTTGGTGCCTTCAGGTTGGAAAAGGGAACCTGTTTTGCGTTATAATCTTTGATGCGAGCAATTGGGACAACCTGAAACAAACACATCATTTTGATTTTTTATAACTATAATGAATAAGAAAACAAAAAGCAATGTTAAAAAACTGAAGAGCCAAATAAATATTGTAATATCAACCTTCTATTTTATTGACTATTTACTGCAGGCAATTTGTTTTGTATATTGTTTAAATAAATGAAGTATTGGAGAACTGATTTAAACAATTTTCACAGTATTTTTTTAAATCTCGTTACGTTCAACTTTATTTTTTAAATGAAAGTAAGCACCTGAACAAAAAACTAAACATATGATGTTTTGCCAATGATAGGCAAAAACTTTTGCATTTCTGCATTTCTAAAGGTCACAATTGACAATAGATTCTAATACATGTATAATTCACACTTTCATCATCTAATTCAGATAATTGCTAAGATGTAATTTCAACACCAATTCACATAAAATGAGACAAGTCATATTGTATTCCACAAAACATCTTAATGACAATGAAATTTCAACCGCAGATTTTTATCTACGGGAATGACTTAATGTTCACGCATTGTTTTTTTTACTATTTTGTAATAATAACTGCAGCATATAGATATCGAGTTGTGACTATCGTATAGTTTGGTTTTGTTTAGGTCAGTGTGACCTATTTCTAATGCACCATGTTCTAAAAAATATCATTTATGATGTTTTTCTAATTATAAATACTAATTATTCATAAACAGCTATTTGGTTATTTTATTTAAACGTCAGTGTTGCATTTATATTTATTGCATTATATTCGTGTAAATATTATTTATTATTTATATCTAATTATAACATATCTTATCCATAAAACTATGTGGTGTTCAAATAAGACTCCTTATAGCTATCATTTACAAATTAGAAAAAGTAGTTCATGTTAATTCATTACGCTGTAATAGAATCAAATAAATAATACAAGTATATTCAAATAACACGAATGTTACATGATAGTTTATATGACGCATTTGATCTTTTTTTGAAATTGATGATTTGATTTTATCTGATAATTATATTTTCAATATCAATTTATGTTGCTTATTTAAAAAAAGATTTATAATTTGGCAGGTTTTTCCTAATATTAAATAATGAAACATAATAGTCTACTTTAAGGCCTACTAAATTCCAAATCTTATGATATTCTTATTTATAGTCATAGTTATAAAACAATATTCTTCTAAAAGTAATGTCAATAACTAAAGACAAAAAGCAGTCTAAGTGCTAGACAGTTATTATTGTGATGCAGAAATTCAAAGTTTATGATTGACGTGAATGTGTTTATCATATCACATCTCCTGTTTTATGTATCAAGAAGTTTTCATTCATAATCAAGACCTAAATAGTGTGCAGTTTCTCTCCTGTGAAAAATAAACACAAATATGTTCACATATTATTATTTGCATAAAGAAGAATATCTGTGCAAAATATAAAAACAAACTGTTTAACTGCAGAGATATCTGGTAGCTTAAATCTGCATGCCTCCAGATGAAGCAAAATATCAAGACAATCAAACTTGAGAAAAATAAACTAAGATTTTAAGGAAAGCAAAAATATTCAAGATTCATGTAATAATTTTATTAGATATGCGATTAATGTTTTAAACACTATATTTCTAATGCGTGACTAACGCAGTTAGGACTAGTTTTGCACATTTGGCCTTCTTTTGGTTATTTACGTTGATTGTACATTATAAGCAATGTGTAAATTACTTTCTTTGTCCATTTCACTCATTATTTTACTTTTAAATATATTTTCAAAATTTTAATCACAATAAGTATGAATTTGGTGCATGCTGCTTTAAATAACAAGGCCAGAAACCTTTACTGGATTAATATTTCTAAACTTCACTTGTTCTTATTTCAAACAAAATAAAATCATTTATAAAAGACGAAGCATTTTATTCTGGCAAGTACATTTCAATTCGATAAGACAAACTCTTGATTTTGAAAAATGAAGCTCTTACTTGTTCTAGTATACCTATATATTAAAGGTTATGAAATTTTGATAAAACGAAAAAAAACGTAAAATTAAGAAGTACTAAGTAAACATCAAATTGTTTACTTAGCGGAAAATGTCTTATCGGTGTATCACTTATTTACTATTTATGAAATGTTAATATGTTTCTTAGATTATCTCCCTGCGACCGAAGTAAAATTCACTGCACCAATTACTTATGTATATATACACACAACATTTTAATTGTACAGTCCCATCCGTTCCTTAATAGTAAATGTTTTAATTTTAATTCTAAATGATTAATCTTCTATAATATAATACAAAAAAAACACATCGGGGATCGTTGCATGTAGCCTCATTAGCCACATAATAATTATTTTAGATATCTTTAAATAGTAAGAGACCTTTTTCAACCTCTTTATCGATATCAGTTCAGACTTCTACATGTTATTTAAATGTTGACTATGGATTGGAGATGCAATAACTGTAACTATAGCATTCACGCTTACAAGTAAATTTATAAGCGATTGGTGCTATAGTGGCACATCACCATATTTCTTTTTATCATTTACTTTATCGAATAAACATGACTGAAAATCATGACGTAAATCGTTTGCTAGAACAACTGACGTAAAACCGTAGATATAAACACGTCAACGCGAGGATGGTTTCTCCGAATATGGAAACCTGTGTTGAGTCTTGAAGTGAATTAATCCAAAATGGAAGATTTGCTATAAATAATTATGTTGATAGTACTTCGTAGTGCCATACCTAAAATATAACCAATGAACCTTCAGCGTTTGCAACAAAACTCTGGGACACAATCGTATCATTTCAGCGTCGTTTTAATTTCTAGAGTCAAAATAATCAGTATCAAATGCATAGCGTGCCCAATATAACATAATAAACATACATTGAGTAAATTTACTAGAAGTACATAATTATTTAACATTACATGTAATAAAGAAACGTTAGTAAAGAAAAGAAAAAAAGTTGAAAATAATCGATAATATCACAACGTGCACAAATAAATAGTATATAGCGATATCAAAAGGCAATGACTTTAAAGAACAAAGATAAGCGATAGAAAAAAATACACGCTAAGTAAATTGATTTAGAGAGTAGGAACTAGTATGTAATGACAATTCTATATTCAAGGATATAAGAGATGGTCAAGATAATGTTTTAATTAGTAATCACTTATTTTACTTGTTACAACACCAGATATTTTATTTTCACACTATTGCTTATTTCATAACTAAAGACGAAAATTGAGCTAAACTTTGTAAATTAATTAAACGACTTATTACAATTTTAAGTAGTTCACATAACGACTTATTTGTAGCATTATGCTGCATTCATAATCGGATAAGTACTTTACCAAGGCTTGAATAGATACCCCTTTCGTACATTTTAATGTATTCGTGTCGCATATTTTACCTCCCAGCGAACATAAATAACTTCATTTTCAAACACATGTATAATAAGTACACATAAGATTTTATACAAAGTATAAAAAGAAATGCCATAAAGCTGCTGACGCATTCTTCTTTTAAATTTAAGCTCCACTATTCTAAGGAATTGCCGTTGTACTCACCAGGCAGCGACGTCTATGTCGTTGTCGGCGTCACACTTTTGTGATTTTTTTTGTTACAAATTAGTATCTCCAAAATTACTGAAGTAAATTTGATGAAAGTTCATACACTTATTTGCAAGCAAAATTGGAGGTCACTGTAACTCTAACATGGATTTTGACAGAGTTATGGCCCTTTTTGATCATAAAAATTCTAATACTATCACGGTTTTTAAAATATCACTGAGAATAGTCGAGCACGCTGTCCTGCCAACAGCTCTTGTTATAAAGAGTCTTTAAATTCTCTAAAATACATTGTTTAAGTAGAGATAATACTTGGTTACTTCAGTGGGTTTATAAAAGAAGAAGCATATTCTAAAAATGTCTTAAGTAGAAAATTTAAGCAGAGATATTATTAAGGTACATAAATTTAGCTTTTTAGCTTTTACCATTTGATTTTCAATTCAAATAGTGGCGTATTTCTTAACCTTGCTGATCATTGTCAATGGGTATTGATGTAGTTAACTATTGATTGTTTAGAATTTCACAATAGCTAAAAGGTACTCTAAATGGGCACAGTCATGGAAACAATATAAAAATATAAACGAATGTACACAACTCTTGAAAAGAGCAATAAAAACGAAAATAAAAGATGTAACATGCTACATCGGTGCCTAAGAGGTAATGAAAGGCGCAGTATTTTTCATCATCGCATAGTACCGGCTTGTTCAGCAAGCGTACAAAACCAAGAAAGGCAATATAAAAAAGATCGGTTAAAGAGTAAAATTCAAAATTGCATAAGTCAAGATTAGATGCAAAAACTAAAAACACTAAAACGTCAGATTTGCATTCGTTAATTAAATAGAGTTATTTAAATAGTTTACATACATGTATTGTAGATTTAAGTAATAACGATACAGACATAACAGTTTTGCTTAAATCTATTGCTGGAAAATGCTATTGAATTTCTCCCAACGATTGTTTAAAGTGACTTCTAATATCTGAAAGACAAACAAACGACCAACGAGAGAAAACATAAATCGTGAAAGATCTAGGTAGCTAAAGAGTCACGTGTACACATTAGCAAGAATTTTATATGGCTTTATTTAGGCAATCAAAATACCCCATGTGAACTAGTAAAGAATAGAGGAAGCAATATAAAATAGTCTTCCGTTGAATCAACGATATTATACGTCATTTGTTCGTTTAAAGGAACTCTATTGAGGCGCAAAAGCCTAGAGAAGCGTTTATTTTCGGAAAAAAGAAACCAGCGAATGATCTGAAATTTTGCACACAAAGTATTGTATACATCAAATATTATATAAAAAAACGGTACATTTGATACCAAAAACTAACAGAAACTCAAAAAAGTTTTATTTAAGCTGACAAAAACGCTTTTTAACAAATGCTGTTAAATTAATTTATTACTTAATCAGTTAACCCTCTAAGATTACTCTTAAAACACTGCACCGAGTGAAAACTTTTATCAAATTTAAAACAGTATTAAAAAAAGCAAGAGAAAGAATGCAGATTACTGGAACAAATAGTCTAATGTGTCTGAATATGCAAACAGATGCCAACTATATTTTATAATTAATGTAGTTAATTTACCCATGGGATACAGTAAAAGACGTGTCAACAACAACAGAAAAAAAGAAAATATATAAAACTGATTTATTATAACCGGTTTCCTAGAAAATGCGTCGGAGAAACCTTACAATGTCAAGTTATTGTGACAAATGTGCTTACATGGTAATTGTATGTCTACTAACTCTATATATATTATCTTTGTTATGTTTCCCTAGATAATTTTGCTAGTAAATATAACACAATATGGATTGACGGAACACCTAACATCCAAATAAAACTGTCTCCTATCGCAGGCAATATGAAACAATGGTTAGTGTATGTATTGGCCTTTATCCATGTACGGAAGTACGAAACAATCCGGAAAAGTAAAAAATGGTAAACAATGACTATACTGTAGTAGAAGCACAAATGACATCACCTTGATGCGATCAATCATAAAACCACTTACAATGTACTTCGGAGTATTATCATTTTTTGCTACCAGTTATGAATTAACGTTTCCTAACATACATATTACAGATTTTCTTGTTTTAATGTAGTCCCATTGCACGTACACTTGGTACAACACGGACTTATTTTAATGACATTCTTTTCTTTTTGGTTCATTTCTAATTAATGCGAAAGCTCACTAATTTGTTTGCGGTATTAAAATGTTATTAACATTTGGCCATCTAAATTCTGAATTCTTTTGCAATCTTTTTGGTCGATTTGGCTCACGTTTTAAAGATCAAATACATTCATGTGTATTTGTTTCCAAACTAATTCTGTATTTCATAATTCCTATACGTTATCAAGCAAAAGCTACTTTTGCACAAGTAAATGATGATATGAAAATTGCATCAAATGATTGTCATGTCTACAGACCAAGAAAAATAATGTTGTTTACAGTGTTTGTTTTGTTATTATTTTAACGAGGGAGGTCTCAGAAATCATTACTCACTCATATCCTTATTGGCTTTATCAGAAAACGAATGATGAAATGATATAGGACAGCTGGTGGCATGTAAATATGTCTGCTTTACTCATTAATTTCAGTTTTTATATACAGTAAGGTTGTAATACCCCGTTAATTACATGGCAACGATGTATGTATCTATTCCATCAGTAGGTCACTGTATGGCGGCCAATACGAATCTAAATGAAAAGTTACCCGAAATCATATGAAAAGGAGGTAGCCTTGAACAGGTTGTTAGTGCCAAGCCTGCCTTTCAAGCCCACACACCTTAGGAACCTTCCTCGTTGTTCCCCCCACGTTTGTAGGGCAATTCTTCAGTCAAGACATCGGCAGCTGCTCCACATGTTAAAATGTGTTATTCGGCGTCCCAAATTCTATCTTTTTACGATGCTTTGTGCCTTTTCTACCACATGCGCATACCAAGTGGAAGAGAGAAACTCATGACAACGACATAGATAAGTCTAATCGTAATATACATTATTGTTGTGCTTGTGGTATTTTAAGTTTCAACTTTTCGGCATTTTCTAGTTGGGTGGTTCCAATATTCCTACTTGAATAATGTTGAATCACCCTTAGGATATGTTGCCTGCTTTTTAAATTTGTCTTTTGACGTCTTATCTGTGATACGCAGGCTTCATAACCTCTGATCCCCTTTTAAAATTCCATTTTATTTAGTTCCGCCCATTGTTTTCTCGTTTAGGGCACACGCTTTTTATTACTTGGGGACCATACGCCGCTTTTCATGGAATGGCACGGAAGTGTCACATTGAAGGTTCCATGATAACCGCCGTATGAACACATCTGCGGATGTTTCTAAATTCAAAATTTTACTATTTCACGTTTAAATGTTGAATTCTGCTTAAGCCGGTGCTAGGGGGCGTGGACGGTAACTTGCACTTTCCAGTACCGTCCATGAACAGGCTCAATCAAACCGAGCCTGCAACATTTTCAATTTTGCCGTGTTGGGCTTTCTTTAGGGATTCTGTATTTATATATTCTATCGAGTAAAGACGTTACACATATATTTTCTTTATCCAGACTCTCATGTGCTTTGAGCTCATATTTATTTATATATTATTCCATCCTATTCAATGAACAATGAAATTTAATTTATATTTATTATAAAATATACTTTTACAGTAGCCGGACTTTATCTGGAAAGAATTTATCGTAATGTAGTGGAAATATCGTTAAAAATACACTCCATTTTAGTTAAATGTGCTTTATTACGAGAAATAACTGAATATCTGCACATACCATTTTAAAAAGCAACAAAATTCGTGAAGATTCACAGAATTATTTAAGAGTTAATAACATACAAATATATGATAAAATCACACCACGAGTCAGAAACAGGGCTAAGAAGGAAATCAATGACTTTTGTGATTTCGACGTCAACGTGATTCCATAGAAGTCCTTTCATGATCTGCATAATTACTCATTAATGTCTGCTTTTTATTCACTGTAAAACTCCTTACCACTCTGAAAACTATGAAAAACAATTTCAATGACAATTATTTAAACTGCCATTCGTTTCTTTTTTATCATTTTTTCTTAGTTAATGAGTTTTTCAGAGACATGTTATACGTTGTTCTATTCGTCTGATTAACGCCCGTTCGTGTTTTCTTTTGTTCTGTGCGACCAGATTAGTTCACTTCACATTCTGTAACAACATGTTGATATACAATGTCAAAATATTTAAGCATTGACATCAGGTACATACCTGACAATGATTCGTGGAACATCATGCTTGGTGCCTTCAGGTTGGAAAAGGGAACCTGTTTTGCGTTATAATCTTTGATGCGAGCAATTGGGACAACCTGAAACAAACACATCATTTTGATTTTTTATAACTATAATGAATAAGAAAACAAAAAGCAATGTTAAAAAACTGAAGAGCCAAATAAATATTGTAATATCAACCTTCTATTTTATTGACTATTTACTGCAGGCAATTTGTTTTGTATATTGTTTAAATAAATGATGTATTGGAGAACTGATTTAAACATTTTTCACAGTATTTTTTAAAATCTCGATACGTTCAACTTTATTGTTTAAATAAAAGTAGCACCTGAACAAAAAACTAAACATATGATGTTTTGCCAATGATAGGCAAAAACTTTTGCATTTCTGCATTTCTAAAGGTCACAATTGACAATAGATTCTAATACATGTATAATTCACACTTTCATCATCTAATTCAGATAATTGCTAAGATGTAATTTCAACACCAATTCACATAAAATGAGACAAGTCATATTGTATTCCACAAAACATCTTAATGACAATGAAATTTCAACCGCAGATTTTAATCTACGGGAATGACTTAATGTTCACGCATTGTTTTTTTTTACTATTTTGTAATAATAACTGCAGCATATAGATATCGAGTTGTGACTATCGTATAGTTTGGTTTTGTTTAGGTCAGTGTGACCTATTTCTAATGCACCATGTTCTAAAAAATAGCATTTATGATGTTTTTCTTATTATAAATACTAATTATTCATAAACAGCTATTTGGTTATTTTATTTAAACGTCAGTGTTGCATTTATATTTATTGCATTATATTCGTGTAAATATTATTTATTATTTATATCTAATTATAACATATCTTATCCATAAAACTACGTGGTGTTCAAATAAGACTCCTTATAGCCATCATTTACAAAATTAGAAAAAGTAGTTCATGTTAATTCATTATTCTGTAATAGAATCAAATAAATAATACAAGTATATTCAAATAAAACGAATGTTTACATGATAGTTTAATATGATGCATTTGATCTTTTTTTGAAATTGATGATTTGATTTTATCTGATAATTATATTTTCAATATCAAATTTATGCAATAAGATTATTTAAAAAAAGATTTATAATTTGGGCAGGTTTTTCCTAATATTAAATAATGAAACATAATAGTCTACTTTAAGGCCTACTAAATTCCAAATCTTATGATATTTCTTATTTATAGTCATAGTTATAAAAACAATATACTTCTAAATAATGTCAATAACTAAAGACAAAAAGCAGTCTAAGTGCTAGACAGTTATTATTGTGATGCAGAAATTCAACGTTTATGATTGACGTGAATGTGTTTATATCATATCACATCTCCTGTTTTATGTATCAAGAAGTTTTCATTCATAATCAAGACCTAAATAGTGTGCAGTTTCTCTCCTGTGAAAAATAAACACAAATATGTTCACATATTATTATTTGCATATAGAAGAATATCTGTGCAAAATATAAAAACAAACTGTTTTAACTGCAGAGATATCTGGTAGCTTAAATCTGCATGCCTCCAGATGAAGCAAAATATCAAGACAATCAAACTTGAGAAAAATAAATTAAGATTTTAAGGAAAGCAAAAATATTCAAGATTCATGTAATAATTTTATTAGATATGCGATTAAATGTTTTAAACACTATATTTCTAAATGCGTGACTAACGCAGTTAGGACTAGTTTTGCACTTTTGGCCCCTTTTTTTTTGGTTTTATTTGGGTTGATTGTATTTTTAAAAAGCAATGTGAAAATTTAAATTTTTTGTCCTTTTTCACTCATTTTTTTTATTTTTAAAAATATATTTTAAAAAATTTAAAAAACCCAAAATTTAAGTTTAAAAATTTGGGTTGGCATCCCTGCTTTAAAATAAAAAAGGCCAAAACCCTTTTTCTGGTTTAAAATTATTTCAAAACCCTTCACTTTTTTCTTTTTTTCAAAAAAAAATAAAATCATTTATAAAGTTTGAAGCATTTTTTTCCCTGGCAATTTAATTTAAATTCCCGATAAGACAAACTTTGTTTTTAAAAAAATGGCTTACTTGTTTTTGGGTATACCTAGGGCCGTATTTTTCATGAAGTGAATTTTGGGATATTGAAATATGTTTCTCAATTAGTTTTATTTGCTAGAGACAGGACTTCAAAGAGCGGAATATTTTCATTACTATCAGGCTACGGCTATCATAACTTACGGAATTATGTTACAAAATTTTATAATCGAAATTTAGATTTAAATTCAAAATTTAATAGTGATTTAAAAACACTTCTGGCAAAAAAGCATCGACTCATCTCATTGAATGATATTGCAACTTAATATTGTAATTTGATATTGTGTATGAATATATGACATTATATTAATAATTGTTTAACTTTATCTACATGTATATATTGCATTATTACAGGTATATTTAATACCAATAACTAACAGACACTCAAGAATATATCAAGTTTTGTTTAAGCTGACAAAAACGCCTTAACAAACACTATAAAATACATTTATCACTTAAGGTAACCATTTATTACCTAGAACCAAACTTTGAAAAATCTCATATAATATTGAAACACGGCAACTTTTTTGTTTGTTTTTCGACTGAACACTTTTATCAAAAGGAAGGAATGTAGATTAAAATCCTTCCGAATGTGCCTTAATATGCAAACAGATGCCAACTATATTTTATAATAAATGTAGTTAATTTACCCAGGGGTATATTAAAAGACGTGTCAACAACAACAAAAAAAGAAGAAAATATATAAAACTGATAAATTATTACCAATGTCCTAGTAAATGCGTTGGGGAAACCTTACAATGTCAAATTATTGTGACAAATATGCTTCCATGGTTATTATGTGTCTACTCCTTCTACATATATATTATCTTTGTTATGTTTCTCTAGATGATTGTACTAGTATGGATTGACGGAACACCTAACAATCAAAGAAAACTGTCTCCATTGCAGGCAATATGAAAAAATGGTTAGTGTATGAATTGGCATTAAATAACATCGCCTTTATGCGATCAATAGTAAAACCATTTACTTTTTACCGGTTTGTTTGTTTGTTTTTGTTTTCTTTTGTTTTTTCTTATCAAATGTTATTCCTGTGTTTTGTAAAAAAACACTTTATATAACGTATTCAATGCACGTATACTGTTCATTTATACCAACTGGAAATATCATTTTCGAATGTAACTCATCGCATTGGTTATAATAGCGTTTGACAAGTCGTTTCTTCTTATCAAAATCAATTTGTAAGGATATTTTCCTGCGTATAAATGAACACAATTCTCACCTCAAAATGATCCATTATATTCCTGAAACACATTAATCACACACTTTTTATCTGCTTTGTCAGCTGTAGATGTTATTTAGACACATTAGCAAAACAATAAAAGTAAAATTTGGATTATAATAGATGCCAATCAAAAACTTTATTCTTTAGTATGGCCTTAATCAATTTTTCCAAAATACTTTGTTTCAAAAAATGAATACCCTTATTAATCCATTTTAAGCTCTCTTTTTGCAATCTATTCGAAAAAAAGAAGTTAACAGATTTTCTTTTCTTTAAAAACGAACTTTTTAATTATTATTATTACATGCTTTTCAGTGGCCAATGAAATTAAATTTATATTTTGAGACTTTAATAGTGAAATTATAAAATATAGTTTTAACAGTAGGCGAACTATAGCTAAATTGTATGCTAAAGGTTTACAAATTACATTTAAAACTATGCAGTTAAGAGGTCCATATCTAAAGAAAACGCAGTCTAAGTGGTAGACAGTTATTCTTGTCAGTTTATGATAACCGCAAAGGTGTTTATCATATCATATCCCATGTTTTAATGTATCAAGAAAATAGAGAAAAACAGAATCCCTAAAGAAAGTCCAACACAACACAATTGAAAATGTTGCAGGCTCGGTTTGATTGAGCCTGTTCATGGACGGTACTAGAAAGTGCAAGTTACCGTCCACGCCCCCTAGCACCGGCTTAGGCGTAATTCAACATTTAACACAAAAATGGTCATTATTTCAAATCAAGACACAAATAGTGTGAAGGTTCTCATCTGTAGAAGATAATCACAAATATGTTCACATATTATTATTGCACAAAGAAGAAAATCTGTGCAAAATATGAAAACAAACTGTTTTACTTCATTTGTTACTGTTAGCTTAAGCTACATGCCCCCAGATGAGCCAAAATATATCAAGAACATCAAACTTGAGAAAAATGTATTAAGATTTTTAGATTTAAGTAATAATTTGCATTATGTATGCGATTAATGACTAATTTTGCGGATGTTTCTAAATTCGAAATTTTGCCATTTCAGATTTAAATGTTGAATTCGAATTCTGCTAGGGGGCGGTAACTTGCACTTTCCATTACCTTCCATGAACAGGCTCAATAAAACCGAGCCTGCGTTATTTTCAATTTTGCCGTTTTGGACATTTTAGGGGTTCTTATTTTCTCTCTTTCATCGCCAGATCAGCGAAGTTATAAAATTTCAATATTCACAAAACTTTACATGTGGTTTGCATTCCTTTCCTGTCTTTCTACTACATGCAACTCGGCATTAAGAAATGTTAATTAGTTCCCAGGATATAACGTCAATGCTTGGGCCAATATCGAAATCATTTTGTAGGACAATTTTAAGTGTGTTTATATAGCAAAAGGGGAGCCGTGAACATTCAAAGCTTTTTTCAGAAATGTTTTGTTACAACCTCTAGCAATACCTATATATCAATATATCAAATTTAATTTAACATATTCTAAATCTTGTCTAAAACAATCGGTGCATAGAACATGTTATTGCATAACATATGAAAATTAAAAACGACGTAACTTAGCTTATTGTGGCAACAACCTGTTTTCCTAGAAGTGATTTTGCAGTGAAAAAGTTAGTGCTTTTCGCGGTAAGCATACGTCTGTGAATGTTGAAAAGCTGCGAAAAATATTTGTAAATTAAAACCAACTTTATTACGTATTATTATGATGTTCTAGGCATAACATTACGATTAAATGATACACATTACAAGGTAAAATTTGCAAACTTAGCTTACTGGTTAAAAGAATCCATTATTTACAAATCAAATCAGCGCATCGGCGTCTTTATGTGGCTTTACTCCGAGATACCAATTATTTGCTATAAATATCAGAACCTGTTGCGAAATGATATATTTAATTTAACAAAAGTGGGGGGTTTTCTGACTTAGATATTCAGTCTTTAATAACTCCAACAACTTTGAGACTGCAAATTACTTCTTTAAATTTGTTTCAGAATTTTCTGGCCATAATAATCACGGTAAATTTTGATATATTGCAGACAAAAGAATTCGTAACTTATTCTTGAAAAGGACCTAAATACAGAATTCCTTCTCAGATTGATTTTAATGCTTGTCGTGGTCAGATTGCTGAATCTATAGAGGATTTTTCGGTCAAATGGTGTCGCCGTGAAAATGCGGATAGTAATGCTCTAGTTACATGGAAACGTAACATCTTTCACGTATTAATTTCTATCGTGGAAATGAACATCTTTTGCCACCTAAACCAAGACTTACTTTAAGACATCTGAAAAAAGATATTCTAGCTTTCATTCAAAATTTGTTTTGGTGCCAGCGGACAAGGCGGCTAATAATATTATAATTGTATGACGAATCCATTACATTAACGTTTTGCATAAGGAACTAAATAGTACTAATGCGTATTCTAAAAATAAAACCTCTGCCTCCGAAAAAGACATTGTAAACAATCATATTACTAATATTTCCAACCTTAAAGTCCAAATTAATGAAAAAGAACTCAAACTTCCTATTATGTATTGAATTCCTAAATTACATAGAAAAAACCTTACAAAGCCAGATTCATTGCTTATTCTACATCTTGCCCTGTCCTGTTTTTGTTTGGGGTCCCCCTGGGCTCCTTGCCATTGGTTCTTGTTGCTGGGTCATGTGGGGGTTGCGTTCATTGAACGCCGCCTTTCCTTGTTGATCTTGTTTATCATATTTTGCACTACAAGTAAACTTTCTATTTTATTGACGTCTTGTTTGACTGCCATTAAAACACATGTACTTAGATATTGTGATAAAGTCTATGAAAACACAGGCAAACATCTCTTTTGGTCAATTAAAATTCTGGTGAAATCTTGGATAAATTCAAAATTAATAACTTTCAAGCTTCAACTGTCAGTATACATACGATTTTTCTACACTTTATACAACTTTGCCACATTAATTAATCAATGATAAACTAATTTCCCTAATTCATAAAAACTTTTGCACGGGAAAAAGTTACCTTTCTAGCATGTAATTCTAACAAAGCTTTTTTACTAACGGTATTGTTAAACATTATACTATGTGGACCTGTGACGAAGTTTGTAGAGCACTCTCTTTCTTTTAGACAAACATTTATGTCAGGTTTGGTAATATCCTATTTAAACAGATCATAGGAATTCCTATGGGTACTAATTGTGCACCCCTGGTCGTACCCTAGTTGTACTGCTATGAAAGAGACTTTATGTTGAGTCTCTCTGAAGATAAACAACAAGATGTTATAGTCGCATTTAATAATACTTCCAGATACCTTGATGATATTTTTAATTTAGATAATCTTTATTTTGATCAAATGGTGTCTGACATTTATCCGCATGAAATAGATAAATACAGAATCCCTAAAGAAGGCCCAACAAGGCAAAATTGAAAATGTTGCAGGCTCGGTTTGATTGAGCCTGTTCATGGACGGTACTGGAAAGTGCAAGTTACCGTCCACGCCCCCTAGCACCGGCTTAAGCAGAATTCAACATTTAAACGTGAAATAGTAAAATTTTGAATTTAGAAACATCCGCAGATGCGTTCATACGGCGGTTATCATGGAACCTTCAATGTGACACTTCCGTGCCATTCCATGAAATATGATAAACAAGATCAACAAGGAAAGGCGGCGTTCAATGAACGCAACCCCCACATGACCCAGCAACAAGAACCAATGGCAAGGAGCCCAGGGGGACCCCAAACAAAAACAGGACAGGGCAAAGACAGAGCACGGACAGGTTAATCATTAAATGATAATTAATTTGTAACTGATTAAAAGCGGCGTATGGTCCCCAAATAATAAAAAGCGTGTGCCCTAAACGAGAAAACAATGGGCGGAACTAAATAAAATGGAATTTTGAAAGGGGATCAGAGGTTATGAAGCCTGCGTATCACAGACAAGACGTCAAAAGACAAATTTAAAAAGCAGGCAACATATCCTAAGGGTGATTCAACATTATTCAAGTAGGAATATTGGAACCACCCAACTAGAAAATGCCTAAAAGTTGAAACTAAAAATACCACAAGCACAACAATAATGTCGTGCTGAACGATCTTCAAGGATCGAAAATATAACATCATTGATTAAATGTACGGGGAGACTTTTTACAGCCGCCACACGGCATAAATAACACGGATGTGATCTTAAAATAGATAAATACAGAATCCCTAAAGAAAGCCCAACACGGCAAAATTGAAAATGTTGCAGGCTCGGTTTGATTGAGCCTGTTCATAGACGGTACTGGAAAGTGCAAGTTACCGTCCACGCCCCCTAGCACCGGCTTAAGCAGAATTCAACATTTAAACGTGAAATAGTAAAATTTTGAATTTAGAAACATCCGCAGATGTGTTCATACGGCGGTTATCATGGAACCTTCAATGTGACACTTCCGTGCCATTCCATGAAAAGCGGCGTATGGTCCCCAAATAATAAAAAGCGTGTGCCCTAAACGAGAAAACAATGGGCGGAACTAAATAAAATGGAATTTTGAAAGGGGATCAGAGGTTATGAAGCCTGCGTATCACAGACAAGACGTCAAAAGACAAATTTAAAAAGCAGGCAACATATCCTAAGGGTGATTCAACATTATTCAAGTAGGAATATTGGAACCACCCAACTAGAAAATGCCGAAAAGTTGAAACTAAAAATACCACAAGCACAACAATAATGTCGTGCTGAACGATCTTCAAGGATCGAAAATATAACATCATTGATTAAATGTACGGGGAGACTTTTTACAGCCGCCACACGGCACAAATAACACGGATGTGATCTTAAAATAGATAAATACAGAATCCCTAAAGAAAGCCCAACACGGCAAAATTGAAAATGTTGCAGGCTCGGTTTGATTGAGCCTGTTCATGGACGGTACTGGAAAGTGCAAGTTACCGTCCACGCCCCCTAGCACCGGCTTAAGCAGAATTCAACATTTAAACATGAAATAGTAAAATTTTGAATTAAGAAACATCCGCAGATGTGTTCATACGGCGGTTATCATGGAACCTTCAATGTGACACTTCCGTGCCATTCCATGAAAAGCGGCGTATGGTCCCCAAGTAATAAAAAGCGTGTGCCCTAAACGAGAAAACAATGGGCGGAACTAAATAAAATGGAATTTTGAAAGGGGATCAGAGATTATGAAGCCTGCGTATCACAGACAAGACGTCAAAAGACAAATTTAAAAAGCAGGAACATATCCTAAGGGTGATTCAACATTATTCAAGTAGGAATATTGGAACCACCCAACTAGAAAATGCCGAAAAGTTGAAACTAAAAATACCACAAGAACAACAATAATGTCGTGCTGAACGATCTTCAAGGATCGAAAATATAACATCATTGATTAAATGTACGGGGAGACTTTTTACAGCCGCCACACGGCACAAATAACACAGATGTGATCTTAAAATAGATAAATACAGAATCCCTAAAGAAAGCCCAACAAGGCAAAATTGAAAATGTTGCAGGCTCGGTTTGATTGAGCCTGTTCATGGACGGTACTAGAAAGTGCAAGTTACCGTCCACGCCCCCTAGCACCGGCTTAAGCAGAATTCAACATTTAAACGTGAAATAGTAAAATTTTGAATTTAGAAACATCCGCAGATGTGTTCATACGGCGGTTATCATTGAACCTTCAATGTGACACTTCCGTGCCATTCCATGAAAAGCGGCGTATGGTCCCCAAATAATAAAAAGCGTGTGCCCTAAACGAGAAAACAATGGGCGGAACTAAATAAAATGGAATTTTGAAAGGGGATCAGAGGTTATGAAGCCTGCGTATCACAGACAAGACGTCAAAAGACAAATTTAAAAAGCAGGCAACATATCCTAAGGGTGATTCAACATTATTCAAGTAGGAATATTGGAACCACCCAACTAGAAAATGCCGAAAAGTTGAAACTAAAAATACCACAAGCACAACAATAATGTCGTGCTGAACGATCTTCAAGGATCGAAAATATAACATCATTGATTAAATGTACGGGGAGACTTTTTACAGCCGCCACACGGCACAAATAACACGGATGTGATCTTAAAATAGATAAATACAGAATCCCTAAAGAAAGCCCAACAAGGCAAAATTGAAAATGTTGCAGGCTCGGTTTGATTGAGCCTGTTCATGGACGGTACTGGAAAGTGCAAGTTACCGTCCACGCCCCCTAGCACCGGCTTAAGCAGAATTCAACATTTAAACGTGAAATAGTAAAATTTTGAATTTAGAAACATCCGCAGATGTGTTCATACGGCGGTTATCATGAAACCTTCAATGTGACACTTCCGTGCCATTCCATGAAAAGCGGCGTATGGTCCCCAAGTAATAAAAAGCGTGTGCCCTAAACGAGAAAACAATGGGCGGAACTAAATAAAATGGAATTTTGAAAGGGGATCAGAGGTTATGAAGCCTGCGTATCACAGACAAGACGTCAAAAGACAAATTTAAAAAGCAGGCAACATATCCTAAGGGTGATTCAACATTATTCAAGTAGGAATATTGGAACCACCCAACTAGAAAATGCCGAAAAGTTGAAACTAAAAATACCACAAGCACAACAATAATGTCGTGCTGAACGATCTTCAAGGATCGAAAATATAACATCATTGATTAAATGTACGGGGGAGACTACAACTTAATAAAACGAACTCTTGAAATTTTAGTACATCATTTTTGGATCTTCATATTACTATCAACAACAATTCTATTCACACGAAAATCTATTATAAAAGAGATGACTTTGACTTTTGTATAGTTAATTATCCACATTTAGATGGAGACGTACCCCATGCAACATCTTACGGGGTTTATGTTTCTCAGTTAATTAGATTCGCTAGAGCTTGTAGCAACGTAAAAGATTTCAACGAGCGGAATATTTTTATTACCAGTAAGCTTCTAAAACAGGGCTACCGCTATCATATATTACGGAAATATTTTACTAAATTTTACAATCGTTACTTTGATTTAATTTCTAAATTCAATAGTGATTAAAAAAACTCTTCTGCGACAAGGGATTAGCCAGGCTGGTTTTTATGGCGATGTGATTTACAAACTTCGTAAGATTTTGGGTCATGGTAATTTTTCTGCTGTTTTTACTAAAATCATTAAACGTTTTATTTAAAGAGGTTATGACCCTACTATTTTAAGACATACTGCATGTTTAGTGTTCAACCCTTTTACAGTTGGACACTACGCTTTCCTCTTTTGATTACATATGACGAACCAAGTGGGAGACTCTATGATGGATAGTTCGTAAAGCCCTTTGGGACTGAATTGTCTTAATGTTCGTCTTCTGCCTTGCTTCGTCGGGCGTTTGAAGGTGATTTTCTTGTTGCTCTGTCTTCCTTTAGGACATTGAGTACTTTTGTAATGGTCATTGGGTTTACTTTTATATGTTTCTACATGATCATTTTAGTGTTTTACTTATTTAACCTTTTGTAACCATGACAACTGTTAGAATTTCACTTGGCGGGGATTCATTTTATTTACACTGTCTCGTTTATAGGAACATGGTGGGGCTAAGAGCGAGGTCTGGTGCACCATTAACCGGTTTAAACTCTCCAGCAGTCATTATTATGCTGCTGACCGTTCCAAGGCGGCGCCCCACTGTGTTTCTCAGATGTATGTCTATGTTGTTTCATACTGTTTTGGTGACACTTTTGCTTGTGTCCCTTGTTGTTTTCTCGTCTACGGTAAGTATCTTCCCCATTGCCTCTAGTTTTTATTTCTTTGATTAACCCCTTCCCCCGATTTCCTACCCCTTCCTCTTTGTGGGCCTATTATTCTTTTCTTTGAATTCCTAATTAGTTATAAATTATTTATCATTAAATGATTAACCTGTCCGTGCTCTGTCTTTGCCCTGTCCTGTTTTTGTTTGGGGTCCGCCTGGGCTCATTGCCATTGGTTCTTGTTGCTGGGTCATATGGGGGTTGCGGTCATTGAATGCCGCATTTCCTTGTTGATCTTGTTTATCATATTTAATATGGTCCTATATAAGCCTAACTTTAGGTAATAAAATACTCCATGTGAACTGATACACAATAAAGGAAGCATTACAGAATAGTCTTCCGTTAAGTCAATAATATTATGTGTCATTTGTCCGTTCAAGGGAGGGAACTCTGATGAAGTCCAAAAGTCTCAGAAAAACATTAACATAGATAACTTCCGGAACTTAAATCAGATAGGTATAAAAAAGATCATAGCAATAAATTGAAGATCATTATTTATGGCAAATCTTAGCCTGATTTGAGTTCAAAGCCTTTAAATGCTTTCCATTTTAGGTTATTTTTGAAACACTGTTAAAATTCATTTTGTACTTAAGTCTACCCTTTTAAAATACTTGTACTCATACAATATTAAAACATAGCATGTATTTTGTTTATCGACTGAATCCTATTATCAAATACATTATTAAATAAGAAGCAAGAGAAACAATTACATTTAAATCCTTTCTGTAACAGATAGTCTTATGTGAATAAATATGCAAACAGATGACAACTATTAATTAATAATTTAGTTTATTTTCCCTGTGGGATATAGTGAAAGACGTGTCAGCAACAACAGAAAAAGAAGAAAATATATAAAACTGATTAATTATAACCGGTTTCCTAGAAAATGCGTGGGGGAAACCTTACAATGTCAAATTATTGTGACAGATGTGCTTACATGGTAAGTATGTGTCTACCACTTCTATATTACTTCTTCTATATGTATTTTATCTTTGCTATGTTTCCCTAGATAATGGTTCTAGTCATTATAACACAGTATGGATTGACGGCACACCTACTGTCTAATATCTCAGTCAGTATGAAAAAAAGTGTATAGTGTTATCATGTACGGAACACAAAACAATCCGAAAAAGTAAGTAATTATGGTAAACAAATGGCAATACTTATTAAAAGTACAAATGACATCACCTTGATGCGATAAATAGCAAAACCATTTTCATTGTACTTGGGAGTACTAGCATATCAGGTTTTACAACCAGTTATGTACTAATGTTTCCTAACATACATATTACAGATTCTTCTTGTTCTAATGATACAGTTTCTTTACGATATCAAGCAAAAGCTACTTTTGCACCAGTAAATGAAGATAAAAACGATTGTCATGTCCACAAACCAAGATGAATAATGTTGGTCACAGTGCTCGTTTTATAAATAATTATTCTTACTTTCACTATTTTTATGTTCTGTTTAAGCGGTACTAGGTGCGTTTTGCACTTTCTAGTACCGTCCATGAACAAGCTCAATCAAATCGACATTGTCAATTTTGCCGTGTTAGGCTTTCTTTGGGGATTCTGTTTTTCTCTATTTTGTTATCATTTCAGCGAGGTCTAAGAAACCATTACTTATGACTCATATCCTTATTATCAACAAAAGAATTATAAGATGATATTGGACAGCGGATGGGATCAAAATATGTCTACTTAGAGAAAAAAATATTCAATTAAGGTAAAGCTGCTGTTAAAACAATAATCGGGCAGACAGTGTGAATCTGCAGTAAGTTAATAACGGGGCCGAGTTTCATTTTTTATATACAGAAAGATTGTTATACCTCTTTAATTACATGAAAACGACGTATGTTTGATAAGGGTGCGTAAGTAGGCCACTTTATGGTGGCTAATAAGAATCTAAATGTACAGTTGCTTGAGATTATATCAAAAGGAGGTAGCCCTGAAAATGGTTGTTGGTGCCAAGTCAAAGGCCTGCCTTTCAAGCCAACGCTCCTTAGAAAACTCCCTCGTCGTCTCTACAAAGTTTGAAGGGCCTTCTTCTCTGCTTAAGTCAAGACATCGGCAGCTGGCGCGGACGCTACAATTCTTTTCGACATCCCAAATTCTACAAATCTTCTGTCAATGCTTTGTGCCTTTTCTACAAAGTGCACAAACCCGAGGGGAAGAGAGAAGATTATGACAACGACTTAAAAAAGTCTGATCCTTTCAACTTCCATATCTATGAAAGTACTTAAATGTATTCGCAAAGGTGCCACCTTTTGACTTTCGCAGATTCCATATTTATGTCTTAATTGGTTTAATAAAACAGTATTTCACGTGATCGAGAAGGTTTTTTGATACCACTCTATACTTTTAAAAATGTGCTTCCGTAATTTTTTTTTAAAAAATGACTAGCATGTGTCACGTGACATTTTCTTTCAAAATGCTTTATGTTTTCGAAAGGTACATGATTATGAAACAGAGACTTTACATGTATGAGTAATATCTTTAGTGTCTATTCGGACTAAGAAATTAAAATGCAAGTATGGGTTTATATGAAAATGCTTGCAAACGTAGTAGTCTTTCTAAGGTGTATGAACGGTATGAATGGTATTAAATCATTTTTAATGTAGAAACAATTTGACAGTCGAGACATTTATTATCTCGATAATATATTTTTCATACCAAATATTGTTCCTATGCTACGCAAAAACAATACTTTACATAACTTATTCACTGCACGTTTCTGTTCATTAAACCTACTGAAAATATCATTAACGTTTAAAAGATTTTGAACGTAATTGAACGCATTGGTAATGATAGCGTTTGATAAGTCGCTTCTACTTATCAAACCAACTTTGAGTACATTTTCCAGTATAAACGACACAATTCTCACTCTAATGATCATTATATTCCTGACCACATAAATCACACACATTTTATCTGCTCAGCTGCGTGTCATTTAGACACTTTAGCAGACACATTAAAGTAAATCTGATTATAAAAGAGAAAATCAATAAAAAATATTACTACGGCACTATAGCTGTGTTTTAAAATGAATACTTAATACTGACTTAGCCTTTTTTAGTCTATCGAATATAGAAGTTACACAGATTTCTATTCTTTAAAACGACATATCTAATTACTATTGTTACATGCTTTTCAGTGGCCAATAAAATTTAATTTATATTTTGATAATTTAATTGTGAAATTATAAAATATATTTTTAACAGTAGCCGAACTATAGCTAAATTGTATGATGTGGGTTTACAAATTACATTTAAAACTATGCAGTTAAGAGGTCATATCTAAAGAAAAACGCAGTCTAAGTGCTAGACAGTTATTCTTGTCATGCATAAATTCAAAGTTTATGATTAACGTGAAGGTGTTTATCATATCCCATGTTTTATGTATCAAGAAGTCATTATGTCAAATCAAGACACAAACAGTGTGACGTTTGTCTCCTGTGGAAGATAAACACAAATATGTCTTTAAATATTTATTGCATAAAGAAGAATATCTGTACAAACTGTTTTACTGCATTTATTACTGTGATCTTAAAGCTGCATGCCTTAAGATTTTCAGAAGAGATAAAAAGGTCAAGATTCCTGTAATATGTTTACGTATATGCGATTAATGACTAATTGTGTGGTTTTAACACCATATCTATACTGCGTAACTAACGCAGTAAGGGCTATTATTTTTGCAAATTTTGACCTCTGTTTGCTTGTTTTCGTGGATTGTACATTATTTTAAATTTGTTAATTACTTTCTTTGTTAATTTTTAACATTGACTTTTAAATACTTTTTCAATCTGGATTCATATTGCTTTAAATTACGTGTACAAAATCTCCATCTCATAAGTGGGCTTTTCTACTTGGGTGGTTCCAATATTCCTACTTGAATAATGTTGAATCACCCTTAGGATATGTTGCCTGCTTTTTTAATTTGTCTTTTGACGTCTTATCTGTGATACGCAGGCTTCATAACCTCTGACTCCTTTCAAAATTCCGTTTTATTTAGTTCTGCCCATTGTTTTTTCGTTTAGGGCACACGCTTTTTATTACTTGGGGACCATACGCCGCTTTTCATGGAATGGCACGGAAGTGTCACATTGAAGGTTCCATGATAACCGCCGTATGAACACATCTGCGGATGTTTCTAAATTCAAAATTTTACTGTTTCATGTTTAAATGTTGAATTCTGCTTAAGCCGGTGCTAGGGGGCGTGGACGGTAACTTGCACTTTCCAGTACCGTCCATGAACAGGCTCAATCAAACCGAGCCTGCAACATTTTCAATTTTGCCGTGTTTGGCTTTCTTTATGGATTATGTATTTATCTATTTTACACAATGTATGAGGGTCATACATTTTTTTGTTATTTTGTATTTTCTTTATAGTCTATTTCTTTTGATTCAATGAGGACAGAACAAGACAATTTTATTATTTCTCAATTTATCTTGTTCTTATTTCAAACTGTGTTAACTCTTCCATTAAAAGGTGAAGCATTATATTCTGACAAGTACATTTAAATTTGACAAGACAAACTCGTGATTTTGATAAATGAAGCTATTGTCACAATATTCATTAATTCATTCTTGATCTGAAAAGCGCAGACTTTGCATATCGATATTACATTAAAAGTTAAATTGTACATTTTTGAAGAACGCCATACCATTGGGAGATCTGAATTAATATGCATTAATTCAATATCATTGCTCCGCGCCCACAGACGCGGAGCTTTTTGTGTTTACTTTTTTATCCATGGGCCCGTAGTTTATCAATTAACCCCTTCGATTTACAGCTTAAAAAAATCAGATTCAAGAACTCCTTCCGATTTCTATTATATTGGTTTCCCCTACGTTGATTCGCAGCAGGTCATATTAATGAATGAGAACGGGAAAGCAGTACTGCTTTACATGAATTTGAAAGCTATATATAGCTAGATGACCTAAATATTGTGAAAATCCGAAAATCTATTTATAAAAGTAGTTTTAGTCTAAACGAAATGATTATTCGTTTCGCGCTATGGTAATAATTAACGAACTTATCGAAAAAATTAAAGTAGGCCATTTTCTAGAAATGTTATATAATAATGTTATCATTTTGAAATTGTCTTTCCCGTAGGTTCTTTCCGGTATATAGCTCCTTTCTTTTTACCGCGTTGATTGCTGATTGCACTTCTGACATTTTTACCGTGAATATTTAAATCGACCCCGATTTCTTGATTTTTTTCTGTAAGATGTTGATTCTATTTTGTATGAAGGCATTCGGTTTTGTGCCGAATACTGTGACATTTTAACAACAGAAACTTTGGTCTGCAGTTTGAACATGAGGTGTAATGTTTTTTATGAATCTAAACACAGAGGGTTTTAAAGCAATTAAACAAAATAGTATATTGTATATTCCCAATAAATCAATTAACAATAGCTTTTTATATATCACCAATGTCAAGTGGCTTTTATATCTTTGACTCGCACGAAACAGGATGTTAGTAAATTTCCTCATACCTGCCTAAAATTCAGGTAACAGTCTTCTATTATATTGATAAATACTGTATCACCATGTAACGCGTGTATAACAAACAAAAATTCCTGAATTTGGTCTTTTTGAAATTCATCCATTTTTTTCTTTCCAGAGTGTGTTCTACTTACAGTATTGAAAGATACCATTTTTAAATTTGACATGGAAAAAAATACATGTAATATTACTATATTATAATATTAGTCCCTTTTGTTAACTATTTGTATATTTCTTACAATTATAATAATAAAAAACAGACTTTGATATTTTTATCATCTTATGTTACTGACTACAGTAGTGACACAAACAGAACACAGTACAGTCATGTCACATAACATTTACAAGTCTTGTAAGTCTTGTTTGTATTGGATGGAATTACTTTCCTTACCAGGTAAGCATCAGTGAAAGCATTTTTTAATTAAATATTTGGCCCCTCTCTTATGGACAGTGCATAAGATAAGTATAATTATGCAAAACATGGTTTACAAAACATTCGAAAAAATGTACAATACCTAATCTGAATATAACATGACCTGTGCGTAGGAATAATTTGGTCAGGTATCATGTTTTTGCGCAGAGCTTCTCGATTGCTTCATTGCGGCAACAATTTGTACTATTTGCTTTAAGCTATATTTATGCCTCCGATATAGTGTTTCCCTGTTCCGTCTTTCGTCACTCCGTCATCATCAATTTCCTTTCATTATCTTGGCAAAAGTTGCACACACCCAACTCAAATTTGGCATATGAGTGTATCATAAGAAAATGCAGGTTCAATGTCTCCCAAACAGCTGTACACATTCAACTCAAGTTTAATTTTATAGATGATATTTGACACTTTTGAACTTTGTAAAAATAAGAAATTTTCAGTTTCTTTTCATTATCTCCCAATCGGTTTTTCACATTCAACTTAAATTTGACATATAATAACATAACGGCTACGCAGGTCAAGTTTCAATTTTGTCATGGTTCGGTGACTTTGGACAAATTTATCCCGCTTGAATGCTGGAAAAGAAAATGAAATTTCAAGTCTTTTGTGGAAATATGTGTATAATGTTGAAGTCGCATGTACAAGTCAAGTTCGAATTTGGTTTTGATCTTATGTTTTATCCTTCTTGACAAAATAAGAAATTTTCAGTTTCTGCTCTAACTTTTGTAAGAATGTATGTCCAAAGTTGAAATTGCATGTGCTGGTATTTTACAGGACAATGCAAGCAAAGTTTTAATTTGGTCATGGTCAGATGTTTTTAACAGTTATCCCCTTTGAACTTAGAAAAAAATAAAAATTCACTATTTCTTATCATTATCTCGGCTACAAATTTGCAAAAATTAACTCTAAATAGTTTCAGGGCCTTGAACTTTGTTTAAAAATGGTTTGTTACAACATTGGATAGTGAAAGAGCCTTGACATAAGAATAAAAAAATTGGTTTGTGCGAAAAAGTTTCATTATAACATTTGAAATTTTGGCTGCATGTGGGGGCATTGGCGGCGTGACGACACATTTCTGATTTTTAAAGTAATTTATATATGGGGAAAATGAGCCCAAAATTTTAAAGTATTTCATACCATGGTGAAGTCTAAATTGATATGTCCTGATATCATGAAGTTTATTCCTTGCGTTGTGTAAAAACATAAAGTTAAGTTATAAAGTTTCAAAATTCACAAAACTGAGAATGTGATCTGCAGTCCTTTTCTGTCTACTGCAGGCAATTTGCATTAACAAATGTAAATTAGACCCAGGATATAACGTTATGCTGTCGGTATATAATAATTTGTTGACAAGTTAGCGGATTTATAGCAGAGACGTGAAACTTTAAGAGCTATTTCAGAAATATTTGTTAGACTCTAGACATATCTATATATAAAATTTAATTTACATTTTCTCATCTTGTAAAACAACAACAACAGAAATACATGTTATAAATAACATATGAATTCAAAATAACCACGTAGTCACGTACTTAACTTAAGGAACACTGTTTTCCTAGAAATCAGATTCTAGATCCTAGATTTTGCTGTTGATAAGCTAGTGCATTTCGCGGTAAGCGTAAGTCCATGAATCTTTATAGCCGCGAAATATGTGTGTTTGGTAAATTCGCGAACATTTGTAGCTTCAACCAACTGTATTATCATCATGATAGTTTAGGCACGACTTTTACTTACGCTTGAATGATGATCAGCTCAAGATAGTATTTGAAAAAAATAATTGTATAAAAAATAAGTATCAAAAATAAGGGACATTACTTTAGTGATATGAACAACGCGTTGCATGTGGTTTAAAAAATTGTAAATATTTTTAAACAAAACATAAATATGCGATAATACTTTATTACAAAAAACACCGGCGTGTCCGGAATCAAGCTCCTATATGACATCATACCTACCCATAAATTAGCCGTGATTCTGTGTTACATGTGTTATCATCATGATAACACAGTTGGTTGAAGCTACAAATGTTCACGAATTTGCCATCGACATTTTGCCGATGATGCCAAAAAATGTGTTTGTTTCTATATTGCGCTATAATTATTTTGCATTTTTTATCTTTGTCAAATTTCACTTGTATCTTTGTCAAAGGTTTCCGGCAACATTTTGCCGATGATGCCAAAAAAAACTAAATCTTAATATCTATTTTGGTCTAGACATATGAAAAATCATTTTGCCATAGAGACAGCAAGCGGGTAATCATTCATATGGCAAAACTCGATAATGTGATACTATATACAAATGTATATGCATTTGTGTAAATATAAAGGCAGTCTATAAATACTTTATCTAGATATACTGTTCCAAATATGAATTATATACCAGAAGGTAAAGTGCATCTTGTGCGGTTGTATTTACTTTTATCGCATGGTTTCAAACTTTTTCTTTGTTCTTTCTAGCCCATTATACTCTGTACACTTCAATGAGCATTCGAAAACTGTATTGATATATAACAGTGCATTTTTTCATTGATTCATATAGGAAAAACCTTAATTTATATATAACAGTTGAGGTTTTTTGCACTTGCTATATTTCGGTTGAGTTTTTTTCCGCAGGGTCTCTAATTGGGCATCGGTAACGATCATTCCGAATAATATAAACAAAGATAATGTATTCCCACATTTACAACAGCTAAAATCAAAAGGTAGATCGGCTCAATGAATTATTTCCACTTGAAAAGTCCTTAAATCTTGAATCAATATTACTTTCTATACAAGGTATCATCTAACATTTGACTTCTTTAAATTTTCAATGGTTGCATATCTTGTTTTATTCTTTTTTCTTGTTTTTCTTGTTTTTCTTTTTCTTTTTATTGGCAACAACGGAAACACCTTCAAACAACTGCCTTAATATAAACATCTATTAAGTAGCTTACGGCAGCATTAGATGGTATTGGTTCACTTTATCTGGGGTTTCTAATTTTTTTTTTTTTTTTTTTTTTTTTTTGCTGATTTCTTTTACAAAACAAAGTTATGTACTTGCGATAAAACAGTTTTTATATATAACACTGGCTGGGGCGACATCTCGGGATGTTTCTGCAAAAAAATCGTCTCGGCCTTACGACATTTCTTTTAAGCAGAAACATCAATTGATGTCGCCCCAGCCAGTGTGATATCCTTGTAACTAACTCGTTTCATATACTATAAGTATTACTTACTAGCTTAAATCCTGTTTATTTCTTCATACATGAATAATTTGGCGTTTGAACTAAATGTTTTGTTTGTTCATGGATTATACAACATGTTGTCCAATCTTTACAGAACTATCATTTACAGAAATATTTATTTGAATGTCACAAAAGAGTGTATGCGATTAGACGCTTATATAAAAAGACAACGATTTAAAGCGGCATGCCTCCAGATCCATGCAAATGGTCATGAAATTGTTTAAATGTATTTAAAAGTAAAATATTTTAAAGTGAACAAAGATAGTAATTTACACATTGCAAACAGCACTTACAAGGCACATTTATTACCAAAAAGAGATCAAAACATTTACTGCGTAAGTAACGCAGTAGAGCGTAAGTAACGCAATAGAAATATGGTGATTAATACTGCAAATCAGTCATTTATAGCACATAACATGTAAATTTTTACTTGAATCTTGAATCTTTTAATTTTTTTAAAAGCATAGTACATTTTTCCCAAGTTTGATTTCAATGAAATATTTTGGGTCATCTTGAGGCATTCAGCTTTAAACAGCTATAAGGAGAGAACATTGGTGTAGCTGTTTAGAACTTTACCATTTGTTTATCTGGATAAATTTACACCTAGAAGCATCGATTATTTGAAAAAGAAATGTAATGAAATGAAAAAATGTAACCCATTTTGAAGTCAAAACAGTTTTCATGTGACAGGCAGTTTATAGACGTTCTAATATTTAAATATACATTTTGAGGACCATACGTATGTGTTTTGGAAAATTATCATTATGTAAGTTTGTTTGGAAAATCAATACATTAGTCTGACCACTAAACAGAAAAAAAATCGCGGGATCCTTCACTTCCTTTATTTTAAACCTTTGTTTCCAGATTTTTTTTATTTTTACGATACACAGTTCACAGAAAATTACCCTTTCAGGTAAATAACACCAACAAAAATGCGGACAACAGTGTGAATATTTTTTCATATCCTTTAATGCTTCTTCAGGAATTAGGTACATGTTTGCATACAAATTCAAATATACCATAAATTGTGATGTCAACATTGAAAGCTGCCAACACAGATTATAATTTATTATATCTTTGCGCTTAAGAAGATTCTTGTTGATTCTTAAAGGTCCTTTACACATTCGCAATTATAGTATATGTTATATAAAACTTTTCTTAACATTTGGCACTGTAATGCCGGCTCCCCTTCATATTGGTAGCTCAATTTGTCTTGAAATTGTGACAGAAAGTTTTAATATCAAGGTTTATATCGGATGAACCGCTGATATTTGAATAAGATAGTGGGGGTAACTTTTTTAATATACGATATCAAATACCAAGTTGTTTGCATCAAAAAGTTGTTTGTTTAAATCGGTCATCCTTAAATCATCCTCTGTATAAATGTGTCATATAAATTTTACACTTTTTTGTTTTTGATTTTGTCATTACGCTATAACTCTAGCGCTTTTTTAAAATATATTTTTTAATAGATTATATAGATAAAAGGCTTATTTTGCCTCAGAAATGCTATCATTCTCAAAAACGTTTTACTTTTGGCATCTTGTTTGTTTCCAAAAATATTTATTTGCCGTGTAGATGAATTATCTTTTGCTTCTTTAGATTTGTTGTCAGTTGGTGTAATTATAGTGAATAAATAATTTGTATGGAAGTCAAACTACTACTCTGTACCTTAACAACACATTACTGCATGTTTAGGGCTACTTTCGTCAACTGTCTAATATCTTTCATGTTATGAAATCCATTATTTAAACATTATTAAACACATGTTTGATATTTCTAACGAATTAAAAAATATATGGATATCCGAGACAGATTAATAGGTTTTCTTAATCTTTGATAAAATTCATTCATTTCAGTGGCATATCATTACTTATTTAGTGAAACTGTAGCAATTTATATAATAGTAGGGGGCACAGTAGCAGTGGCTTGAAACTAATTGAAAAAGGTGTTTTGAATGAAGAGACTTTGTAAATATCATTAAATATCACAGACAGTAGGACTTTAAGTGATAACTGCTTTAATTGGTTGAACTTGTAATCTAAATATATCCTCGGAGACATATGATAGAGATATCTGATTTCAAAGTGCCTAAGTTACATGATTATATTTCGATAAATTTCAATTTGTACCATAATTATTTCATTCAGTATGATCCAGCACAAGCAGTGTTGTCTCTGAAGTGTCACGTACCTTTGCATGTATAGAATATAACGTCAAGAGTGAAACGATTTTTATTGCCCACACCACACCGTGTAAATATCACTTTCAACTGACGTCAATTGCAACACAGTCATATAATAAAAACTAATATGGTAAAAACCTGTAACGTTAGTGTTTGCGTAATAGAACGGAAAAAATACAATAGAAATGCGTTTTAGTGTTGCCGTCAAAGCTTTGTTTATCCATCATATTGGAGAGAAAAAAGCCACATATATATGTAGTCCCTAACCAGTGTTAATTGGCAGTTTAACACCTTTTTTAAAAGATACTATTGCTTGTTCTGAAGTTGACTGTATAGTTGAAACAGGTTACAAATATATTATAAAAACAAAATTCTTCTCGAGTTGTCTTTATTATTCAACATCTCTGTGAGAAAGACATTAATATTTACAAAATCAATACAAACATTCAATTTGAACATTTTTAAGATGTGTCTTCCCTGTTCCAATGCTAAATGTCCTAATATTTTTGTTGTTTTTATTTCATGCAAATGTAGTATGTGCGTATATCTAATGTGGTAAATTAAACATTCACATAATTATCGTCATCATCTTACAGACTACAGATTTATGACGAATGATTACATTTATCATTTGAAATTCATTTAAGCTAGGAAGGCAGACCGGAAAATAAAACTTTGGTTTTATGCTTTTCTTTCTTAAATTCTAAAAAAACATAACACCGAATGAGTTTCTTAAATATTTCCACTATCACATGAGACAAATCGCAATATTGATAAACATATACGTTTGCTATTCATATAAATTTGTAGTATTTTATATGATAGTATTTATGTATGTAATAAGAAAATATTTTGTCATGGTAAGATTTCAAGTATTCAGTCTTTAAAGGCGCTTAATTTGTTATCCATGTAACATTAGAGGAAGAAATCGCCTTAATTAATTCACGTATAGCCCTATGAATGTCATACAGAAATATCAAGTATACAATAAAATCATACTACTAACAAATAAATGGAGGTAAATTGGAGTATTAAAATGGATAATGAGATCTTGGTTTGATTTCCCTTCAGCACTGGTGACTAACAACCATTGTGTATCTAGAGAAAAACAGATTATATTACATGTTGTATCTTTTGTAGCAAACAATCTAATTGTTGTTTCTTTTTATAAATTTATCATGTTTGTAACTTCTAAATTATTACAAATGCATTTTGATGTTTCGAACAGTAAAATTTGTTAGGATATTTTCTTACCTTTTTCATCAAGTCATAAATATATTGATTCTGATTTTTCCTTTGTATATACAGTCACGTGATTCAATTACCCTAGGGGTAACTGTATGATTTTTTTAAACAGTAGCTCGAGTATTCCCTGTTGTTGCAGCAAAATGTCGTGTAATATTCCACTTATTTTTGTTTCAGAATAAGATAAGTATTTTTGCTAGAATAAAAGGATAATTAAAATGACATATTGTAAATCTGTACAAGTACATTAAAGTAAAAGTAAAATTTCTAATTTTAAAAGAAAATATTAATACTTGTTCCTCAGCATGTTCGTGATTCTTGGACATTCCGCAACTCGCGAACTAATATTATTGCTATTTAGTCCTCATCTCTCTTCATTCATTTCAGAGATGTTCGTATATTGGCAGGGACACATTTTATTGCCAAATCTAAAGAAATACTTTTATCATGCCTAATAAATAGGATGTTAAGCCACAAAAAAGAAAGGAGAAATATTGACGTTCTCTAATCAAGTACGTTACTGCAGATGTCTCGTATATTCAAAGCTATTTTATTAGTAAAGCACATACAAGAGACAAGGTAATCACTTACAAGTGCGTTTCTATGCTGTTGTAATTTTCAACGACTAACTATATAATTGTCATCTTAGTTGTCTTTAAATATCTCTTATTTTCAACAAACGATTAAAATGGTGTGTATATACATGGATATACTTAGCAACTTGGCAATATTCAATGCTAAGGATGGGAAATGGGTTAAATTACAATTTGTTACAAAGGGAATGGAACAGGACACACATTTAATCGTTGTTCTGTACTTGTTCACAAATAATGCAAAATTGATATTTTCCTTAAGTTTTGTATTCAAGAAAACATAGTATTCCAAAATAATAAAATCAATTCTGAATTCAATGATCATTGTAAGGCTTGAAACGTAAAAAAGCCGGTGCTAGGAGGCATGTTTGATGTTGCACTTTTTCATCAGACTGTATCAAACCGAGTCTGCAATTTTCATGTAATTTTTTTGTGATTAATGCTTCCGAGGGGTCGTACTATTCATCGACTGCTAAAGTGGAAAGTGTTTTTATCATATTATATCAGGATATAGTATATCCCCACGCTGTATTGCCATGCGCCTTGGTAGGAAATAAAGAGATCTGTTCTGTTCTTCTGTTCTGTTACATTTATATTTATCATGAGAAAATTCAAATTTAGAAAAGTGACGTGTAATAATACATCAATATTCTCCTTGTTTATGTGATAAAAGTCATTAACTCTGTGCAATATCTTATTGGAAAACTGTTCGAATACAATTTCCCCTTTTAGAGATTCTCCGATTTTGTATGATACAAAATCAAAAATCAATGTTTTGATATTTAAAAAAAATACTATCTGGAAGAACAATAGTTAAACATAACAAACTTTACGTTGGGCTAACTCATCTTTATTAAGCATCTTCCTGTTTGAATTTGTGCCGGAAAATTTCTTTTCGAAGGCATCAATTATAGAAACTCCGTTGGTCGCTAATGATATAAATCAAACGATGGACGAGAAAGCCTTAAATTATTTGACAAATGAGCGAAAGATAACTTGCAATAGAGTAAAACTTGCCTTTTTGACCTTTTTCAGATAATTCATTAAGAAGTTTATTTTCTTTTCTTTCTTTTTTCCTCACTCGACTACGGACGTGTATCAGATTTCAATGTACAGTTATATTTATAAACCTGTTGCTGGGAGTATAAAATATATCTACATGTAAAGGTTAAATCGTTTAAGCTAGCAAATATGCGAGTTTAGAGAGAGATTTTACATTAGTTTAGGAGAGACACGCTGATAGTGTGTAGCGTTTATTTTTTTATTGAGATATTGAAGAGAGTTTTGTTGGTTTGTTGAAGTTGGTTGAATATAATTGTGGTGATCTTAATTGATCAGGGTTTATTGGTTGTAATTAGTTGTTTTGGTTGTAGAGTTATATATCTGTTTGTGAAGATATAATTGGTTGATATTGGTTGAATGTTTGTCTGGTCAAGATTATATTAGTTGATGCTTTGTTTTGAGGATATATGTAGTCAAAATATATTGACGTGACAAAGCTTGATTCTGAGATGTTTTCGTTCTGGGGCAGAATCTCGCTCAGGTGGTGCTGCCCAGCCGCCATATCTTGGAAATTGCTTCTAGTATTTATTAATAAATCTTTCCTTAGATTAAATAACATCAAGGCAGACATTTCTCCTGACATGCTATACATGAATTATAATTGTTTAAGAAATAGATCAATATAGCAAACGTTTTTAAATGTGATACGGAATACACGTGTTAGTAATTAAAGTAGTGTTTTCTCTTGCTAAAGTTGTATAACGAGAACAAGTTTGTTTAGAATTTACTCTATTTGTTATATTTTTAATGCTCGTATCTTCTTTGCAAATGTACTGCTAAAAGCAGGAGCAACTTTTCACAAAAGCGAACATATTGATACAAAGGTCAAATAATATTGCATACAAAAGTTTGATTTTACACCAGAATTAGTGTAGCATGGTGGTTGATGAATGGTTTATTTCATAACGGTTTACAGGGTTAGAAGAAGTAAAAAAAGTTCTTCACAATAGTTGTTGTTTGATTTTATTAACCTAACAATTACATACTGATTATACGGTCAATGCACACGATATGTTGATATTGAAATTCGATAAATGTTCGGTAAATTTCGTGAGATAGCAATTTGACTGTTTATAAAAAATGATTTCAAACACTAAATTGGTAATAATATGTTGAACTTCACAACACACTTATTTGATAGCATTATTGAAGGTCACTATCACTTTAATTTGGATCGTGACAGAATTATATAAGGTTCTATTTGAAAATCATACACTTTCGAGGTTCTTGTTTCATTAGCAATTACTGAGAATAGTCGAGTACGCTGTCTTACCATCAGCTCTTGTATTAAAAGAGCCTTAAAAGTCTTTAAATAACATCTCTAAAGTACATAGATTAAGTAGATACATGTATATTTCTTGGTAACTAAAGCATTTTCTTAAAAAAGCCTTATCTAAAAATATCTCAAGTGCAAAATTTAAGCAGAGATAATATTAAGCTATTTAATTTAGCATTTTAGTTTTTACCATTTAATATTATATTCATAATTATAGTGTCGTATTTCATATCAGTTTTCTATATATGTCCTTTCTGATAATTGTCTATGGGTATTGTTGTAGTTAATTATTGACTGTTAGAATATACTTTCACAATAGCTGAATGACACAGTCATAACAACAATGTAAAGATTTAAACTAATATTTACAATTCTTGGAAAGGGAGACACCCAAGAGCCATACAAACAAAATTGAAGATAATAGATGCTACATCGATGTATAAGAGGCGATGAAAGGCGCAGTCCCGTCTAAACAAAAAACCACCTTGACAAATTGAATGAAATTAAAACCTGATCTTGTAATTTTCTGTATGAATTTTAAACAATATATGTATTAATTGTTTAAGTCTGTCTATATATTGCATAATTAGAGGTATATTTGATAAAAATAGCTAACAGAAACTCGATAATATTTCAAGCCAAAACACTTTTACAATCACAGTTAATATTCATTAATTTTATTACTTAAGATCGGTTACCCTGTTAGATTACTTGTACTCATACAATATTAAAACACGGCATCTATTTTGTTTATCGACTTAACACTTTTATCAAAAACTGTTTCAAAAGAAGCATGAGAAAGAATGTGGCTGTAACAGATGGTCTAATGTGTCTTAATATGCAAACAGATGACAACTATTAATTGATAATTAATTTAGTTTATTTACCCTTGGGTTACAGTAAAAGACGTGTCAAAGCAACAGAAAAAGAAGAAAATATATAAAACTGATTAATTCCTACTATTAATTAATTAATACTAATATCCTAGTAAATGCGTTACGGAAACCTTACAATGTTCAATTTTGTAATAATGGTGTGAACATGGTAATTATGTGTCTACTACTTCTATATATATAGTAGTGCGTGGGTATCATATAAACATATTGAGATTTCATCTACAAAAGGAAGACCATTTTTTATGAGTCAAATCATTCAGTATTATTTAAGGTGAACCTATAGATATACTGTTGTCATCTACTTGAGACTAAACCAGGCTTTAGTGTACTATTGTTATTGCAGTCAGGCTTAAGACTTTGACTGTAATCAGGATAAACACTTTGACTGTAATCAGGCTAAACACTATGATTGTAATCAGACTTAAAACCATGACTGTAATCAGGCTAAATACTATAAATGTAATCAGGCTAAACACCATGACTGTAATCAGGCTAAAGACATCAAGCTAAACACATGACTGTAATAAGGCTAAACAATATGACTGTAATCAGGCGACACACTTTGACTGCAATCAGGCTAAACACTATGACTTTCATCAGGCTACACACTATGACTGTAGTCAGGCTAAACACCATGACTGTAATCAGGCTAAACACTATGACTGTAATCAGGCTAAACACCATGACTGTAATCAGGCTAAACACTATGACTGTAATCAGGCTAAACACTATGACTGTAATCAGGCTTAACACTTAACACCATAACTGTAATCAGGCAAAACACTTTGACTGCAATCAGGCTAAACACTATGACTGTAATCAGGCTAAACATCATGACTGTAATCAGACTAAACACTTTGACTGTAATCAGGTTAAACACTATGAATGAAATCAGGCTAAATACAATGACTGTAATCAGGCTAAACACCATGATTGTCATCAGGCTTAACACTATAACTGTAATCAGGCGAAACACTATGACTGCAATCGGTTGAAACACTATGACTGTTATCAGGCTTTATACTACTATGCCTGTAATAAGACTAAACAGTTTCACTAAATAAAATATTATTTTTCGTAGCCTTGTTTTTTCGGAAGTATAATTTAAAACGTAATATGCATGATAAAAAATCTAACACGGGTTGTTGTCTCAAACATGAATATCTAGCTTTAAGATTCTTGTCGTGAAATATCTCTAGTTTTTCTATGTTCTTCTATGTTTTTCATTATGTAGTTTAGCATGTCATTAAAGGGATTGTACAGATTGCCTGAATACCCTTGAAAAACAAAGCAAACAAATATTTGATTGGATATATTTTACTTGATAAGGTAGGATATAATTCCATAAAAAATTTCTTTGCTAAATCTGAATATAAAATTGAAACAATATAAATTCTATTTAACTGTTATATGTACGAAAAAAACATTAATCTGTATACATATCAATTGTCATGTTATCAATGGCGACTTTTTTAAAGGCCCATTATGCCCCAGATTTTTTTCTTTTCATTTTTATTTATTTCTCAAAAGCTTTTAATTTTGGTGTACTTTTATAGTGTCCAAAATACTACTATGTTCATATCTTGCTATTTTTATGACAAATCATTTCACAGTAACCGCTGTTTTCCACGGCTAGCAAGCATGTAACATTCTCCAAAACAATAAGTTAAACATTATTCAATTTATGTAAAGAACAAAATGGTTTCTGAGGCATCTTGTACCTTTAAACTGGCTTTTGCGTGCAACAGGAAGACACAAAATGAATTAGACAAGGCATAGATTTAAAAGATTAGTTATCAGTTATATGTACAATATGAAACATACAAAAGAAGCTATTTAAGGGTGAAGACAAAACAAAAACAAAAAACGACCGAGTCGTGTCTATGGCGTGACACATGTTAAATAATTGTATCTCAAACAAATTGCTTAAAACAATATTTATAAGGTAAGATTGCTTTAACCAATCAAAACTGTTGGTACAAGTCTCGAAAATATCCCATCATGCAAATTATAGTCTATCAGATGTGTAGATAAAAGAGATAGGCAACTTCCTAGCCAATTAACTACTCCAAATCTCTCCAGAGGCATGCACGTCGCGTAGAAGGCACACGGCAGGTCAACGTCAAGTTATCTCAAGTACAGGATATGATTGGTTGACATGTCGTGACTAACTCTGGAGGGTGGCGCTAACAAGGATCGTTTTTGTTAGAGATGGCGTCGGAAAGCAGATTCCTTGGATAGTATTGTCGTCTCTTTCAACTACCAACGAGCGGATAACATGTACCAGGAAGTTTCTGCATGAAAAGACATCCTCTATGTGACTTCAACAGTGGACCGGCATGGACGCTAATAAATCTTGGACATATGGTTATTCCGGCGCCGAGTATAAACAAAACTAAACACACACACACACACACACACACACACTAGCCAGTTAAGATATCGCGTGTGAAGCAAGTAAAACCAGATATCAAAAGTAAAATAATACATTTTCTGAAACCTATTGAATTTGTCTATGCCCGCAGGTAAAACATTTATAGTTCCCATTTAAGTAAATGATACATCAATTTTTAAAGAGAGCTACTTATTAATTTTTGTTGCAACACTATTCGAAAAAATATTGTTGCAAAACTATTCGAATGACGAAAAACTGGCTCAGTGGGTATGTTCTGCTATGTTTTTTTTTCTTCGGGAAAAGCAAGGAAAGTTACCAATATTTTAACATGTGGCAATAGATAGCAGATTTAACTTTAAAATGATGTATGATGTAAAAGGATCAAATGTTCATCCATAAAGTTTTATTTGCTACAAAATGCCTAATTTTTCACTTTATGATAGGCATGAGTAATATTTCAATGGAGTATATGGGAGCTGCTTATCTCTGTTATCTACATCTCTGAATCTATGTAAAATTGAGTTTTGACCATAATTATTTCTTTTACACAACTGTTATTTTTTAATTAAGTACATATTTTTAGAGTTCAATAAAGCTTTTTCCATTCAAAAACATGTAATTGTTAGCTCATAATTATTTTTAGAACAATTATTTTAAATACATATTGATTTTTAAGTGGATATATTTTGTTTCACCTGAAAAATATTTTTAGAACACAATTATTTTTGAGCATTTATTTCGCTATTTTATTGGACAAATATATCTCTAAGTCAAAAAAAATTTGGCATAAAATAATGCGATGTTTATCACCCCATGACTGGTACAATTAATTTTCATCAGCCTCATCTGAGTCTTATGACGTAGCACATTGTTAAGCAAAACAATTTTCTATAAAATGTGATAAAACATTTCTCCAATTTAAAGAAAAACAAATCATGGAAAAATCCGAAAAAAACACCCCAACTTGTATGTTGATTTGATCAGAAGGGAAATGAAAATCCATATCTTCATTAGATATTTGATAAATAATGCCTCAGACAAAACGAAATCAGAAAAATTAGAATATGTTTACCGAGACGAAAACCTAACATTGAATATACCAATGAAGCATGTATATGGTAAATTTGAAAAAAAAATGCAGCTCTCTTATTAAAACGTTTATCGTACTTTTTATAAGCTGATTTGAAAGAAAAAATGTTTTAGGTCACCTTTACATTTGATTTGATAGTTTTGATTATTGTTGAATTACAATGTATACGGAATACTTGTAACACACTTTTTTAAAAAGGGATTAAATTACAGAAGTGAGTTGCAAAGATCATATTTAGTAAAATAATTTAAAAAACGCCATCTCAACAACTACACTGTATTTCTAAAATTAGAATGGCTAAAATTTTGCATTATTTAAATCTAAACCAGGATTGACTCCTTATACTCGTATCTCAGATGTTCCCGAATATATCGAGATCCATCAGCAAACAAAACAGGAGAGGGTACAGGGGCAAAGCATGGACACCAAAATATCAATACCGCAAATCATTAAAAGAAACATGTTTGTGTCAAAGGAAATTAAACTTTTGTAATGATTGAAGGATTTAGTAAAACACAAAGAGCAGTACTCCAATATTATTTTCCTTACATATATAGAACTATGTTTAGCTTAACTTGACAACACATACTGATACTAATATATTTCCTTAGAACTATGAATTGTCACATACATCTTTATCAATATTAAAAAACAGAAAAATAGTCCACATCTAAAATAATATATCGGCAAATTAATGTCTAAAAGCTGTCATTAAGGTAAATTATTATAATGTTTATTAAGAAATATAATTAAAAAGAGACTGTTCAAAGACTTACAGCATCTTGGCTTTGGCAAATATTCTTAATCGCAATGAAACTGCTCGTAAACATTACAATCTTTCTTCAAGATACGATCCTATAAACATTCTTTTTAAGTATTCTTTTTCGTCAAATCCTTTTTTCAAAGCTAATGGCTTTACATACCAAGTCTCGTGAGAAGTGTTAAAATTCTCGATAATCATGCCAAGATCATTTTGACTTTCATTTCCACGTGTACAAGTAATATCATACTGGAACTCTTTAACTTTTAACTGATCTTCGTAAGTAGCAAGATATTTTCTCAACAATTCTTTGAAACAGGCATCATAATCATCGTCAGGAAAAGATTTATTTTCAAACCAAAGCCTAGCAAGAATTGTAGAAACTGCCCCAGTTATAAAGGTAATCAGTGTTTTAACACTGCCGGAAACATCCGTCTCACGACCAAATGTTGATAGTAATATCAGTATCACAGAGAGAAGAAAGGCGACACTGATTATTTCTTTGCATTTCACCAATAAAAGTGATTTTGTAGAACCAGGTGACAAATAACCTGGCAGAGAGGATACTTTGTTGATAATTTCCTTATGTACATATCTAATGTATATATTTTCTGGAACACTAAAATGTTGAAAAACTACGACTCCTTTGAGCAATAATCGGACACTTTTATCTTCGTCACAATATGCAAATCTACACGCGGGGTGATCTACATCTCCATGTAAGAAAAAGGATTGACTCGTTTCATAATCCTGCGATTCCTTACATAGTTTTCTGATAGTTTTGAAAACCTTTCTCGTAAACTTTTCCGTTTTGTCTTTTACATCATTAATGGAATCGTTTACGAACTTGATGAAGATCAGCAAAAGAACGGCAAAGTAAAATACGTCTTCATAATTCAGGAACAAACCAAGAATTGTACAAAAGAGACACTCGACATAGAAAAGAATACCTGTTACAAATAGATAAAACATTCCACCGGTACATCCTAGTAAATATAAAAAAGAGATCAGAATCGAAATATTATAATTACTTTTGCTGCTTTTGTATACATTTGTTATAACAAGACATAAAAACTGTATTAAAGGGAAACAACTTGTGGACATTTTGATGCACCGGATATATAAAGGAATCGATTGTCCGTCAGCTGTGCTCTCTTTTGTAAATGTAACACGAAGGTTGTGTTTTAATATGTTCGTCAAATTGAAATTTGATTCACTTTGTTCTGCCAATCGTAAAATCCAATTTAAAATTTTCCATTGCAGAACGATCATTACCGAATCAATAATCAAAAGTACAATAAACAAAATAAGATAGATAAATGTAATTACGAATCCATCATATTGCAAAAAAGAATGAAGTGGAATGATAAAGAGTGGCAGAAAGAAAACATTAACGAGAAAAGCGACTGTAATTTCGTTTTCACTTAATATTATTCTATGAGAACAACAACATCTTAATTTGCATGGCTTTAAATTATCCTTTACAAAAATATAAAGAAATTGAAAAATACCAGACGACGGGAAAACTTCTGATTGGAGTAAACTTGCATTCAATGAACCACTTAAACGTGAAGCTTTTATATTTATTGTAATTTTTGTATTGCCAGTTACACCTAGATCAGAGCCGAGGAGATCTAATAGCTTCTTCCGAAGTTCACAAAGCATTGTTTGCTTCACAAACGATACTTTTTTCCAATTATCTGAACATCTACTAGTGTTTCCTGAATTTGCAATTAAAACATTCATGTCAAAAGCCAAGTTATGTAATTTAAATGTATGACACAAACTTTCTCTATACATGTCTTTTGGAATCCAAGAAATGCTCTGTGCAACTGCAATAAATGCTATTATTCCAAATATCACTTTCAGGATCTTACGCCATGGTTCATGTTTTAGTGTTTTGCAATTGATATGTTTTCCAGTCGGTGAAAATTCACAACAGAAACCATCAGATTCGCTTGTACCGTTGCAAATGCGAATAGTTTTATCTTCGTCGTCGTCGTCGTCGTCGTTTGAATTTAAATCGGAAGCAATGGTTAATAGCTCACGTTTCAGAAGAATGTCTGCAGCAACGGTAGTCAAATTTGCTAAACAATCTTCTGGTTCTTGGTCTAACAACAAATGTACCTTTGCAATACCATAGGACAATGTTCCAAGCGATTTCACATTGAAATGGTCAGGCAAAAGAAGTAAACGTTTTCCAGAATCAGATGTTGTTAGAAACCAATCCAAAGAAGATGGGAATGCTCATTCTGCAATGATACATTCCATTTGATCTCAATGTTCAATTCTATTAGCCGGTTGTTGTCGTTAATCTTCTCTCCAAGTGAAATGTACGTTTTATCTAATGCTGGTTTAATTGTGCAATTAGATGTATCGTGATTAGTTTTGTTGTTTAAAACTAATGTATATTCTGTGAAATTCCGACACTCAACTTTGTTAAAGCATGTTAAAAGTAACACTAATTGGAATAAAACCGTGTGATTCAATCTTTTCTTCGTAAAAAGGTATTCCATCTTTAAAGCGAAAGCTGTGAAAATAATCTTCACATATATCTAGTATTTAATATAGCTTTTTATATATAAATGATCAACAACGTTAGCGTCCATAAGAAAAGCTAATGCATTTATTACAGACATTCGTAAAAAGCAACTAAAAGAATGTACTGTTTAGGTCCATATACCAGTATCCATCTGTAAGAACAGATTATAACATTGCATTCCGACATAACAAAAATACAGACATTTTGAACGTAATCACCTTAGCCAGGTATTTGTTGAACACTTTTAACTTCCTCTTCCGACTTCGTTAAACATTATTGGGTGTTTATATTACCCAATAATTGTTGCAATTGAAAAAACCGCATCGTCTAGTATCACATTTCATGAAGTCTAGCGTGTACAAGGTTTTAAATAGTTAAAAAGTTAATTACATGTACTATTAGAAAAAGTCAAACATAGCCAGGTTTCTCTACTTCAGTCAAGGTGGGTTTTGTTTCCATTTTTAACTAGTTTTTTTCTTTGTTATTTTTCTTTTGTTTCATCATAACTTAACATGAGATATAATCAAGGAAAAGTCACTTTAAAATGATCTGTATGATGATAATACAAACACTTTTCAGCGTAACAATCAGTAAGTTGAAACATTCACACCTTAAATTCAATATCTCGCGATCGTGTAGGTCCCTTAATATTTTTTTTAAATACGTTAAATGTCAATGTACGTACGTATTAATAAAAATTGTTTTTAACATTTTTTGTCTTAACTCTATTCTTTCAGTTTTCTTCCGAAAAATTTAAGTTACGGTATTCATCTCATAGTTAAATGCTCATCCTCTTAATAACATGTTGGAAAAAAAATCGGGTTTTGTTCTTATTCATCCAATGTATAGATCAGACTACGTATAACAAACAATATAACATATGCAATTGTATAAATATTTCATGAGCGCCAATAGCCACGAGTAAAGTATGATAATTTTCATACCACAAGATGAAAATAAATCCTGTATTAATAGTTAATAGTGTTGAAAAAAGAACCACTAATTCATATAAAAATATGTAGAAGTATTCTTACAATTGGGGTAAATAACCATAGCTTGATTTTATTTTATATATGTTATCTTTGAAATGTTTCCCAATATAATTGTGTTAGTAAATATAACACAATATGGATTGACGGCACACCTAACATCCAAATAAAACTGTCTCCTACCGCAGGCAATATGAAACAATGGTTAGTGTATGTATTTGCCTTTATTCGTGCACATGAGTACGAGTAAGTAACGAAGGTTTGTGTGTTTGTTTCTTTGATTGATTGGGTTTTACATCGTGTTGGTCATATAGCGACGTTCCAGCTTTACTGATGGAGGAAGACCTCAGGTGTCCTTCTGTGCATTATTTCAGGCACGAGTTTAAACTCCCCAGCAGTCATTATTATGCTGCTGACCGTTCCAAGGCGGCGCCCCACTGTGTTCCTCAGATGTATGTCTATGTTGTTTCATACTGTTTTGGTGACACTTTTGCTTGTGTCCCTTGTTGTTTTCTCGTCTACGGTAAGTATCTTCCCCTTTGCCTCTAGTTTTTATTTCTTTGATTACCCCCTTCCCCGGTCTTCTGTCCCCTTCCCCTTTGTGGGCCTATTATTATTTTCTTTGAATTCCTAATCAGTTACAAATCATTTATCATTTAATGATTAACCTGTCCGTGCTCTGTCTTTACCCTGTCCTGTTTTTGTTTGGGGTCCGCCTGGGCTCCTTGCCATTGGTTCTTGTTGCTTGGTCATATGGGGATTGCGTTCATTGAACGCCGCCTTTCCTTGTTGATCTTGTTTATCATATTTTGGTTTTGGTCATGGTCAGATATTTTTGACAGTTATCCCCCTTGAACTTGGAACAAAAATTAAAATACACTATTTCTTATTACAAATATGCAATATACAGGTTAACACTGAATAGTTTCAGGGCCTTGAACTTTGTATAAAAATGGTGTCATAACATTGAATAGTTAAAGAGTCTTGAACTAAAAATAAAAAAATTGGTTTGTGCAAACAAATTTGGAACTAAATATTATTATAACATTTGAAACTTTGGCTGCATGTGGGGACAATGGCGGCGTGACGACACATTTCTAATTTTTAAAGTAATTCATATATGGGAAAATATGAGCCAAAAATTTATAAAAGTATTTCATACCATGGTGAGGTCTAAATTGGTATGTCCTGGTATCATGAAGTTTATTCCTTTAGACATAACATGATAAAATTATATATTCATAAGATTAAATTCTTGCGTTGTGTTAAAACATAAAGTTAAGTTATAGTTTTGAAATTCACAAAACTCAACATGTGATCTGCAATCCTTTCCTGTCTACTGCAGGCAATTTGCATTAACAAATTTAAATTAGTCCCTTGATATAACGTTATGCTGTCAATATAGAATCATTTGTAGACAATTTAGCGTGTTTAAAGCAGAGACGTGAAACCTTAAAAGCAAAAGCTATTTCCGAAATATTCGTTGAACTCTAGACATATCTATGTACTGTATCAAGTTTAATTTACATATTCTCATCTTGCGAATTTTTATAGCTGCGAAAAGGCGTATTTAACAAATGCGTGAACATTTGTAGCTTCATCCAACTGTATTATCATCACTATGTTTTAGGCACGACTTAGAATACCGCTCTTGAATTATAAACATTTCGAGATAAAAGTTATAACTTGTGAGTATTATCTTTTAACAACTGCCATAACGATGCGATAATAGTTTTTTATTTAGAAACCTCGGCGTGTGCGGAACTAAGCACCTATATGACATCATACCTGCCCATGAATCAGCCGTGAATCTTTGTTACCCTTATTTGTTTGTATTTATAGTATTATATTCATCTGTGTTAAAGTTCACTTGTTTTTCTTTTTGGCAACACTTTGGCGGTAATGCAAAAAAACCTAAATCTTAATTTTTATGTTTGTCTAGACATATGAAAAATCATTTTACCATAGAGACAGCAAGTGGGACATCATTCATATGGCAAATTTTGATAATGTGATACTCGTATATATAAATAATTGTACATTTGTGTAAATATAAGGGGAATCTATAAATGCTTTATCTAGATATACTGTTCCAAATATGAACTATTTAATAGAAGGTAAAGTTCATGCACTGCCGTATTGATATTTTTACTTTTATTCGCTTAAACCGTCTTCATTTCTTCATACATAAATCATTTCAATGCGTTTTAAAGTTGTTTTAATGAGACTGGTAAATGCCTTTAATGTCTAAAATATTCAAAAATATTATCAAAATCTCCACTGAAATATTACCGAGTGGTATTTAACCTGAATGTCTTTGCTTGTTCATGTATTATACACAGCATGTTATCCAACCTTTACAGACTATTTACACAAATATTCATTCAAATGTCATAAAAGTTTGTTTGCGGTTAGACGCTAATATTTTTTTTAAAAAAACGGTTTAAAGCGGCATGCCTCCAGATCCATGCAAAATTTCATAAAACTTTTGAAATGTTTTTAAAAGTAAAAACTTGAAAAGTGAACAAAGATAGTAATTTCATTGAAAACGGCACTTACAGTTGACATTAATTACCAAAAACATAGGTCAAAACATGCAAAAATAGCCTTTACTTTGTTAGTTATGCAGTAGAAATGTGGTAATAAATACTGCAAACTCAGTCATTTATAGCAAATAACATGTAAAGTTTTACTTGAATCTTAAATCTTTTTAATTGCTATATTTTTCTCAAGTTTGATTACCATGAATTCTAACACGACCCGCATTTTTCCCTATTGAACATAGAAGAACCGAAAGTGTGTGTTATTATGCAATAGAGTCACTGTTTGACGTTCTATATTTAGACATGTGACGTAACCACTATAAAATCCGACGCGCAAACAATAAGTACGGAAACAAATCAGGCGCAATTTTGTTTAATAGCAGGTACGGCAGCATTTATTTGTTTACGTCGTGTTAGAATCGAAATAATATATCCAAATCGGTGATTTTATCGCTGGATAACATCACTGTTTGTCGTTCGATTGCGCATCATTATATCACTCGGGCTACAGTGATGTTATTGAGCGATAAAATCACAGTTTGGGATATATTATTTCTTAAATATTTTGGCTCATCTTGAGGCATACAGCTTTAAACAGCTATAAGGAGAGAACAAGACTGTCCTTAAACATTCGCAATAAAAGTATAAAGTACACGTACACAATTACAATAAAATCTAATTACAATGGCTAAAAGGTTTATGCTAGCTGTTGTCTGTTTACAATCATTTAACGAGGTATAAAATGATGTGTACCTTTTTCTTGTGGCCAACAATACTCGGTATAAATTACAATGGAAAACTACGAGTGCTTTACGTAATCTAAAAGAAAGAGGGGTTTACGTTCAAAGTTTAGGCTAGCATTTTACAAACAAACTGTTTATAAAACGGGAGTTTTTCCTACTTTCCTACGACTTTGTTTAATTAAAGCTGCACGTTACAGTATGAAATAAAAGAAAATAACGTTTTTTACATGGGCGAAACTTAAAGGAATGGCTCTTTCACTGGTTATCTATGGACCGACACTCTTATTTTATAAGCTGATTAAAACGGGTGTAGGCCCGCGGGCTTAGCTCAATGTTATAAACAATACGTCTATAATATATATTTCGCAAGTGTAGATTACATGTTTATGTAAAGTGTTGCATTTGTAATGAACTAAAATAGAAAAAGACATAGATGTTTTTCATTAGAATGTCTTGAACCCGTACTTACCGTTCAAAATGTAAACTGATTCAGCATCGTTTCACTGAATTTCCCGATTACACAACCGAGGAAACACAACATTGTTGGCATGAATTAAAGGCAGGCACAATATGCCTTAGAAATTATTATTTCTTTTTTCAAAAAGTCGCGATTTTAGAGCATATTACCTGAATAATGTAATGCTGAATGTAAAACTGGTTTTCATAAATGTAGCAAAATATAAATCACATTACATGTAATTGTACCAGATGCAAGACAGCAACAGGGAAAAAACACGGAACATGTAATTCGCCAAAAAAGTACCTTTCTTGGAAAATATACGGAGACAACAAAACTAGATATTTTAATAACTAAAAATAAAAGCCTTTCTTGAGTATAACAAAACGTTTGGAGTCACAGCCTGCCCCCCCCCCCCTTCCCCAACGCGATACACCCTTGTAAGCAATCAACATTTCTTAACATTTGGTACTGTAATGCCGGCTCCCCCTCATATTGGTAGCTGAAATTGTCTTGAAATTGTGACAACGTTTAAATATCAAGGTTTATATCTGATGAAATGGTGATATTTCAATAAGATAGTGGGGGTAACTTATTAATACTACATATAATCCATTTCTCTACTATATCAAATACCAAGTTGTTTGTATCAAAAAGATGTTTGTTTAAATCGGCCATCCTTGAATCGTCCTCTGTATAAATGTGTCACATAAAGTATATGCTTTTTGTTTTTGTTATTACGCTGTAATTCTAGCGCTATTCTTTTTTAACAAAATATATTTTTACATAGATTATATAGATTAAAGGTCCATTATGTCTCAGAAATGCTATCCTTTTTTATTTCTCAAAAGATTTTTACTTTTGGTATCTTGTTTGTTTCCAAAAATATTTATTTGCCGTATAGATGAGTTATCTTTTGCTTCTTTAGATATGTTGTCAGTTGGTGTAATTATAGTGAATTAATTTTTTGTATGGAAGTCAAATTACTGCTCAGTGCCTTAACAACATATTACTGCATGTTTAGAGCTACTTTCGTCAACTGCCTGTCAGTGCGTTACTTATTTAGTGAAACTGTAACAGTTTATATAATAGTACAGGGCTCAGTAGCAGTGACTTGAAACTAATTGCAAAAAGTGATTTGAACGAAGAGATTTTTTATAACGAATACTGTAAATACCATTTATTATCAGAGACAGTTCTGGACTTAAAGTGATAACTTTACTTTAATTGGTCGAACTTTAAATTTAAATGTATCCTCAGAGAAATATAATAGAGATATCTGATTTCAAAGTTTCTATGATACACGATTTTATTTCAATAAATTTTAGTTTGTATCATAATTAATTTATTCAATATGATCCAACACAAGCATTGTTGCCTTTGCATGTATAGAATATAACCCCAATTTTAGCGCCAATTAAGCGTTACACACCTTTTAATATGTTTTTGTGTTTGATGTCATAAATATGAGTTGGGTTACGGTAATTAGAAATTAAACTGCGTTATTGAAGAACAGTTAAATCTTTTGATTATATATTATCTACATGACACCGGGGGATATCACTTTCAACTGACGTCAATCGCCACACAGGGAAATTGGTGGTCATATCATAATGGGGGGAACCCTGACGTTAGTGTATGCGAGATGTATGCAAAGAAAACATAATAGAACGGAAAATATCAATAACAAATTGTCCATCTTACCGGAGGGGAAAAAAGAACAGATTCATACATGTACATGGTGGCAGTTTAAAACAGTTTTTTTACGAAGCATGTTAGAATATAAATTATGTTCTTTGTACTGAAGTTGATTGTACAGTGGAAACATTTATACATAATATTTTATAAAAAATCTACTGGAGTTGTCTTTATTATTCAACATCTGTGTGAGAAAGACATTAATATTTACAAATATATTAATACAAACTTTCAACTTAAACATTTTTAAGATATGTCTTCCCTGTTTCAATGCTTAATGTGCTCATATTTTTGTTGTTTTTATTTTCTCAAATGTAATATGTGCGCGTATCTCATAAAATGAGATGTAAATGTACCCACTTTTCACGTGAGACAAATTTCAATATTGATAAACATATAGTTACGTTTTTTCTTCATATAGTATAGTATAGCATTGAATTTATGTATCTTTTCTATTACTATAGTATAGTATAGTATTTATGTATGTAATAAGAAAATATTTTGTCATGGTAAGATTTCAAGTATTCAGTCTATAAGGACGCTTAATTTGTTATCAATGTAACATAAGAGGAGGAAATCGCCTTAATTAATTCACGTATAGCCCTATGACTGTCAAATACAGAAATATCAAATATACAATAAAATCATACTACTAACAAATAAATGGAGGGTTATTGGAGTAATAAAATGGATAATGAGATCTTGCTTAGATTTCCCTTCAGCACTGGTGACTAACAACCATTGTGTATCTAGAGAAAAACAGATTATATTACATGTTATACCATTTGTAGCAAACAATCTAATTGTTTGTTGTTTTTTTTTGTATTAATTTATCATTTTGTAACTTCTAAATTATTACAAAAATATATTTTGATGTTTCAAAGAGTAAATTTTGTCAGTTTATAGTCTAATCTTTTCCATCAAGTCATAAATATATCGGTTCTGATTTTGCATACAGTCACGTGATTCAATAAACCTAGGTAACTGTACGATTTTTTTAAACAGTCGCTCGAGGATTATGCTTTGTTGCGGCAAAATGTGTAATATTACACTAATTTTTGTTTCAGTATAAGATAAGTATTTTTGCTAAAACAAAAGGATAATTAAAATGACATATTTTAAATCTGTACAAGTACATAAAAGTAAAAGTAATATTTCTCATTATAAAAGAAAATATTAATACTCTTTCCTCAGCATGTTCGTGTTTCTTGCGCCAACTAATATTATTGCTATTTAGTCCTCATCTCTCTTCATCCATTTCAGAGATGTTCGTAAATTGACAGGGACACATTTTATTGCCAAATCTAAAGAAATATTTTGTAATGCCTAAAAAATGGGATGTTAAGCCATAACAAGAAAGGAGAAATAATGACGTTCTCTAATCAAGTACAAGTGCGTTTCTATGTTGTTGTAATTTTCAACGACTAACTATATAAATGTCATCTTAGTTGTCTTTAAATATCTCTTATTTGTAACAAACGATTAAAATGGTGTGTAAACACTCTTTGAATAAACATGGATATACTTAGAAACTTGGCAGTATTCAATGCAAAGGATGGGAAATTGGTCAAATTACAATTCGTTACAAAGGGAATGGAACATGACACAAATTTAATAGTCATTCTGTACTTTGCTTACACATAATGCTTAATTGATATTTGCCTTAAGTAACGTATTCAAGAAAACATAGTATGACAAAAAAATCAAATCAATTCTGAATTCAATGATCATTGTAAGGCTTGAAACGTACAAAGCCGGTGCTAGGAGGCGTGTTTTATGTTGCACTTTTTCATTATCCCTCGTGTACAGACTAAATCCAACCGAGTCTGCAATTTCAATGTAATTTTGTTGTGATTAATGCTTCCGAGGGATCACACTTTTTCCAGATTTTTGTACTTCTCCACAGCAGGTGTCAAGTGCTGTGTGGCAACTGTTAAAAGTTCACCCGTACTTAAATTAAGTGTTGTTTTTTCTAGCCCTTCTGGGTCATTGATTTCAGCACTTTTAAGTGTTGAAAATTGAGTAGCGCTCAAACCGGTGTTAGGGGGCGTGAAGGATGTTGCACTTTTTATTATCCCTTATGCACAGATTAAATCATACCGAGTTACCAATTTTCATGTAATTTGTTGTGATTAATGCTTCCGAGATGTCACACTTTTTCCAGTTGTTTTTTTAATATAAAATATTGAGTTGAAATAGTTCAATACTGCTCAATCCGGTGCTAGGTGTTGTGATATTGTATTAGGATACAGTATATCCCCACGCTGTATTGCCATATGGCAGGAAATATAGAGAACTGTTCTGTTCTTCAGCTCTGTTACATTCATGTTCATCATGACAAAATTTAAATTTAGGAAAGTAATAATACATCAATATTCTCCTTGTTTATGTGATAAAAAGTTATTAACTCTGTGCAATATCTTGTAAACTGTTTAAATACAATTTCCCCTTTATGATACAAAATCAAAAATTAATGTTCTGATATTTAAATAATACTATAAGGAAGAACCGTAGTTAAACATACAAAATTTACGTTGGGCTAAAATATGATAAACAAGGTCAACAAGGAAAGGCAGCATTCAATAAAATAGATAAATAAAGAATCCCTAAAGAAAGCCCAACACGACAAAATTGAAAATGTTGCAGGCTCGGTTTGATTGAGCCTGTTCATGGACAGTACTGGAAAGTGCAAGTTACCGTCCACGCCCCCTAGCACCGGCTTAAGCAGAATTCAACATTTAAACATGAAATAGTAAAATTTTGAATTTAGAAACATCCGCAGATGTGTTCATACGGCGGTTATCATGGAACCTTCAATGTGACACTTCCGTGCCATTCCATGAAAAGCGGCGTATGGTCCCCAAGTAATAAAAAGCGTGTGCCCTAAACGAGAAAACAATTGGCGGAACTAAATAAAATGGAATTTTGAAAGGGGATCAGAGGTTATGAAGCCTGCGTATCACAGATAAGACGTCAAAAGACAAATTTAAAAAGCAGGCAACATATCCTAAGGGTGATTCAACATTATTCAAGTTGGAATATTGGAACCACCCAACTAGAAAATGCCGAAAAGTTGAAACTAAAAATACTACAAGCACAACAATAATGTCGTGCTGAACGATCTTCAAGGATCGAAAATATAACATCATTGATTAAATGTACGGGGAGACTTTTTACAGCCGCCACACGGCACAAATAACACGGATGTGATCATAAAATAGATAAATAAAGAATCCCTAAAGAAAGCCCAACACGGCAAAATTGAAAATGTTGCAGGCTCGGTTTGATTGAGCCTGTTCATGGACGGTACTGGAAAGTGCAAGTTACCGTCCACGCCCCCTAGCACCGGCTTAAGCAGAATTCAACATTTAAACATGAAATAGTAAATTTTGAATTTAAAACATCCGCAGATGTGTTCATACGGCGGTTATCATGGAACAATAAACGCAGCCCCCAAACGACCCAGCAACAAGGACCAGTGGCAAGGAGCTCAGGCGGACCCAAAAACAAAAACTCATCTTTAGTATCTTCCTCTTTGACTTTGTGCGGGAAAATTTCTTTGCGAAGACAACAATTATAGAAACTCTGTTGGTCACTAAATAATGATATAAATCAAACGATGGACGACAAAGCCTTAATTTATTTGACAAATGAGCGAAGAATAACTTGCACTTCAGTGTTGTTATATTTTCTGGTCCTTCGGGATCATTGATGCCAACACTATAAAGTGTTGAGAATTGAGTACCGCTCAAGCCGGTGCTAGGGGGCGTGAGGGATGTTGCACTTATTCATTATCCCTCATGTGCAGACTCAATCAAACCGAGTCTGCAATTCTTATGTTATTTTGTTGTGATTAATGCTTCCGAGGGATCACTTTGTTTCCAGAATTTTGATATTTAATTGAAATTGCTCCTTAAAGATTATTACACTGTTACTGTTCGAATCTCGATTTCTAGATTAATGATAATATAGTTTTAATTATCAGTTTTCAATCAGAAAAAATAACAAAAGAAAATTTTAGTCATATGAATATATATTTTAGGCAATTGAGAGATCACATGAATCAAATTCATACATAACATTAACCACATATACAATTCATCTATTTCTTATACAAGTGAGCATAGACAAATTCATACAAACATTGTATGAGAATACAGCTATATTATACATTTAAGACATTTATAACTCACATCATAACTTGTTTGAACGTCTATTTGTGATCATAATGATTACTACAAGAGTAATATTTACCATAGAGCAATATCTAAATTTTAATAAAATACATATATTAATCAATATAATATATAATATAATATTAACTATCAACATATTAATTGGGAGGGAAGGGTGGGAATTTTTTTAATTATCAAAACATGTGATCTCTAAGTCAACGAAATACAGAATGACCAAAATACCCAGGAAACAAATGGTCAAAAATATTTACCGCCAAAAACAGAAGCGACCAATAAAAAGATGTTTATTGCTGACGTAAACCATAATCAAAATTCGACTAATGAAAAAACACTTAAAATATGATAAACAAGATCAACAAGGAAAGGCGGCGTTCAATGAACGCAACTCCCACATGACCCAGCAACAAGAACCAATGGCAAGGAGCCCAGGGGGACCCCAAACAAATTAAAGGTCAACTTCATTCAACCTTATAATTAAGCTATTTTTAAATCAAAATAATCCAAATTATCAGTTTTCAATCAGAAAAAATAACAAAAGAAAATTTTAGTCATATGAATATATATTTTTGGCAATTGAGAGATCACATGAATCAAATTTATACATAACCACATATACAATTCTTATGTATATTACTTATACAAGTGAGCATAGACAAATTCATACAAACATTGTATGAGAATACACCTATATTATGCATTTAAAAAAGATAAATACAGAATCCCTAAAGAAAGCCCAACATGGCAAAATTGAAAATGTTGCAGGCTCGGTTTGATTGAGCCTGTTCATGGACGGAAATGGAAAGTGCAAGTTACCGTCCACGCCCCCTAGCACCGGCTTAAGCAGAATTCAACATTTAAACATGAAATAGTAAAATTTTGAATTTAGAAACATCCGCAGATGTGATTAAGACATTTATAACTCACATCATAACTTGTTTGAACGTCTATTTGTGATCATAATGATTACTACAAGAGTAATATTTACCATAAAGCTAAACCCACGGTCAAAATAACAAACAAATAAGCAAGAGCATATAAATACACTTAACAAACTATGAACAAAACCTACTAAGAGGCTTTCTTAGTAGTATAACCTTAAAGACTAGCCGTCGCCAGCTTGCATGATAGAGTCTTTCCTGAGAAACAGTGTATCTCAGGCAAAGACAAAGAACATAATTTAATAGTTAATGAATTCAAATCATTATTAGATTCAATACAACAACTAAATCAGAAACAAATTAACAAATCATCAATACAAATGAGCAGTATTAAATAACCCACTAAGAGATTTACATATTATCTCCTTAGCAGTAATAACCTTCCATGCCGGCCAATACCGGATTGTCAGATTAAGCCTTTCATGAGAAACAATGTGTCTCAAACAAAAGCATAAAGTCAGCATATTTCTAATACTAAAAATAGATAAATACAGAATCCCTAAAGAAAGCCAAACACGGCAAAATTGAAAATGTTGCAGGCTCGGTTTGATTAAGCCTGTTCATGGACGGTACTGGAAAGTGCAAGTTACCGTCCACGCCCCCTAGCACCGGCTTAAGCAGAATTCAACATTTAAACGTGAAATAGTAAAATTTTGAATTTAGAAACATCCGCAGATGTGTTCATACGGCGGTTATCATGGAACCTTCAATGTGACACTTCCGTGACATTCCATGAAAAGCGGCGTATGGTCCCCAAGTAATAAAAAGCGTGTGCCCTAAACGAGAAAACAATGGGCGGAACTAAAAAAATGGAATTTTGAAAGGGGATCAGAGGTTATGAAGCCTGCGTATCACAGATAAGACGTCAAAAGACAAATTTAAAAAGCAGGCAACATATCCTAAGGGTGATTCAACATTATTCAAGTACGAATATTGGAACCACCCAACTAGAAAATGCCGAAAAGTTGAAACTTAAAATACCACAAGCACAACAATAATGTCGTGCTGAACGATCTTCAAGGATCGAAAATATAACTAAACATTTTATCTTAAAGATTATTTATAATAATGCTAATGACAATTTATCTTAAAGATTATTTATAATATTGCTCTTTATAATCTTTTATCCCAATTCATGTATCATCCAACACTTATTATTTCAAGTGCGCAATAGTATTTATAAAGAATTCTTTTAAACACCGGGTCCCTTCAAGATTTAAATGTAAACCCCCATCCTTAATGGCATAATATTCACGACGTGGTAAACCGCATTTAAGAAACGACTTGAAGGTTCTCATAAATGAAACCTTTCTGGACTTGCATACTAAAAAATTCTGGAAACAAAGTGATCCCTCGGAAGCATTAATCACAACAAAATAACACAAGAATTGCAGACTCGGTTTGATTGAGTTTGTACATGAGGGATAATGAATAAGTGCAACATCCCTCACGCCCCCTAGCACCGGCTTGAGCGGTACTCAATTCTCAACACTGTATAGTGTTGGCATCAATGATCCCGAAGGACCATAAAATATAACAACCTAACTTATTATTTAAATTTTTAACTCTATCACCAGTGGACTCAAAATCAATTGGTCGAGGAAAAATAGCAGATACAATAATACTACCAGTAGATTGAAGTCGAACGTTAGATACCAAATCATTAAAGGATGAAATAATCTCATCCTCTGAACGGGGACCAGTAACATCATTGGTGCCCACATGTAAAATAATGAATAATAAATCTACCTGACCCTGAGAAATTCTATAACTTTAATCTTGAAATATTAATCCCTGGAAAAGCTGTAATTTTGGTATCCCAAATTCCAGAAACATTTTTCGCTATGGAGTCGGAGACTATTGTACACTTGCGCAGTGGTGGATGACTTACATGTTCTGAAAACATAAAAACTTTGATATATACAATGCCATACTATACATGTAATTTCAAACATAAAATATATGATGAGAAATATCTTTGATTATTTTACACTTATCCTCTATAGAAAGTGAAATGTAACGTTTATAAACGTCAGAATGCCAATCTCCAAGAATCTGAATTTCATCAGAACTAACATTATTCCTAAATGCAAGAGTGGCAAAGCCACGTCTGAATGAATGTGAAGAGTACAAGGAAGAATCTAAACCAATATCATTCAAAACATTACGCAACTTATTTTGAAATAAATGATAAGTGACAGGTTTACCATTAGGTAAAAGAAATAAAGCATCTGACGAAACGCCAGGTACAACTTTTAACATGTTATCATAAGCTGTAACTGGACATAAATGGGAACCTTTTAATCTCAATAAAGGAGTCTGTAAAAGCCGTTCGCCAAACTGGATAGTTTTTGACCAATTCATAGTAACTATTAAATTACCATGAAAACGAGTAACATCAGATCTAAGTAATCACTTATGATTAATTAAATCTTTACTAGTGGTAGGAACCAAATTTGATTTGCGAGCAAGTAAGAAAAAGGCAAATATAAATAGCCACCAATAAGTCAAATTCTCAGCGTCTTTGAAGTCTAAGGCCAAATAATTTTTGTTAAGTATGAAAGGAGTTATAGGTTCGGCTTGTTTGACACAGTGACATTTCAATCTGGAAATGCCACGAAGAGTACAATTAACCAGAAAAGTGTTCATTTCATTTAAATCAAATCCCAGTAACTGATGAACAGTTCTAATCCCACTTAGATAATTACGAATACTAGACACTGATTTAAAAAGAACGACTCAAAAATTGAGAATATAATTGAAGAGTGTTTGTACTCGCCGGTAAATAACAAAATTTGAAATAAATACAAAATAAAATAAACGATTCCCACTGAATTTTTAGATTCTTTCTACTACCTTCAGCATATGCTGAACTATAATATTTGACAGTTTCAACTCAGACTTGAGTTATTTTCTGGTCCTTCGGGATCATTGATGCCAACACTATAAAGTGTTGAGAATTGAGTACCGCTCAAGCCGGTGCTAGGGGGCGTGAGGGATGTTGCACTTATTCATTATCCCTCATGTACAGACTCAATCAAACCGAGTCTGCAATTCTTATGTTATTTTGTTGTGATTGATGCTTCCGAGGGATCACTTTGTTTCCAGAATTTTGTACTTCACAACAGCAGGTGTCAAGTGCCGTGTGGCAGCCGTAAAAAGTTGCCCCGTACTTCACTTCAGTGTTGTTATATTTTCTGGTCCTTCGGGATCATTGATGCCAACACTATAAAGTGTTGAGAATTGAGTACCGCTCAAGCCGGTGCTAGGGGGCGTGAGGGATGTTGCACTTATTCATTATCCCTCATGTACAGACTCAATCAAACCGAGTCTGCAATTCTTATGTTATTTTGTTGTGATTGATGCTTCCGAGGGATCACTTTGTTTCCAGAATTTTGTACTTCACAACAGCAGGTGTCAAGTGCCGTGTGGCAGCCGTAAAAAGTTGCCCCGTACTTCACTTCAGTGTTGTTATATTTTCTGGTCCTTCGGGATCATTGATGCCAACACTATAAAGTGTTGAGAATTGAGTACCGCTCAAGCCGGTGCTAGGGGGCGTGAGGGATGTTGCACTTATTCATTATCCCTCATGTACAGACTCAATCAAACCGAGTCTGCAATTCTTATGTTATTTTGTTGTGATTGATGCTTCCGAGGGATCACTTTGTTTCCAGAATTTTGAGAGTCTTCAACTGTAGATCTACAAAAAAAAACAGAAAAGAAAAATTATCAATCATTAACAAAAACAAAATCTTGATCCACCACCTCACAATACTCTAAATAAAATCCAGTTGTTAACTGGAAAAATTCATCTTTGAATTTATCATGCTGTGACCAACGAGACAAACACTCAGAGATTCGATTTTCCATACTTGACAAATGAACAGCTCTTATTTCACATCGAGATTTAGCTGTTAAAAACAAATTTCTCTCAATAAAATAGATAAATACAGAATCCTTAAAGAAAGCCCAACACGGCAAAATTGAAAATGTTGCAGGCTCGGTTTGATTGAGCCTGTTCATGGACGGTACTGGAAAGTGCAAGTTACCGTCCACGCCCCCTAGCACCGGCTTAAGCAGAATTCAACATTTAAACATGAAGTAGTAAAATTTTGAATTTAGAAACGTCCGCAGATGTGTTCATACGGCGGTTATCATGGAACCTTCAATGTGACACTTCCGTGCCATTCCATGAAAAGCGGTAGCACTGCTATAGAAAATTTTTGATTAGAAATATTTACAGGAAAATCAGAATGAAAATATTTTCCATTGTAAAAACCACCACAGCCTGTTAAACACGAGTCCGTTGAGAAAATAGCATCTGGAATTGATCAATTTTCATATAACATAATAGAAATTCCATTGTATTCTTGTAAAAACTTATGCCACAAAAGAATGTCTTTTTAACCTCAGATGGAATAGGAACATAAATATGTGGAAGATAACTATACAAATCTTTAAGCCAGTTTATAAAATAGATAAATACAGAATCCCTAAAGAAAGCCCAACACGGCAAAATTGAAAATGTTGCAGGCTCGGTTTGATTGAGCCTGTTCATGGACAGTACTGGAAAGTGCAAGTTACCGTCCACGCCCCCTAGCACCGGCTTAAGCAGAATTCAACATTTAAACATGAAATGGTAAAATTTGGAATTTAGAAACATCCGCAGATGTGTTCATAAGCCTGCTTATAAAAATCCTGCTTGACCGCACACATGAAGCCACAAAATTTAATCTACCAATAAGTGATTGTATTTCTCTAAGCGTTGCTTCTGTTTTGTGTAACCATACCTGAATTAATTTTTTTATTTCTAATAATCGTTCTTTAGTTACCGCCATAGTCATTGAATTTGCATTGAAAAGAACCCCTAAAAAATCATTATTTCTGAAGGTTGACAAGCTTTATCCACTGACTCAATAAAACCACAATCCCTTAAGACTTGATCAAAACAATTATATGCAAAAGACGCATTTTGCCTTGTTTCAACTCCAGCTAGGTCATCAAGATAATTGAGTATACAAATACCAATATTATACATAATAAAAGCTATAGTATTTGTAACCCTTTGACAGATTTGAGCCGCAGATCTAATGCCCATACTCAACACAGTATCACAAAATATAGGCTTTTCCCAACAAAAGGCAACTAAATTATAATCACTTGGACAAATACTTATCTGTCTGTAAGCTTTACGCAAATCTTTTTTAAACATAAGACATCCTTGACCTTTAGATTTCACTAATTGAACAAAATCATCTATTCTAGGAAATACCAAATCAACATGCTCATTTAAATATATATATCTTTATCAATGAAATCATTTACAGCATTACCAATTTTCATACTCAAAAAATAGATAAATACAGAATCCCTAAAGAAAGCCCAACACGGCAAAATTGAAAATGTTGCAAGCTCGGTTTGATTGAGCCTGTTCATGGACGGTACTGTCAAGTGCAAGTTACCGTCCACGCCCCCTAGCACCGGCTTAAGCAGAATTCAACATTTAACATGAACTGGTAAAATTTAGAATTTTGAAACATCCGCAGATGTGTTCATATGGCGGTTATCATGGAACCTTCAATGTGACACGTTAGTGCCATTCCATGAAAAGCGGCATATGGTCCCGCTATAAAAGCGGCATATGGTCCCGCTATATATTATTTCAAGTCTGAAATAATACTTCTTTCATCAGTATCTTTTTTGGGAACAGAATTTAATGGAGAAATTTTCAACCCCGAAATAAATGGACCTAAAATGCAAGAAGTATTACTTTCCTTACCCAGATATTTATTAATCTCATCCGGATAATCTTTAGCCCCGGAATGGTTCCTATATTTCCATGTATCAAGTTGATCAAAATGAAAACCTTTTTCTAATAAACCAATGGGAAAACCATATTTTAAAAGATCACAAACTATTAAATCATTATAGTTTGAACCCAACATAAAGTCAGTATTGATATTAGTGTTAACCTGTATTCTACAACCCTCATAATTATACAAACCAGACTGACGGATCTTTTCATGAATAACTACTCTGTCTTAAATAGATTTTGACTTTTCTTCGTGACTTTACAAATGTTAAATTTTACTGAATGATTGCAAATAGCATTAATTCTCAAAGATTCTACATTATTTTCAAACTTATCTTTTTTATAATATTTCGGAAGAAATAAATCAACAGCTTTTTCATGACACTTTACTTTTTTCTTTAAATCATCATACTTATCTTTCAGTCAATTTGACGAATAAGGACATGAGCTTGAGCACTCGGGATGCTCTAATTTAACCTTGTCTTTCAGCCAGCACGAAGCACAAACATGCTGAGACAATCTAGCAACAACTTTTATAACAGTCACATGAGGAGATTTCTGATTGCATTTATTTCTTTGGTACTGACTACAAAACCAAATCTTATCAACAATATCTGATCTGCTCTTTTCAGCTCTTTGCTTTACATTTACACCCTTTCTTGATAACATGACTTGTCAAAATTGCTGACTCAACATATTGATAAGAGTCTTCCCACTGGAGATGACCCAATTCTATCTCCCTTAGTACAGCGGCATAAAAACTTTTAACAATAGCAAAGTCATAAGATGAACAAAGATACATCAATTTCTTTAACAGTTCAATTCTAGCTTTACACTCTAAAGTATGAATAGAGGGATTTGGAATAACTTCCAATTCCCCCGCAACAAACAAATTTGATTCCAATTTATCAAATGTGACTGAACCAGTTACATATTCAAATCTAAGACTTGACTGCGGATACTGCTGTCTTTTTACAACCCTATCCCCAGCTTTAGCCAAAATACCGGAATTTGTTTTATTTTTACGAGAATAAGTGGTATCATATTCCTGCTCAGAATCTTCTGAAGAACTCGAATCATTTATCTTATTCTTACTACTTTTAGGTACTTTTGTTGATTCATTTACAGAGCTGGCATTGCTATCAGAGTCAGAATCTGACTCGGAAGTAGAACTAAAAATATCTAAACCAATTTTGTGCAACTGTGATTTAGCTATACGTCGTATTTTTTTGTTCTTTCGTAAATCATTAATAGTAATTTGATCAAAATTTGTAGCAGATGATTTTTTACCAAAGTTACTTTTTTTCCGCGATTTTGATGACTGAATTGCCTCACCTCTTAACTTCTGAACATCTTTTTTCTGGGCAATTTGTCTCCTTAACATCTCTGCCTCGGACATCTGTTTTTTTCAATTGTCTTTGTTGTTGATGTAAAGCTTGTAACTCCTTTCTCATCACAAGAATATCTGGGCCTATTGCTACCTCCGCATCCTGTTTATCCGAATTCCCTTTGTCTTCATGTTTGTTATTACTTCCGCTTCAACTGAATGTACGTCTCCAGACAACAATTTGAGATCGGTTATGTGCCCTTGTGTCCAGAAGGATTCTTCTACCTCGTCTCCGACACCCTCGTTGAGCAATTTATAGTCAACCCTTTTTCCTCTCTGTGGCAAGGACTTCTTTTGAACATGTTCCCCTTTCTCCTTGGAAGACATGATAACCTCTAACACTGTCTAATGTCCTTGAAAAAGCTCACACGTGCAAAATTATGTACACGTTTTGTTTTATTACAAAACGTAAAGTGTTTCCAAAAATCCTCTCAGTTAACTAACATTTTTCAACTGACTGATAACATAATCTCTAGCACTGTCTAATGTCCTTGAAAAAGCTCACACGCGCAAAAATATGTACACGTTATGTTTTATTACAAAACGTAAAATTTTTCCAAAAATCCTCTGAGTTAAGTAATATTTTCCAACTTTCTGATAAACATACCAGTCTATAAATTAAATAAAATTCTTCAACTTAGTTGAACAAATTCTGTATAAAAATATCAAAATATTTTTTAATTATCAAAACATTTGATCTCTAAGTCAACGAAATACAGAATGAAAAAACACTGAAAAGGTCAACTTCATTTAACCTTATAATTAAGCTATTTTTAAATCAAAATAATCCAAATGGATCACTTAGTTTGTAGATCGTTTTATTTAATGTTTCACAAAGGACTCGATTTAATATACACCTTTAATAAACCTTATACTTGTATTATCTAACTTAATCAATGTGGCCATACCACGTGACTTTTTGGGTACGGTTTCACCCGATTCAGGTATGTTTTTTATTCATAACTTATTTATTACTCAACCGATTTTGATCAGATAAGGCGCAGAGTATCCGTAATTATATCAGCTTTCCAAGGTACATCAAAATTATGAAAACCCCTGAATGGTTTTGGAGAACATTCAAGTACAGTTTTCTTGTCATAGCCGGGGCCGAAGGGAACGGTACACACTCATTTGTCATAACAAGCGATTTCTAGCAAGTCATATGTTTTTGTCACTATTTCATAGAAAAATACATGTTAAATCTGATATATTTACTAGGGCCGGTCTAAAACGCAGACGCTTATGCAGACAATACAGAATATATAGTAAAACGCAGACAATATAGATATAGAGTGTTTTCACAAAACCCAGACGATATAGAAATAGAAGGTGTGAATTAGACTCTTAACAGCTTGTCACATTTTTTTCAGATTAACTTTATAAAATAAGAGATTGATAAGAATTATTATTTGATACAAAATAACATCTTAATTACAGATTAGAAATGATTTTATTTAAATGTTTTATTAGTATGATAATATCAACAATAAATATATAAATAGTGCTATAAGAAAGGGTTTTTTATTCTATGTTAGATTTTAATTTAATTAATTTGAAATAAAACATTTAATACTAGTTCTGTATAATTTTTTAACATAAAAGAAATGTGGACAAGAAAGTAATAACAAAAGAACAGAATAAAACAGAACACATTTTGATTTGTTTTTTATAAAAGTTCAACATCATATACAAAATAATCATACTAGGCTAAAATATATACATATAAAACATATAAAACAAAGTAAGCATTTATAATTATTTCATTTAAATATAAAACAATGTTATAAACATTTTATACATATAAAGATCATTATAATCAGTAAGCAACATTATTATTATAGATGTTTAAGATTAATGTAGCCTTTCAAATGAATTCAATATACATATGTACATAAATATAAGAAAAACAAAAGTAATTTACAACCCTATAAAATATTAACTACTTATTTAACTATTATCAAATTAAGTATACAAATGAACTAAAATTTGATAAATATTTCATTATGCAAGTTATACTGTCTTGAAAATTTAAAAAATAGTTTAAAGTTTATGTTCTAACTAAAATAATACTTGATCATAAGCAAATGTACATTTAGATTACAATACTGGCATAAAGTATGTAAACTATTTATACTGGTAAAAGATGCAACAATATATATTAACATAAACCACAGTTGAACATTTCATCAACATTTGAAATATTAGGAGGGGCATTTACACAAGTTTTATGATACCAAATGGAACAGTTGTCACACTGAACCATATCACTAATACATTCAGGCATATTACCAATGCAATAATTCTGTATAGAAATTAATTTAAATTTTTGTTTTCTTCTTGCACTAACAGTTTTAGACGTAATAGGAAATTCATAACATTTGGAATATTTATATTAATGAATTTTTTATTTCTCCCATATATCTGTGACAATTGAATTTTTAAACCATCTGTCAATATTCTTTCATCATTTCTGTCATTTCCTAAACTGTCCAATAAATAGATTTTTTCATCATGATAAATAGAAGCTACCCAATGGTCTTTATGATTGTGATGTATTTGACATGATGGAGATGAAACTGGCTCTAGATATGTTTTGTATTCCCACATATTTTTATCATTTAAAAACACAGGTACTCGTTCAGTAAGTTGTTCTCGTTCAGTAAGTTGTAAACCGCCTATACTTTTCCCAACTTGTTTGCGTAATAATTTATTGACAGCTTCCATATGATTAGAATTTAATTTCCCTGAAACATTTAATAGTAAATTTTTGTCATCATTTGTCAGTTCTAATTCTGGTTTCCACATATCAGGCGGTATATAATCGGGTACACAGTCTTCACGACTTGAGTTCAATTCCATAAAGTCTAATTCTTCTGAGATTTTTGAAAGTTCATTTAACTTTTTTATTTTATTTGGAGTGTTATCTGATATTTTGAATGACAGTTTTCTTTTTCTGTTAGTCTTTGGTGTTTTTTTCATAATCGATACTGGAGTAGATGAAAGGAATAAATTCTTCTTAGCTGTGTCAGATGTCTTTGGTGTTTCACAGGTTGGCGTCAGAAGGATAGATTTATCGTTATTTTTTTATTACAGAATCAGGAGCAGGATTTATTGTTAAATCATTATCGCTTTTTCTTCCCTTTTTAGTTCCACATTTTTTTCATATTTTTTGGGCGACGATTTCTCCGGAGTTGTGTTAGGTTGTAGACTGTTTTATCATCAGGCAAGGGTAACCCTATTGCCATCATGGCAGCAATTATATGATAGCACCTGCTTGTTGATGGACAAGTGCATTTCTCTTGAGGATAAAGTGTCACAGAATATATAATATCCATAGTCCCTTTAACCATAAAAGCACCCATTTGCGGAACAAGAACAATGTCATTATTTTCAATTACATTAATGGCTAATGCTTTTTGGCTGTCTCCTTTAGATGATATAATTGGTGAAACACAATTTTCAGATTCGGCCACTTGTTTTAAATCACTTTTATCTTTTGTTAAAATAGTTGAAATTTCACCTTTGATTATGTCTATTATTTTATCTGGATAGCACACATTTATGGGGGAAAATAACTGTTTCAGAATCAAGAGCAGCATATTGGAAGTCGTTTTTCATTGTCCACTCACTTTCACCACAAAAGCCGCGAATCAATTTAGACAGATCATTTGACTGACAGTAGTAACAGTAAAGAACAATTTGATCAATGTTTTTTTCTTTATAGTCTATTAGTCTTTTCAATTTAGCATTTAGACTTTCACTAACATTATTTGTTATTCCAGAGTATGGGTTATAGATGTTCTTGCTTTCTAAAATCCACCTTGCAGCATGATGAATTATTGTGTCATAAAAACATTCTTCAAAATATTGAATAAATGGCTGGCTCCATTTTTCCTTTAATGGTTCATAAGTGTCTCTAAAAACATCCAGACTAGAACAAGTAAGCAATGTTCTTACATTATTCTCATATGCTTTTTTGTCGTCCACACCACCTCCATGCTTTGACAACCAGAACTTAATATCTCTAAACATATGATTCCAGCATGTGAGAATAGATCAATTTTGTAGTTTCGATTCAAAGGCATTTATAATGCCCTTTTCTCTGTCAGTTACAACATTTACTGCTTTCTGTGTTAACTGGGGAATTTTCAATTTTATTTCTTCAATAAATCGTTCATGACAGGATTGAAATTTTCTTTCATGTATCATAAATGCTATAGGTATCACTGTTTTTTCTTTAAACATTGGATGTTGTATAGCCAAAGTAGAAACATAGAAATCACCTAGGTTGAATGTTGTATCATAATACAGTTCAATGTCTATGTCTTTCACTTGTAACAATTTATTAAAATATGATAAACAAGATCAACAAGGAAAGGCGGCGTTCAATGATCGCGAAAACTCAGTAAAAAGTTCACTATTTCCAACGAAAACCTCCAAGTCTGGGCAGGTTTTTATACTTAAGATATAATCATATTCAAGCTGTTTTTTTCAAGTAAGTGTAACGCATAAAGGGAATCATGTGATAGTTTTGCCTCCACTCTGTCTTTAGCCTGAATGTTTTTTATTATGTTTTTCATTAAGTGGTACGGTTACGCCATTAATAGCCGCAATAGGAGATTTTTCAGTCAGCATTTTATCATATACTTGTTTTGGTTTTTCATTATATACTCTAAGTGGTTGGAAGTTTTCAATAATCATACTTTTTTAATATAATTGTATCAAATTATGTGTTTCTCTGCAGAAACAAAGAGACACACACACATTTAAATTAAGTGGCAATATACTAATACACAGGATGTGGTCACACTTTCCTTATCAACAGGGGACAAACTGTGGGGATAACGCTAATCTCCTTGGCTATAGGCAATTAATTATGCACATGTGAAGTGACACTAATCTAATCAATTTCAAACAATCATCAACAACTATATGCAATCATGAAACATGACATATGTAAGCCATGAAAATAATTTATGCACTTACTAAAAAGAATGGTACCACATCATAGATGACAGCTTCGTTCAGAATATCACGAACTTGGTATCCTGGGTATGAAAATACACTAAAACTGCCTTTTCACAAAAAGTCTGATAAATACTTGGCTTGACTGTGACCTAACACCAAAGCCATAATGATAAACACAATTTAAACAAAAACACACAAATATTTAATACTATTTAAATATTCACTATTTTGTTCGCTTTAAAAAATATCAGTATAATTTTGTTATCTCCAAATGATAAATCCAGCAACAGAAATTATCCACAATATGTATCACTCTTTTATTATTAATACTATAAGATGTATGAGGAAGGAGATATTCATACAATGTCTTTTTCTACTATAAAAATAGTAGCTCAATAATAATTATCATTAACTCATGTCTAGATAATGATATGATTGGATATTAGGATTAAAATTAAATAATTATTTGTCCAAATTTAATAAGGACATTATATTTTTGGACTAATTCTTTTGTTCATGACTTTTATCGTTATTCTTTTGAACTATAATATGGTCATTTATAAATGTTAAAAACATTTCTTGTTTCCTCTTTTTATTCAAACAATGATTATCAATATCAAACAAACCATATCATTTGTATATGACAATACATCTATAGCAAACTAATTTTCTCTTTGATCTTTCATCCTTTAATTGGTTGCAATTATTCAAATTACTATTTTTTTAGAATAATATAACAATAGCATCCAATAAAATATCTTTTCAAGTGCAAATTATACATAAAAAGGGGTAGATTATCAAAATACAATTAAAATTAAAAATAAAATGCCTGTATGTAATTCTTAATAATATATACCCTTTGATCATTAAAATACTGAACTACTAAATGAAAATCAAGCAGGTTTTAGGAAATCATACTCCTGTTCAGATCATATTTTTACATTGTATGCATTAACTGAAATACTGAAAAGAGAAAAAAGAAACTTTTTTGTGCATTCGTTGATTTTTCGCAATGTTTTGTCAAAATTTGGCGTTTTGGACTTTGGCATAAACTCACCCAAAACCTTATAGATGGTAAATTATTTAGAGTAATTTTTAATATGTACCAAAACATTAAGTCATGTGTTTCTCATAACGGAAACACGTCCAACTTCTTCTCCTCAGAAATAGGCGTAAGACAAGGAGAAAATGTGAGTCCGATCCTCTTCTCTCTCTATTTGAATGACCTACAATCCTATCTGGAAGGTAACGGTGCCGTCGGCATAGAGCTACATGACGTTTTCAGTGACGAAATTTGGCTTAAACTATTGATTCTTCTCTATGCAGACGATACTGTTATAGTTTCAGATAACCTCTCTGATTTTCAAAACATTTTAAATAATTTTAACGAGTACTGCGATCAATGGAAATTAAAAGTAAATCCCAATAAAACAAAAGTCATAATATTCGGATGTAGAAATCGTAATAACTTTAATTGTACCTTAGGAGAACATAATCTGGAAAATACCGACAGATATTACTATCTAGGCTTAACTTTTTCAGCGACCGGATCCTTCCTTAAAGCCAGACAACACATCAGCCAACAAGCTAATAAAGCAATGCATCTTTTATTTACAAAATTAAACAATGCAGACTTACCCCCGGATCTTGCTATGAAATTATTTGATAATACTGTTGTTCCTTTCTTAAAATATGGATCTGAAATATTCGGTTATGAAAATCTTGATCTGTTAGTAAAAGTACACAACACCTTTCCTAAGACGCTTAACTTCTGCACGGAAAAGCACAAGTATATGCTACATGGAGAACTGGGCCGATACCCAATTTATATAAACTTTTATACAAAACTGATATCCTTCTGGATACGTTTGCTTCTTGGTAAAGAAAATAAATATCTTCAAAAATTTATTACTACATGCTTAACCAAACAAACATTAATTTTAAATGGACTAATAAAATAAAAGAAATATTGACGCAAATTGGAAGACCTGATATTTGGCTAAATCAACAATTCATTATCAATAAAAACTTGCACATTACTGTCAAGCAAACTCTAATAGATCAATATAAGCATCATTTGGCAAGTCTACTACAAAATTCAAATAAAGGGAGAATTTATAATTCATTTAAACATGCGCTAGAATATGAGAAATATTTTAATATTCTTCAAAAAAAAAATTACACGATACTATTCAAATTTAGAACCTGTAATAACCGCCTTCCAATAGAAACAGCGCGAAAGTCTCGTGATAACACAATAAATAACATTTGCAAGCTCTGCAACTCTAGAGAAATAGGTTCTGAGCAACATTATTCATTAAACTGTCATTTTTTTTAATTCTGAAAGAAATCTGTACATCCCCAACTTAGTTGAAACTTCCTACTTTTTTCAAAATATTCTATCATGTAAAAATGAACATACTCTAAGGAAGTTGTGTAAATTTGTACCCATAATAATGTTAAAATTTCAAGGTATGTCCTAACATGTATATAATTGTTATTTTGTTTCCCTAATGATATCTCTGCGTGTGTGTAGATATGAACATGTCATTTTTTGTTTTTGTTTGAAAACATAGTCGGTACCAGTTTAATAGTTCTAATCAGTATTTAAATTTAAAAAAACAAAAACAAAAACAACAAAAAACTTTATTTACCTGTCTGACAATTATGTAAAAATCCATCATGAGTTGTCAGTACTTGCATTTATGACCTACTTTTGTTGTTTGTTTTTTTCTTCCTCTAAGCAGTGAAGAACTACTTTTGTAAAAGTCACAATGACCGACTAGAAAATCCACTGTAAACACGGCGTTATTGTGCGAATGCACGATTTTCACGAGCTCTTACTTTTATTTTAGATTTACTACTTAGAATGCAGAGGCGTACCTTTGTGCGAACATTCTGTTCTTTTTTGTTTTGTTTTTTTTTTTGTTTTTTCTCTACTTTTGTTTTTTCCCTAACATGTCATATTTGAGCAGTATTTTTTTCTATAATCAGTGATGGTAAACAATATAATTATATGCATGTGAGAATGTTTTATGTGTGCAGAGGAGCATCTGAGTTCCCCCACAATCGGATGAATACTTATATATACCTATTGTATAATTATTGTATCATTCATGTTATAGACCTGCTTTTTATACCGGACACTATTATCGCTACAAAATATTGTTAAACCTCATGCTGTATACTTTGAAATCCTGAGTGAAATAAAGTTATCTGTCTGCCTGTCTGTCTGTCTGTAAATTATTTAAATACCTTCCATCCATAAATGCATTTTAAAAAAATAATTTTAATAAATATACATATATATTTAATAAATATACATATATTTATTTTATTATCTATGGCTATCATCCTCCTTTACCTTTAATTCCCATAACAACCATTTCTACTATATATCTATATTGTCTGCGTTTTACTATATATTCTATATTGTCTACATAAGCGTCTGCTTTTTAGCCTGTGCCTATTTACTATGTCCAATGTATCGAGTGAATGCAGTGATGTTTTCGGAGCACACTGTTATTTCAAAAGATACGGTACACACACAATTTCTGTCTTTGAAATAATTCTAAAATAAAATACATGAAAATTTAATTTAAATTATAATGTGAGTGATTTTTTCATAGTTATACATCACTGCATTCACTCGATACATTGGACATAGTAAATATATCAGATTTAACATGTATTTTTCTATGAAATAGTGACAAAAAACATATGACTTGCTAGAAATCGCTTGTTATGTCAAATGAGTGTGTACCGTTCCTCTCGGCCCCGGCTATGACAAGATAACCTTACTCGAATGTTCTCAAAAACAATTCAGGGGTTTTCATAATTTTGATGTACCGTGCAAAGCTGATATAATTACGGGTACTCTGCGCCTTATCTGATCAAAATCGGTTGAGTAATAAATAAGTTATGAATAAAAAACAAACCTGAATCGGGTGAAAAATCGGCGTGCTCAGTACCCGAATAGTCACGTGGTATGGCCACATTGTTAATCAATATCATTAAAAATCTTTTGGGAATTGAAAAATGTCACCTTTAAGAAAAAAATTGATTTAAGTAATTTAATTTCTTAAAATATATATATATAAATAAGTATATCCATTTGACATTCAACAAATCTGGAAGGAAATTAAATATCAATCTAGTCTAAGTGTGCGTTTTAAAGATAAGTAATTTGAAACGTTAATTGGATTTTGCGGAAATTGCATGCTCTTAGACAAACACCAGTTTGTAGAATTGATAAAATCATGACGTAATAGACATTATTTAATGGGCTCGAAGATTTATTTCCGTATGTTCTGTATAAACTTTTTATATTATAAAAAACTTTTGTAAATGTGATCTGGAATACGCGTGTTAGTAATTCTTGAAGTGTTTCTTTTGCTAAAGTTGTAAAACGATAGTTAGTTTGTTAAGATTTTCCTCTTCTTGTAATATCTCTAATGCTCGCTCCTTCTTTGTAAAAGTACTGCTAAAAGCAGGAGTATCGTATCATAAAAGCAATATAAATATAATATAATATAAATATTGATATCAATTATATTTAACACCTGGTCCAGAATTAATGTAGCATGGCGGTTGGTCAGTGGTTTATTTCATAACGGTTTACAGGGTTAAAAGAATCACAATAGTTATCAACTGAATAACATGTTCAGGAATTTTATATATCTTTTTTATAAATTACTGTTACTTTTACAATGATATCTTACTATTCCGTCGGTATCTTACTATTCCGTGGGTTGTCCAGTTTCATGAAACAAAGAATGTATTTTTCTAAATATTTGAGAGTTCTAAACGATGTTATAGCAAGATGGGACACGCCGTTAAACATTCACAGTGATCAAGGACCTTCATTTGAGAGTTTGGTTTTCAAGAATCTGTGTTCTTTACTCCAAATCAAGAAAACTAGGTGTAGTGTTCGAAACCCCAGGGGTAATGGTCAAGCGGAAAGATTCATGAAAACGCTGGTCCAAATGATTAAGGCATATCTAGTTGGTGAACAAGATCAATGGGATCTATACCTTGGCTGTTTAGCAGGTGCCTACGGGTCAACATGGTCAACTCCCAACGAAACAACCAAGTTGACTCCAAATTTGCTGACTATTTGACGAGAAATGTGTTTATGTCGTGGCCACGAGTTACTAAGTCGTGGCCACGAGATAGCTAAGTCGTGGCCACGAGATATTTTGTAGCGGCCACGAGTTACAAGTCGTGGCCACGAGATAGCTAAGTCGTGACCACGAAATACTATGTCGTGGCCACGAGTTACTAAGTCGTGGCCACGAGATAGCTAAGTCGTGGCCACGAGATAAATAACCAATCAGATAACACCATTTATATGAATTTCCATAATTAACTAGACATGTGCTATAGTACAAGGATGCCCATATTCACCAGCCTATAAAAGTGTCATTTATACTACTAATTGACTGGTCAATAATTTTACATTTAGCGTCACTGTGACCCTAATTTTTGACCCAATGACCTCGAAATAATTAGATGTCATCTACTGATCAGGTGCAATGATATTTCTGGGTTATATAAAATATGATAAACAAGATCAACAAGGAAAGGCGGCGTTCAATGAACGCAACCCCCACATGACCCAGCAACAAGAACCAATGGCAAGGAGCCCAGGCGGACCCCAAACATAAAAAGGACAGGGCAAAGACAGGTTAATCATTAAATGATAAATAATTTGTAACTGATTAGAAATTCAAAGAAAATAATAATAGTAGACCCACAAAGGGGAAGGGGACAGGAGACCGGGGAAGGGGGGTTTAATCAAAGAAATAAAAACCATGGCTGCAGGCTTCATAACCTCAGATCCCCTTTCAAAATTCCATTTTATTTAGTTCCGCCCATTGTTTTCTCGTTTAGGGCACACGCATTTTTTTACTTGGGGACCATATGCCGCTTTTCATGGAATGGCACTACCGTGTCACATTGAAGGTTCCATGATAACCGCCATATGAACACATCTGCGGATGTTTCAAAATTCTAAATTTTACCAGTTCATGTTAAATGTTGAATTCTGCTTAAGCCGGTGCTAGGGGGCGTGGACGGTAACTTGCACTTTCCAGTACCGTCCATGAACAGGCTCAATCAAACCGAGCCTGCAACATTTTCAATTTTGCCGTGTTGGGCTTTCTTTAGGGATTCTGTATTTATCTATTTTATCCCTTCTTAATTATTCATCATACAAGGATTTTACCTTACAGGCTATCTTTTGGTCCATGGGCAATGTCCCTTCCAAATAAATTAAACAGGACTTATTCCTTCTCATGTTATCGTATAAACAAGATTAACAGGCCATAGTACGTACAAACTGACCAATTCGATCACAAAATTGTCCCAACAAAGAGCTATAGTCAAAATAAATGTCTGATGGACATTGGAAGGTGACTTTCTAATATGATCCTAAAGACTAGTTCAAAGTGAATATCTTCAGTATTTTCAAACATTAATGTTGCATGTAAAACTAAGTTAAGTTTAAAAAATTCATAATATATATAGTGTATTCTGATTGGGTAATTATCTCGTGGCCACGACTTAGCTATCTCGTTCCCACGACTAAGTATCTCGTGGCCACGACATAGTATCTCGTGGCCACGACTTAGCTTGATTAACCTGTCCGTGCTCTGTCTTTGCCCAGTCCTGTTTTTGTTTGGGGTCCGCCTGGGCTCCTTGCCACTGGTTCTTGTTGCTGGGTCATATCAGGGCTGCGTTCATTGAACGCCGCCTTTCCTTGATGATCTTGTTTATCATATTTTAGCTAACTCGTGGCCACGACATGGTATCTCGTGGCCACGATTTAGCTATCTCGTGGCCACGACTTTAGTAACTCGTGGCCACGACATAGTATCTCATGGCCTAGTCCTTCATTGAAAGACATCGCATTTTCTTTTTTTTACAGTTTGACTTTTATCGGAAAATGCGAAGTCTTTCAATAACTGGCTAATTTCCCATAGCACAAATCAAAACGCTCCTCGAGTCGATTTGAAATTACCGGTAAATCACAACTTAAATGCTATTTATCACAAAAAGCAATTTATTGCATAAAATACGGAAGCATATTTTCCCAAAAACTGTAAAAATATGCAAAAATTACTCACGCGAAGTAGTTTATTTATTCATATTTTTAAGAAATTCTGGAAACAAAGTGATCCCTCGGAAGCATTAATCACAACAAAATAACATAAGAATTATAGACTCGGTTTGATTGAGTCTGTACATGAGGGATAATGAATAAGTGCAACAACCCTCACGCCCCCTAGCACCGGCTTGAGCGGTACTCAATTCTCAACACTTTATAGTGTTGGCATCAATGACCCCGAAGGACCAGAAAATATAACAACACTGAAGTGAAGTACGGGGCAACTTTTTACGGCTGCCACACGGCACTTGACACCTGCTGTTGTGAAGTACAAAATTCTGGAAACAAAGTGATCCCTCGGAAGCATTAATCACAACAAAATCACATAAGAATTGCAGACTCGGTTTGACACATGAAAGATATTTTGTGTTGACCTCCATTGGAAATTCACGGTCATGCTGTGACGTCACTCAAAAAACCAATAGTACGAAACAAGTCTGAACGAAAACTTTTTCTGTTGTGATTTAAGATGCTGATAGGTGCACGCAGTATAATTTCGTCTAAAAAATCTGGTTCCAGTAATAACCGCATTGCGTAGTACACACAATATGGAGGCTGTTTACACGATTTTTACACGGGATTTGTTTTAAATTGTTTGAAATGAGAATAAGTTGATTTTGATAAGGAAAATACACATTTGTGGTAGGATTATGATTATTTGTAACCTTTTACATGAGAAGTTTAAATGATTGTGCATGTTTATTGTTTTTCATTTTGCTATGGATTTTTTAATAGATATCATTAGACGTTAAAGCGGATTTGACCCATGTAAAAATAGATTCAAATCCGCGGTTACGTCTAAATATTTGGACTACTCATGGCCACGACTTAGCCATCTCGTGGCCACGACTTAGAAACTCGTGGCCACGACATAGTATCTCGTGGCCACGACTTAGCTATCTCGTGGCCACGACTTAGTAACTCGTGGCCACGACATAGTATCTGGTGGCCACGAGATAAATAAAAACACACACATGTCACCTTTGTGCCATCGTGCATTTTAGTCAGTGTTTGCTGTCGGTAATATGGTCGTAAAGTTCAAAGATGTAAATAAAGATCGCGTAAATACCATAAGAGCGAAACTGTTATTGCGAATTTGTGAGTCTTTGCGATTTTCTACAACTAATAAATCAAGAATCGTAACATATAACACGGAACGGCATCGACATGGTAGTCTAAAAACAAAGAGGAGTCAGGTAGAAGAAGTCGCCTGCGTTAGCCGGTGCTCGGGGACGTGGACGGTAACTTGAAAATATTCATTACTGTCCATGAACAATCAAACCGAGCCTGCAACATTTCCAATTTTGTCTTGTTGTTCTTTCTTAAGGAATTATTTATTTCTCTCTATTTTTTCTTTCAAGTCAGTGAGCTACACCGCCTTTGATATAATGTGATTATCACTTGAACAGCCTTTCTTATTCTTTCAGGTTTTCATGTCTCTGTCACACATTCGTAACAAAGTAGATAAATACAGAATCCCTAAAGAAAGCCCAACACGGCAAAATTGAAAATGTTGCAGGCTCGGTTTGATTGAGCCTGTTCATGGACGGTACTGGAAAGTGCAAGTTACCGTCCACGCCCCCTAGCACCGGCTTAAGCAGAATTCAACATTTAACATGAACTGGTAAAATTTAGAATTTCGAAACATCCGCAGATGTGTTCATATGGCGGTCATCATGGAACCTTCAATGTGACACGGTAGTGCCATTCCATGAAAAGCGGCATATGGTCCCCAAGTAAAAAAATGCGTGTGCCCTAAACGAGAAAACAATGGGCGGAACTAAATAAAATGGAATTTTGAAAGGGGATCTGAGGTTATATAAGGGCGAGCGTACAAGTGCAAGAGATGCACCAAAATAGAGAGAAATAAAGAATCCCTAAAGAAATTCCGACAAGACAAAATTAAAAATGTTGAAGGCTAGGTTTGATTAAGCCTGTTCATGGATGGTAATGGAAAGTGCAAGTTACTGTCCATGCCCCCTAGCACCGGCTTAAGCAGAATTCAACATTAAATCATGGTAATGGTGAAATTTTGAATTTAGAAACATCCGCAGATGTGTTCATACGGCGGTTATCATGGAACCTTCAATTGTGTCATTCCATGAAAAGCGGCGTAATGTCCCCAAGTAAAATATGATAAACAATATGAACAGTCAAGCGAAAGTGTAGACTGGTTGCGCATATACTCAAGAACCACGTACCATTTGATAGGGTACCATACGTCTGCTCTTTATGTGGTTTCCGATGTCTAGACAAGCAAGCCTTAATAGACCACATCACCAAATAGACGCTATGGTACGCCAATCTACAAAAAGATCCTGCACATGGCTGAAAAACCGTACCAGATTGGGGATGACGACATGGAGCAACTGTCTAGGGACGATCCCTTACATGGCATGCAAGGAACCAAATTCCAGATGGGCCAGAAGACAATGATTGTTTTTTCGAAGAAGACGAGGAGGTAGTGTCAGGGACATGGTTCTTTCTTCCCAATGGATGGTTGGTACACTTAACACACATTGTCTTGACGAAATAGGTGTTCAGGAAAACTATGCCAACGACCCCTTATTTCAGGAATATTTACGAACAGACAACTCTAGAATGGACCGACCTACAAAACGACAAAATACGATGACGGACAAGAAGCAACAAATTGAATATGATAAACAAGATCAACAAGGAAAGGCGGCGTTCAATGAACGCAACCCCCATATGACCCAGCAACAAGTACCAATGGCAAGGAGCCCAGGCGGACCCCACACAGGGAGAAGGTACACCAACCAACATAACGAAGGCCATCAGCGATGCCGCCAAACTCATCGCTGATGCCAGAAATTTTAATACAAGTGATGTCCATGGTAATGAAAAAGCCCTTCAAAAATTGGAGACGAACTTAGGGTGGAGAGAAAAAAAATCTGGAAATAAAGTGATCCCTTGGAAGCATTAATCACAACAAAATTAAAAGAGAATTGCAGACTCTGTTTGATTGAGTCTGTACATGAGCTGCGTATGCACGACCATGCAACAACAACAACATCTACAGCAAGAACCTCAATAATGAACTTTCAGAGAATAAGGGAAATAGAAAATAGAAACAAGCATTGAAGAGTGTAGTATTGAACATTAGACGATAAAGTTGTATTTGATGGACTTTTTATTAGCAACTTGCTTAATACTATATTGACTTTAATGATATGTGAATTTAAAACACAAACATGGACATTATTATAATTTTACAAACGTGAACAATTTAATACATATAATTTATATTGAATTCCAAATCAGTTACAAATTATTTATCATTTAATGATTAACGTGTCGTTGCCCTGTCCTTTTTATGTTTGGGGTCCGCCTGGGCTCCTTGCCATTGGTTCTTGTTGCTGGGTCATGGGGGGGGTTGCGTTCATTGAACGCCGCCTTTCCTTGTTGATCTTGTTTTTCATATTTTAAGACAATACAGTGATGCTCCAAAAGTGAACAACCAACAACTACAACTGAATGATATAATAATTAGGTAACACCGTGACATTTAAAAAGGTGAACATTCTGACACTACCATTAGAGGGTATATAAAACTTGAGATGTATAGTGACGTTTCAAAAGTGAATTATCAGAAATTACAAGCTGTAAAGGTTTTAACTTGAAGAAAATGAGTATGATGTACAGTGACGTTTCAAATGTGCATGAATAAAGATTTATAGTGACATTTTAAATGTGTACAATCAGAAACTACAATATAATGAGTATATTAACTGGAAAATAATACAGTGACATTTACAAATTGCGTTTAAACTTAATGTTTCGAAAGAGAACATTCAGACCTTTTTATTGGAAAAAGACTGCATAAACATTGATCTTTATGATATCGTCGGCGGTCTTCTAAAACCTCGTAACTGAAAAAAATCAACTTTCCAAGAACCGAATAAAATACTGTATTTCATTTAAAACGGGCTATATAATCGCAAAATCAACATTACAAACTCCCTTGTCTATGATATATTGGATAAATTAACTGAGCATCAGAATTTTCAATAAAAAAAACACTGTGTGACACTTACGAGGTTTTATAACTGGTGTTAATGCAGTTACGAGATATACGGCTTTTTAATAATCGTGATATACGTGTTTTTAGAAGGTATATCAACTAAGTATTAAGTGGCATTCCATTGTTATTTTAACATTATAGTTGCGTATTATATCACATTTTAGCACGGATTTAAATCTCTCTTCGTCGGAACTCAACAAATTGTACACAACTGTTACTGTATACTAGTTTAGATCTATACTATTCTTATCCAAATTATTATTTAGATTTTGGCATTGATATTTAAAGACAATCAATTTTAGGGTTTTTTTAAATCAAACAACAGTTGGACCTTTCAAACATTTAATACGATACGAATACTAATATTTTTTTTCTTAATATAAAAGGAAATGTAACATGAACAACGAAAAAATGTCAAAGATGCAACGTTCTTTGGAATATTTCAACATATAATACATTATGATTATCATTTAATTCATTTACCTTGAAGAAAATGGAAAAAACTGGTAAAGACACAGTGTTCATTGGACCATTTAAACATATTAAACAAAATGAAACTTGAACAATGATGTCAAGGTAAATGTCATCTGATGACTCCTAGTTAGCTGGGTGCGAACAACAGTTGGACCATTTACATACATACTTTGGTACGATTATCATTTAATAAATTTAACTTTAACAATAAAAAAACCCAACAACAATTAAACTTACATATTATGCAAAGTTCATGTCACTAAATAATGCTTTTAACATTTGTATTATCTAGTGTGCATCACAATCAATTATGATTTTGTATTTCAGTTACTTTACTCAATATAAAATTCTGGAAACAAAGTGATCCATCGGAAGCATTAATCACAACAAAATAACATAAGAATTGCAGACTCGGTTTGATTGAGTCTGTACATGAAGGATAATGAAAAAGTACAACATCCCTCACGCCCCCTAACACCGGCTTGAGCGGCACTCAATTCTCAATACTTTATAGTGTTGGCATCAATGATCCCGAAGGACCAGAAAATATAACAACACTGAAGTGAAGTACGGGGCAACAGCCAACTTTTTACGGCTGCCACACAGCACTTGACACCTACTGTTGTGAAGTACAAAATTCTGGAAAAAAAAGTGATCCCTTGGAAGCATAAATCACAACAAAATAACATAAGAATAGCAGACTCGGTTTGATTGAGTCTGTACATGAGGGATAATGAATAAGTGCAACATCCCTCACGCCCCTTAGCACCGGCTTGAGCGGTACTCAATTCTCAACACTGTATAGTGTTGGCATCAATGATCCCGAAGGACCAGAAAACATAACAAAAGATAAATCCAGAAAACATAACAACACTGAAGTGAAGTACGGGGCAACTTTTTACGGCTGCCACACAGCACTTGACACCTGCTGTTGTGAAGTACAAAATTCTGGAAACATACTGATCCCTCGGAAGCATAAATCACAACAAAATAACATAAGAATTGCAGACTCGGTTTGATTGAGTCTGTACATGAGGGATAATGAATAAGTACAACAACTTATTGCAATTAAGCATACGTGCTTCAATGTATATTTGAATCGTATGTCAGTTATCGTGCTTGAGATTGTCATAAAAACTATGATAATCTTTTGGTATCTCGGTCTTCAATTGTTATAGATGCGTATACTTTGTAGCTTTGATAGACGGTGGTCCAGTGGCTGCTTTGCCTACGCTTCAACATTTGGTATAGCGGTTCGCGTTGCGCGACGTGGCATATCAATGAACTCTTTGTTATAACTTAGTTTATATTGTATCTGTCCTGATGGAGAGTACTTCATCACCTTAAGATCTGTTACGACTGGGTCACCCTTACTGCTTCCAGGTCTGATCGAACTAGAATAGTTCAGAGAACTGTATGATTTAAAGAAGTCGAAAGCCAGATATTTCACTTCGTATGGTTGCGACACTCTAGCTTCTCCAATACATTCTACATAATTTTGAGGAATATATATATTTCTTTTACGCAACCTTCGTTCGATCATACTGTGGACGTTGTCCACCTCCATCTGGGTGTGGCCCTTTTCAAGAAATTTCTGCGTAATAACTATTTTATGTTTGATTGCAAATAACAGCAATGTATTAGCTAGTGTAACATTTCGGTTTTGGTACCCACATCCGTCACTGTAAACTACAATTTGTTCTAAACCAGGTTTTAACAAGTTGCTTAGATGGTCATAAATACAGCTTGCAAAAGCGTCGGCTGTTTGCCCATACTCTCCCTCGTGCCAAAAATAGCACGTGACGTGTTTAGTTGCTACATCGTAAAGTGTGTAGTTATGGCATGCCAACTTCGTTTTATAGTATAGGGCACTGGCCTACAGACGTGGGCAGAGCAAGACTGCCTGCGTATCAATTGTGATGACTTTAAGTTTATTGTCTACTAATGCTATATCTTTATCCTTCTCTTTCTCTTTCCTAGCTTCATCTTTTCTTTCAATGTGCAATCTGTATTCCTCTTCTGAGAGATTTTTAGTTTCATAAGAACAACAAGTGTCGCATTGATCTTTACGCGGCTTAAAAATTGAAAGATTCAAACAATTGAATACTTTCTTGAAGGTTTTAATACCTACGATATTTTTATCATTGTTACGACAGTCCTGTTGGTAAACTCTATATAGATCCATCACCGTATTGAAGACTGGTTCGATATATTGTTTCATAGAACTGGACCGACAATAATGTGATGGCATCTTTGGTGAATTAGCTAAAAACGCCTCTACGTGTGCTCTAGCTGGCGAATCTTTTTTCCACGGCTTTCATCTGGTATCCCGGTTATATTAACCCGATCCACCCAATTATATACCATATATTCGCCAATACCCAGAGTTTATATAAACATGTTCTTGCAGACTGGAACCCGTGTCTCTCCAAACTTTAGGTTGTATTTAAAAGTATGTTTTCTGCGTCCCCCAGCTTCTCCCGTACGCCTCTTGGGGATACACACATCCACCAAACCTACTACATACATCTTTTTTTCTTGCCATTTCATATTTTTCCAGAAACTATTGAATATCTGTTGTCTTTGATTTTCGCTTATAGTGGTACAACGGAGTGATTTTTCACATCGTTTAGAATATGTTCTTTCAGACATCATTCGTTCATTTCTTTCCTTGCAAAACACATGTGTCCCGTGTTCATTTCTTGCCTAGCCTTTGTAATTTTTCCCGTTCATTCTAAGGTTCTTTCGAACATTTTTTCCCAAGAACTTACCTTGGCTTCTCCTTTTTTCGATCTTACTTTACTTTACGTATATTTGAGTTTAAATCTGTATCAACAATCTCTTAATGATCTATATTTTCAAATACGACAGTTTCACCTTCCTCGACAATTTTTGTATTTTCATTGTTTACCTGTGAAGTAGTCTGATACAGATTTTGTTCTTCACTGTAATCAATATTCTCATCACTGTCATACTGTTGGTTTCTTGTCTGTGGTGGTTCCCAGTCTTTGTCTGTAACATCACCATCATAGTCATAAAATTTTTCTTCCATTTCATCTAAAGTACTTGTGTGGCTATCAGAATCTTCATTGTTATTAATGTCTTAACCAACTTTCTTATTTATGACATCATCTAGATTAGTTTCTTCATCTATGTTTTCCGTTATTACTTTTTGTGGACCATTAGCATTGTCAATTACTTTTATTTCTGTTCCTTGAATTTGTAAAGTAATGTGGCTTGAATTTTGATCAGCTTCACCATGGGAGTTATATTCAGCTGTCCTATTAGAAATAGTTTTGTCGTTTCTCCCACTGGAGTTTAAGTGATCTTTTTCAGAATCATTAGGGGACTCATTTGTTTCCTCTAAGCTTTCATCATTGCAGTCTGTCTTAACCAGTTTTCTCTGTATGATTTTTTCAAGAGCTAGCTGCACCATGTATCTACGCTTAGTAGCCATGTTTAATGATTAGCTGTAGTGCGACCAGGTTTCTTTAAAAGTTGCAGTTAATACCGTTTTCTTGTAAATCGTTAAGATGTGAGTAGCTAAGTGCCTCGTCTGGGAACGTTGGATGAATGCATGTTAAGTGAAAGTATATTGAGCGATCATCAAAAAGGCACCTTACGAAATATCGTCCGTTTGGTAGAGTAATCAAATAAGGTCCAACTTCAATAATCTGTTGCAACATATGTACATGTATAAGGACGTTTGTATCCGGCTTATATTGGTATATTCAAGAAGTTGCGTTTCTTATGTTGATTCTGTGTCACTATCTCCTGACATGACAAGTTAAGATAGCTGAAAATAATGGAAAATATTTTGTTATCTACTATTATATACAATACTTATATTATGTTTTATATTATTTAGAATAATTTCGCCTTAATGTCCAAGGACAAAAACAATCTTAATCAATTCGGGTCTGCTTTCATAAATTTTCATAGTTGCGTTACTTCAAGTTATAGTAAATTATATGTCTGATGAAATGAGAAATTTTTAAAAGACTTACCAGCTTTAAAAACAAGAAATATACATTTATATTCCTGAATTTAGAGACACTGTGTATAATTATGTTTGTGCTATGTACGGTATAAGTGTAGTGTTTAAAATACATAAAATGACGTCATTTAAAATAGTTAAATTTACGTAATAAACTATCTACCCAAATAACCTTGAGCGCAAACTATCAATAACATAGAATGATTTTGATGTCATTCCGACTCCTGTTAAGTTCTAAAATCTCGTAACTGACAAAAGTAAATAAAATATAGTCTATACAATATGCATAAATCATATTAAAACTAACATTTAGAGTAAGTTTGCACATTTCTAATTTTAGAAACAGTATTTTATTCTATCAAATATAACAGTTGGAAAGGAAAAATTCCGTTGTTCATTTTAGTAAGAGTAAATACGTTTTAATGCAGTCTGTTTCTTTATTTGCAAAATTAAAGTCGATTTTCTCATTTTAATTGCATATATATAGTAATCTTATTATGAAATATGAAAAAACATGGACTAATATATAACATACTTGCCTTTTTGTAGACGTTTCTTGGAGTTTTTCTAGAGTTTTCTGAGACTTCCTCCGGTTTGCAAAATTCTCTGCAGTTATGTGGTTTTAGAAGAACAAAATTTGATCCAATCAATATACGTGATTTTATCACGTGTGAATAAATAACGTTTCTGATTGGCTATAACCACGGGTACTTTTGCAAAATAAGCGAGAATTAAAATTGATTATAATAAGCCGAAAAAACAAGTTTTGGCGAAATTGCACTTACGAGGTTTTAAAAGACCGCCGACGATATACTGTTATGTTGCAATTAATGATAAATAGACGAAGTGTATAAACTATGTGATATTCATTGACATTATAAAAGTATTAACTTTAAAGTGGCATATTCTAGTCATTTGAGATCATTGTATTTATATTGTTTTAGGTGCATGTAATCACATTGAATATTTCTTACAAGAAAATGTTTAGTGACTTAAGTGTTCTGTGTTATACTACTGGTGATAATTAATATGTTAATCTTAAAATTTTAACTGGTGTTAAATGAATGGCAACAGAAATTTAGCCATAAGAACAAGGGGGTAATGATCATTAACTTAACTGTGAATTGTGTAACAATTATTTATTAAGAAAACTTACCTACATGTATTTTACTTCATCTGTGAGTTGTGGTATCCAGTACCAGTTGTTGACTCTAACTACTAAGGCATACAATAAAAGATTAACAGTGCATTGAATTTTAAACAAAACACTTGAGCTCATTTATACAGGTTATACCAATGGTATTAGCTGCTGGTGCTTAATGTGTAAGAAATCATAATTCGTGACACTTTAGCTGTAATTATTTGTAAACAATCATTTTAATCTTGACTTTAAGCTGTCATAATTCCTTAAATGTTTGTTTTTATGTAAAGTCTGATTTCCTCAGATGAAGGATGTAAATCTCTAACAAACTGCCAAGTAATTTTGTTAAAAAAGCAAGACTCTTGTTAAAAAGGGCGACACATTTTTGGAATGAAGATACAGTAACTATGAACGTTGTTAAAAATTGAGAGATAACAAGAAATATAGTTATCTGAGATCTAAGAGTAAAGGTTACTTTTTCCAACTCCTTATTACCACAGGTAGATATTTAACTATTAAAAGTTAGTTAAAATAGTAACACTTATATAGATAGTGATACTAAACGCTTATTTGAAGTAAATCCTTAAGGAAAGAAGAAGATATAAAAAAAAAATTTTCAAAAAGGCGGAAATGGACACATATACATGTATGGAAGATTTAGTGTAATCATAGGGAAAGATGTACAACAGATGTGATAATTAAAAAAAATATCGAACTTTTAACAGCGTACAGTTATTTTATCGAACCAAAATCAAGCGTACACTTAAATATTTTGACAAGTAAGTTCCTATGTATATCGGAGCACAAAGATACTTGCTATGCAACTCAATTATAATTACCCTTATTGAATAAAGAAGAAAAAGAAATTAACTATAGTAATATAAGCTTGCTTTTAGCGATTTTATTCACCTGCACAAAATCAGTTGCCGTCAGTTTTACTTCAATAACTTTTTAATTACGAATTTAAGCCTCTGTATTTTTGACGAAATGTGTGTCGGTCCCTTTTCCACATCTTCAATACAAAATATGCAATTGTATTCGATGATTTATAAAATAATTTATGAAATACACTCACTCTGACGTGTGTTTACACGAATAAATCCGCCATTAGTCCGTATCGTATGATTTCCCCTCGCTTAAAAGTGTATCGCACCACTATACGTTCGAACCCCTGTTGTGGGTTGTTTACAGATTTAAAGTATTTTTCAAAAGCATCCAATTGCACATTTGAGTGTTTAATACCTGCATTCTTTTTTAACATATTCCAATACAATTTTGCATTTTTATACCTGGCCTTTGTTAATTTCATTGTTTCCATTTTGTCATATTCGTATTTGCTTTTTCTTATACAGGATTTATATTGTGACCTTGCATTTAATAAGTTTATTCATTTTTCATCACTTTTATTTTCTCTGTACCTATTTAACATATTATTAAAAATTATTTTCTTCTCATGACATTCCTCACTAAACCAACTATTTTCGTACTTTGATACATCTATATTTTCATTTTGTTTGATATCTTTCTTGAACAATGGAGAAACTTCCAATAATTCTGACAAATAACTAACGCTTTTATCAATATCCTGAATATTTCGAGCCAAATAAACATTTTCATTAAAACTATTTATTTTATGTACGAAATCAGCAGACGACACACCTTTTACAAAATCATTTTTACGGTCAATTGACCATACATATTTATAATTTGCAGATTCATACATACAGTCATTTCTACAATCATACGGTTTGTCAAATTCAAATGAAAGAGATACAACACAATGATCAGATAATATGTTTGGGTCCGATACTTCAAAGCTTTTAACATAACTAAACAAATTTTGTGATCCTATTACATAATCTACTAAACTACAACCTCCATGCCCGACGAATGTATATTGACCCTTTAGATTGTCATTTCCTACCAGACCATTTACTAACCCAGTCTGTTTACACAAATCTAATAATAAAACATCATTATTATTCATTCGGCCTTTGTCCTGAGAATAACTCTTTAACTGTTTATCCAGGCAAAAATTGTACGTTTTGAAAATTATCATCTACAACAAAATCTGGTTTGTCGGAAGTACGTGCATTCATGTCACCACAAAACAGTGAATTAAAGTTACTTTCATGTTTTGAATCAATCAGAGAAATAAAATCAATCAGTCTGTCAAAAATATTAGAGTCAATAATCGACTGCTATCGTCCGGAACAACGTAGCACATACATATGAAAAGATCATTTTCAAGAGACAATTTTGAACCCTCGATTTTTATACATAAAATGTCATCACTACTTTAAAAAAAACAAATGTATCACTTGAAACATATTTATTTCTTACATAAATAATAATTCCACCAGACGACCTTTTACTGTTTTGTGTAATCTCATTTCTATTTAAGGCGAAATATTCGACATTGTGAACATTTAAGTCAGATTACTCATCTGTCCATGTTTCACTGAATAAAACAATGTCATTATTTTCAAAAATATTTCTAATTTCAGGCGAATTTAATTTATTTGTTCTTTTTGTAGCGATACCCTGTATATTAAGTAGCACAAACCGTAGTGGTACCTTCTCCTTCACATAGTATTGACCTAATCGTTTATCGTTCTTGCTCGTGCTGTCATTTCTATTAATAGAAACTGGGGAAATCCTGTTTTGTCTTCTGTGTGGACTGGCCGACTCGACACGCTTTTCCGACCTAGACGCCGCACGAATATTTCGTGCACGCCCCCTCTCAGGTATAACTTGTTTATCGCCGCTATTTCCTAGCGTGTTATTGTTTGTTATGGATGACCTAGATGTAACAGCTCCATATTTGGGGGATGTGACACTGGCGTATGTTTCTACGGATTGTGTATCGAGGTTAAAGTACACTGCAGGCATATCTGACTGACTTTGAGCAGAATTTTTACTGTTATTATTGCTTGTAGTTTGATGTGATTGTGATTTGTTATTGTTTTGATTTGTGTGTGATTCAGATTGGTGAACATTTGGGTTATCGTGACTATACATTGGTTGGCTGTGTATTGTGTTCGGACATGTAGAATTGATTACAGTGTTACTACATGTGCTATTCATTTGAGAAATAGGATTTTGTTCTTTTTGTGAGGATAATGGGATACTATACTGAGGGCCATTAAATGAGTCATTTAATGCAGGTAAGTTGCATGTATTGTATTGTCTTTGCATGACGTCACCAGTTTGTTGTTGGCTAAATGCGATTGTATCCGGGTGTTCCGGCCCTTTTCCATTTTGGGGATCATGCTGACTCTGATACGATGGCTCGTCTAATTGGCTTGTTGTTTGGTCGTTCAGTCTACCAACGTGTTCGATACTTGACAACCTACTAGCATTTATATATCGTTGCCATTCGGGCATTTCATCATTCACTAGCCTACTATCCAGTATTAATTTAGCTGGGTAAACGATTGTTACTTTTGACCTAGGATTTTCCTGTTTGCACTGTTTATATCTAGGCCATGGGCGATATCGGGCCTGCTGGATCTCTTGTGGTAGGTCAACACTGATTGAAAAGGAGGTATCTTTTACTCAAGATGTACTCAGTATCACAATAGTTTCTAAAATTTACCACTATTGGTCTGTTTTTCAAATAAAAAGTAGTTCAATTTAACTTTGCTATAAAAAGTTATGAAATTACAAAAATATCTAATAAATCAAAACATGTTTAACTTGCAAAAAATTCGCAAATTTGCGACACTCCCGCCAACAATTTAAGCAAATACAATAAATGGGAAGTACACCAATATGGATCTTGTGACTGTAGATTGTAAAAGGTCTTTTTCAACAATTTTCTAATGTTGCTTGGTAACGTCATCATGAGTAACTTCCTTGGACAACAGCGGCGTCTCATCTTGGGAAGTATAAGTAGTTATCGTCTCAGATGTCTTCTTTGTGAAATGGTCTTATTGACTGACTGTTGTAAATCTCCCGTTGAGTTTCCTGTTGCATCTAGCAGATCGTCAATAAAGGTATTAGAAACATCTTCCGGTATGTAAGTATCAAGATAGCTGTCTAACTCTTGAACTAAGTCTAGAACCTCGTCATCAGAACTTACGTCACTATAATTGTGACTTATGTCCGAATAAAATCCATTTGAGATAAAACTTGGCATTTTTGGTTTCACCTTGATACATGTTGATCTGGCGTCTTCTTTACTAAAATGGTGTTTCTTTTCTTGATGTTGAGTTAAATTGCTTTTTCTTTTAAAGGTTGTGTTGCATGTATCCACATAGCATATAAATATTCTACTACTACCATGTTGTTCTGCTACATGTCTTTTAAAATTTCTTGCTTTAGGGGAATTTTTTCACAATTTTCTCTTATTATTACTCGACTCACAGATAAAAATAAGCAATGTATCAGCTGTTCATATAGTAGTATATCCCCTTAAAGACACGATTTTTTCATGAATTTCATGGTTATGTACTACTACCTGTTAAGGTATATCTAAATTCCTGTGTTACCTGTGTAGTAAATTTAAACTACTGTATTTTGTTATGTATAGATATAAACTCCTGAGCGATGTATAGTAAAACATAACTGCTTTAATTTTATTTCACTTATTGTTTAAAACATATATCAATTGAAAAGTAAACATAAGAAAAATGCACACAACATTTTATTTAAATTGTTTTGTTTCTTATTTATGAAACAAATCACTAACTTACAAAGCATAGTTTTTCAATTATATAATATATAATACTTATTTCATATTAACGTAACTATTCACACAATAGTTAATTAAGTACAATAAACACGCACAATAAGTGAATTAGTTCACCTTTTAATTTTCAACTGAATATTATAAAACACACAATTGAAACACATTTTATACAATATGTACAGGTTAAATGCTTAATTTCACATTATGCATTAATACATTGTTTCCACATATGAATGAAAAGCAATGCATTCACTTTTGTATACACTGATTTCAATTCTTTAAGCATTGAAACAAATATAACATTTTTTTTAAGATCACATAACTTAATGATATATCACACAAAGTGACCGTCTCCCAAACAAAGTTTAAACTTCGTTATCACTTTTGATACTATACACTTGTTTTATTCTGCTTTCTGCTATTGCAGCAGCGCGTCTTTGTTGTTTATTATTTTCAACAGTTTGGCATGTTATATTTTGAAAATCGTTTTCAATAGAATTAACATCTGTTTCTGACATTTCTATTGGATACAGTAAAGACAATGGACGTCCTAGTATTTTACCGGATGAAGTTTTAACCTTTGCTGATCTTATAAGTCCATCTTTTCCGGCGATTAATTTTGTTATTTTTCCTAATTTCCACATTCCCCGAGGTAATTTTCTTTTATAAGCACAACACTTCCAACCGTAGGCACCACGTTTGAACTATTTTTCAATGGTTTGTGATGTATCTGAAGCCTTTCTCTTAAACTTGATAAATATTCCACTGTCGGTATTGACCAAAACTAATATAAAAGTTTATTTCCATTTTTCCAGATTCTAAATATAGTTTGTGAAGATGTTTTTGTTGGTTTAAAATTGGGATCACTTTCTTCGTCAATTGTATTAGTGATTCCTGTATAGGGGTTTAATCCAAGAAAATATGCTGGCATTATAACAATTGTTGAATCAATATCATCACCAACATATACTAGAGATCTTGAAATTACTACGGCTTCTACTTCTTTTAAAACTGTGATAAGTTGGTAAGGATCGTTTAACCAAACCTACAAGTCGTTCGTAAAATCCTCCCATCCATGGGCCAAGTTCGACATTAAAGGACCACTTTACTCCTTGATTTACACTGTATTGAATGACATCTTCAGAAACGAAAATGTTTTTCCAAACATGATTTGTTTCTATACTAGCAAGTGATTAATATTATCCGTTACTGGAATAGACTTCTTTCATTCAATGAAAATCGTCTAACATGGAAAATATTTGAAATGGATTATAGTTAATGTTCAAATAATTGGTGTAGTGATCAGAAAGAAATTTTATCCTTGTTGTATAGTGGATGATTAAGAAACGCAAAACTGACTTTCACATTTTAATACTTTAATGTATATAACTGCTCTGGTCAACTCCCAAATTCGAACTCTCTAGACTGGGCTTTTAGACCAGTATTTATAATGACAGCTTTTCACATAAAATGTAATGTTATGAAATACGTATAATCTAGCCGACTCCAAAATACATTATCTATCATTTTTGACATTTGGACATTTGTCCATGTTGTTTTCGTAAATTGTAATATAATATGTCATGTTAAGAGTATAAAAGTATATTGTAAAACTGTGTTCTTTATTCATTTACATAACTTATGTATGATTAATTAACCTGCAATGCAACATCCTTAATCGGTTTAACGGAGTACTACAACAACAAAATGGTTATAAATATTGACTTTGCAATTCATAAATAAGTCAACATGTATGATATTTTGTGAAACATTCGACAGAGATTTGGCATCAATGTTCAATTTTTAAACTTAGGGAGTATAATGTATATACAGGTTGAGCAAGGCTTATGTTTCTTCAAAATGGTCCGGGTATAAATTATTATAAAATAAGCTTACAGGATTCAGTTATGTAAACCTTTTCAAAAAATTGTCATATACATATATACTGAAACATTTATGATACGAACTGTTGAGTGATTTTTAATGTTCTACATTGTATTTTCCGTAAAAATTATCATTTTCTGGTGCCAACCGTCGTTTAAACACCATTTTTGTGATTTCGTTGCGCATTTCAAATTATTTTAGTTTACAGGTTCTCACTTACAGCAAGGGCTCTAGCCTAAGAAATATGGCCTTAATATTTTTGCGTGGCATGTCCGCTTGTACTGGAAATACTACCTGCTTGATTTTGTTACGAATTATAAATTGTATCAGTTTGGAGGTTCTTCTTATTTTTCTCTTTTTTTGTTGTTTTTTTTTTAATTTAAATACTAATAATACTAAAAAATAATACTAAAAATACTAATGAAGCCGAACCTATAGTATTTTTGATAAGCCAAATTCTTTTTTCTTACATATCCTATTAATAAGCTACAATTTACTATGATCAACCTTAGTTGTAGTAATGATGTTTCTTTACCCTGTATAAAAAAAAACATTATTGTTATTATATATCTATCTAATCTAATTTAATCATGTCCTTTTGTATCATTTTAGTCATTCAACAACTTAAATTATACCTGATATCACTATCGGCACATACGTAAAACATAATAAAAAGAAAAACACAAAAACAAACAAAAAACATTTCACTCTAAAATATGCTAGGTTTTTTTAACATGACATCAACTAATTAAATCAAAACAATTTTATGTTTCAGGTTAACGTATAGAATTTTAATGCTCCTCAATGAAATGAAAATTGACGTGAAACTGTCGCTTTGGTAAATTCATTTTCATTCTTGCTGTTGCAATATTTCTCATAATATTTATATTGATTCAATTTCATTTTGCAGTTATAAAATATACCATTTTGATGTGATATTGTCAATTCATATACGGTAATGCTTTTTGCATGACTTACATCAAAAGAAATTTCCGTTTCATTTGCTCATTTCGTCAACACAGGGTTTTTCAAATAGAAATTTGAAAGACCTTGATCAACACTAAAATCCGGGGAAAATTAGATATGAAAGGGATTCCACCCGGTTTATCTTTATAGTTGGAAATAAAGGACTGACAGCATGATGAACATTTCTTTAACTGTTTGTTTTTATTGGAAACTTTTTATATCTTTGTAAATAATCAGATCGTATATACGTGTAGTTGTTAATGTGACTAAATATTGGACACAGTAATTGGTTTTTAACCTCATATCAATTCATTATAGTTGTAAAATTATACATTAAATGAGACGTTCAATTAAAGTATATTATCAAAACAAATAAAGACTCATGTTTATTAAGGCTATAAACTAGGAACAAAAGAAGTAATTTGAATTGTAACCATATAAAGAAGAAAAGCAAACTATGAAAGAATTGATTTTAAAAAATTATGAAGAGACGTAGGTAAGTGAACACCTAGGCTAAGTATTTCAAAATATAGTTCCTATGTTATTAAAGAAAGTTTTGTATTTAATTTAGAACTTATGCATAATCAATAGTGTTCGTTTATACTAATTGCTATCAATTTTAAATGACACTACTTTAAAGAAACAGGGGACATCTTTAAGCAGAGCCTCATGAATATAAATTGAATAAACAAACAATGCGGTGATAATAGGACTTTGGGTAGAATCATAAAATTGTAAAAATCAAAACAACTGCTTTTTATAATTTCAATTTTAAAAACTAGCTTCGTACCTTTACTTTTTTATTGGTAAAACTTTACATTTATTAAATTCAATTTATATAATGATTAAAGAAAATACGTTCTGGTGTTTACACGCAAGTTGTCAATTATCAGCCAAGAACAATTTTTTAATGTGTTCTACTACTCAAAACGTTATTTATTTTGCAACTCAAAGTGTTTGTTTAAGTGGTTTTCTTTTTACCTGAAATCTATATTTCATTTACAAAGTACTATCAATTTTGCAACATTTTGCATATTATACACATCATTTCATCTTACAGCACAACCTTACCCACCAAATTTTCTTTGAATTTATATTATCTTATTTGCTTACATATACTTTTATTTCCATCACTGTGAAACAGTTATTGTATAATATTGTATATATCTATATTTCTTTGTAATTTTTTTTTGTTGTTGTTGGGTTTAACGTCGCAGCAGCACATTAAAGTTGCAGTATTTTCAGCACGAATGGGCACCTGAGTAGAACGACCGACGTTCTGTTGGATAGCTAACTCACATGAAAGATCCAAAGTCCTTCGGGATTCCAATCCGTAGCAGTTAGGGGCGTATAACAATAAGAGTATCTTTAAACTTAAATATTTAAATATCGTCACCTTAGTGCAAAAACTCAATAACTGCATATAGATAAAGAAGCAGATATTGAGTTCTTGCACTAAGGTGACGATATGTTCTCTCTAACAGCATCGTGAAAAACATTTGTAAAATGTATACATATTGCACATAATGACTTCATGTGATTTAAATAATGATAAATTAAACCTATGGAAACAAATACATTATCAACTGTATTCATATGTGCCCAGAATCAGCGCGTTTAAATATATATAAATTTTTAATGCATCATTTATTACACATGTAAATAATGTTTCAATGTACCCAGCAATCTAAACCCCATGTAATTTTCAACATTATTTTGTTATCTTACTTCTGTATTACATATTTATATGACCATTGTTCTCGAGATGAAGTAAAATCTTATCAAATAAACATAACTATAAAGGTAAAATTTCATCTTACAGCAGTAAATAAATCATTTAATGATTAATCTGGTCCAGCTATTTTCAAACTGCTTTATAGTGTAATAGGATGGGTATTTACGGTAATCTAAGTTAACAGTTAATCTATAAGTTATGAGTTACTATCTTTCATACTTATTGCATGGTATATACAATGTTATTCTCAACCAATCAAATTGTTGTTTTGAATACTGAATTGTATAAATAAGCTGACTTTGGTAATGTTAGCTAGGTTAGGTACTGTACCTACTCTGGTCAGTACAACAAGGCTTAGCCTTGAAAACATTAAACTGGACTTAGTCCTTAACAAACATTTATGTTTATTATAAACGACCATATATAAAAAATATCATAAACATAATCTTAATTAAATAATAAATATAGTTATTCTTAATATAAAACTAAATATAATTTGATTAGTATTCTCTTTCAATTTGTTAGGGCTTTTCATATATTAAAAGCATTGATTGAAATTGAATTTACTAGTTGTTGTTGTTTAGTCCATCATCTTTATATAGTGACACTTGTTTATAAATCTACTGAGCCCTGAGAATTCACTCCACTTATAATTTGTGATCGTTTGGTCTCCGTGTTAAGCATTGATTCTCATTAGAACCTGACCACTATTACATTGGTGCCGTGACCTTAGAATTCAGTGCTTGCATAGAGACCATACATGCATATAAGTCATATATAAATTAAGTTTAGTTTGTATTGTGTAAATAATACAACTTTTACAGTGATGACATGACTATATACATGTAGATCTATAAAATTTGTGTATTGTTTGGTACATACTTTGTGAATTGTACTAAATATAATTACGTGTAGTATTTGAGAATCTATTCTCATTTTCAATTTATATTGCACTATAACATTGATTTCATAACTGGTGACTTTATATAGTGTGTTCTTTTTTGCTAATTATTATTTTTCAGTGTCTTGTGTACTAGTATAGCAAAGTACAGACATTTCATGTTAATCTGAAATACATGTATAAATGTAAGAAATATATAGGGCATTATTCAGTAGATGTGTATTATTATATAGATGTTGGACTATTCAATACAATAATAATATAAATCTAAGATAAAATTAAAATTAGGAATAAAATAGGGTAAATTAAAAATTTAGGAGTTTAAAAAAAAAAAAAAATACATAGGATATATTTGTAATTTAGTAACATAAAATAAGTAAAATATATGAAAATAAATTATAAAATAAACATACATTTATGTCATAAAATGATAAAGTAAAACAAAAATAAAAAGTTTAAAACATGATATATTTGACTATATACTTGTTTAAAAGTGTAAGGTTTATAAATAGTGGGAAAATATTATCTTGAGTGTATATAATATAATACATGTATATGTATATATAGTGCAGGTAAAGGTATACCATGGCACAAGGTGGTCAAACAAGTTTTTCTACCGACGGTATCGGTCAATATTATGTAACTGAACAGTTAGGATATAATGAACATAATATACATGCTACTACACCTAGCACGAGAATTTCAAACACTCATTCACCACTTTATGTAGATTCATTTCCTTCTAATACAAGGCAAAGGGACACAGCACATTCACAAAGGTATAGTGAAAACTTTTGATGATAAATTAAGGTCTCCATATTTGGAAGAAAATTTTGTGTTTTTCCCCTATCCATAAAACTGAAATTGAGGGACATTTGAATACACCTGAACAAATTATTTATAGCAGGTATAGTTCAGATATGCCTACGCGTACACATGTACAGACACCGTTAGTTTCTAAGGGTAGTAATGAAGGGTTGTTACGAACCAGTGATGGCTTTGTGTTGTCTAATACAAACAATGGACAACAACATCAGCGCCTAGGAACGTTTACCCCACAAATGCGTTCAGTAAATTATGATAGAGAGAAAGAAACAATTTCTCAAAATAAATCTTACACAGTACCAATGGTTACTATAAGAGAATATAGTGATGTTAAGCATTCACTTCCTTTGACTACAGCACCAGGTTTAAAGAGATATACTACACCAATCACCATCAACACTTACCAAAACACCATTAACGCATACATTACCTCATATGTATAATAACAATATGGGACAGACATCTCAAAAGTGTATACAAACAAATGCTGCATACATGACACCTCATACGCAGTCAAGCTATATGCCTATGCCTAGTAACATGCCAGTATTTAATTATAATACACATGAAAATCATACTAGTCCTCATTCAAATTCAAATAGAAACATAAAACCAGACAAATTTGATGGTTCTACCACTGAGTGGACAGATTATGTAATTCATTTTGAACGTGTTGCCTCCTGGAATGAATGGAATGAGCAACAAAAGGCGTGCATGTTATCCATCAATTTAAGGGGGGAAGCCCAACGCCTACTTTCAACATTAAGTTCCTCTCAGTTAACAGATTATAATGAAATAAAACGAGCCCTGACTCAAAGGTTCAGTCCACAAGAGCGGGAACTGGCATATAGGTGTGAATTCCGAAACAGGAAAAGGAATTCTGGGGAGTCTGTTTCAGATTATGGATACGCATTAAGACGTATAGGACAGAAAGCATTTCCTTTAATGCCCCATACAGCACTCGAATCTTGTATCATTGATCAGTACATTCATGGTCTGGTAGTTTTGAGTTACAAAAACATGTACAATTTTTACATCCAACTACTTTAGATCAAGCTATTAGTGCCGCAGTAGAATATGCTGCTTTACAGGGGTCACTTGATAAAAGATCAAAACCCGTAGATGACGAAATTACAAGGGGGACTACTCTTCCATTGAAAGAAAATATAGTTTCTTCCCTTAGGCCATCAAATATGAAAACTGATTGTAATCTTGAAGATTTACAGCAAATGTTATCTTCTTTGTTAGATCAAAAACTTGAACAAAAGTTTAATGAAAAAATGTCTATGCTTGAAAACAAATACTCTGATAATGTTATTAAGAAACAAAACATATCAAGACAAAATAGCCCTTCACGTAATTTACGTGCAGATTCATCTCCACACAATAACAGACAAGTGGGAATTCAGAATAGATCCCCAAATCATTCCCCAAATAGGAATTTAAGGAATAATTCTAGGAATATTTCCTGTTCATATTGTAATAAACTGGGACATACAGAAAGTCAATGTTTTTTCAAAGAGCGTAGAGATATTTTCTGTACTTTTTGTAAAAAGAAAGGCCATATTGAGAGCCGTTGCTTTCTAAAACAAAATGCTCCCTTACAGGAAAACTAGACCGGACTGGGGTTGTGGCCAAAACTCCAGTCATTTGTAAAAATACCAGGCCAAAATGTGACATAACTATGACAAAATGTGACACGCAGTGTTCACAAATTAGTGAAAACACTGAAAACACGAACTTGAAAAATGTTAGTTTACCAGAAATTGACAAACATAAACATTGTTCCGTTAAAAGTACTTTAACGTCTGAACATTCAAATACAAATGAACAAAACACAATGTATAGGAAAATCCCGGAAATAACAATTACTCCACCCGAATTAAGTCCTACTCCTACTATAACTGAGACGAATGCTCAACGTGACTTAGGTCAAAAACTAGGACAAGAGTGTTCCGCAAACGAAGGTCAAAATGTATATCGTGCAAATATAGATGAACAAAGTACATGTACGAATACATATACACCGTTTAGTTTGAAATTTAAAGTCACTGATTCAAATCATATTGAGAGTAAAGTTTTGCAACAGAATAATGTTGATATAAAAACACCACAAAATTTAGGCCAAGAAAAGGAAAACATTGTTTCTGATATAGGTGAAAAAAATAAAACATCATGTTATTATGTAAAAACTGCTATAGGGCAGGTTAAGGGAGGAATGCTCATAGATTCTGGAAGTCCAGTTTCAATTATTTCCACCAAGTGTTATGATAGACTAGAAAATAAGCCTAAGTTAGAACTTGTTAAAGTGCCTCTATCTACTGCAAATGGGGTCAGGCTCAAAAATTGCTGGAAAATGTACACTTAATTTTGAAATTGAACATCTTGCATTTTATTTTGAGTTTATAGTTGCTGATATCGAGGAAACTATAGGCATTTTGGGTATGGACTTCTTTGAGGAGTATAATGTTAGCCTTAAAGTCCCTAAACGTCTTCTCAAAACTAAGGTGGGGAAAGTAAAAATTCATAAATATCAATCCATAGCCTGTGCGAAAATCCAGGTTGCTGAAACTATTACAATCCCGGCTAGATCAGAAATGTTAGTACCAACATACATAAATGGTAATTGTAAGGATAGGCTAAATGTATTAGACCCTACACATACCCTCATAGATCAAGGAATTTTTGTTGCACGATCTTTGATTGATATCAATAATCACAAAACAGTACTTTCAGTTATGAATGTAAACACATGTCCTGTTAAGTTAAAAACAGATTCAATTTTAGGTTTAGTCTCACAAGTGGGTGAAATTTATCAAAGTAATGAAAATAACACTTCAAAAGTCTTATGCTCAGAGTCTGTTTTACCAGATCATTTACAGCCTATAATAGAGTCTGTTTCAAAAGAATTAAGCAAAGACCAGATTTTACAAGTTAAAACTGTATTAACTTCATTCTCAGATGTTTTTATGGGGCCTGATGGGAAATTAGGTCAGACAAATTTAGCTGAACATTTCATCAATACAGGGGACTCTAGGCCTATTCAGTGTAAAGCCCGAAGAATTCCTATACATTTACAAGAGTCTGTTAATCAAGAAATAGATAAGATGTTAAAACAAAATGTTATTGAACCTTGTCATTCACCCTGGGTTTCTGGAATTTGTCTTGTTAGAAAAAAAGATGGCACAATAAGATTTTGTGTTGATTTACGAGCTTTAAATTCCGTAACAATATTTGATGCATACCCTCTTCCTAGAATTGATCAGACACTAGATCATCTGGCAAATAGCCATTATTATCATTTATTAGACCTAGCTAGTGGTTATTGGCAATTAAAGTTAAACGAATTTGATGCTCAGAAGACAAGTTTCAGAATTCCGGGTCAAGGTCAATTTAACTTTACAGTTATGCCTTTTGATTGAAAAATGCTCCGGCATCTTTTCAGCGACTTATGGAAGCAGTTTTAAATGGTCTAGGTTTTGAAAAAATGTCTGGTTTATCTTGATGATGTTTGTATTCTTGGGAAAACGTTTTCCGAGTCACTTGAAAATTTATGTTCTGTATTAACACGTTTCAGACAAGCAAATCTGAAACTTAAACCTGTTAAGTGTAAATTTTTCCAGACAGAAATTGTGTTTTTAGGCCATCAAGTTTCTGCTAAGGGCATAAGTTGTGATCCTTCAAAAATTCAATGTATTAAAGATTGGCCTACCCCTACAAATAAGCATGAAATCTTGTCGTGGCTGGGGATATGTGGCTACTATCGGAAAATGATAGATAGGTTTGCAGAAATTGCATTACCATTGACAAAACTGACCCGTAAAAAAGCTAAGTTTAAATGGGGTCAATCTGAGAATGATGCTTTTGAAAAATTAAAAAGCTGTTTGATCAATTCACCAATATTAGGGTTCCCTGATGAAAATGGAAGCCAGTTTATCTTAGATACTGATGCAAGTGCAGAGGTCATATCTGGAATTATTTCACAAGTACAAAATGGACACGAACGAGTCTTAGCTTATGGCAGTAAAGTTTTAAATGCCGCACAACAAAATTATTGCACGACAAAGCGTGAACTTTTAGCCATTGTACATTTTGTGCAACATTATAAGCATTATTTGCTAGGTAAAAAGTTTCTGATACGTTCAGACCATAAGAGCTTAACCTATTTACAAAAGTTTAAAGAACCAGAAGGGTTACTTGCACGTTGGATCAGTATCTTAGGTTTATATGAATTTGAAATACAATATAGAGAAGGATCAAAACACTTAAATGCTGACAGTATCACTCGCATGATAAAAAAGACCTTGCAAAATTACAGGTTGTTCTGAATGCCAGGGTACTGTGAGCATTAATCAAAACAACAATATGACATTAGATAAAGCAGTGAAACAAAAACATGAATCTGATTCATATCAAAATTTTGAAAATAAAGATACAACATGTCAGGAAAAAAATAAAATGTATTCAGAAAATGTTACTGAAAATGTTAACTGTACATGTATAAACCCAATAACTTGTGAACAATTAGATAGTACAAAACAAAATGATATTGAACCAAACTGGTTACACCACTGGTCTAACCAAGAAATATTTGAAATGCAATCTAAGGATATTTCAATTGCTGAAATTGTCAGATTAAAACAAGAAAGTTTATTAAAACCTGAAAAATCACAATTATTGTATTTACATAGTGATATCATTAAACTTTGGCAATTATGGGAAGTTCTTGAAATAAAAGACAATGTTTTGTATCACAAATCGTATAATGAACATGATAAGATCACAATGTTACAATTAGTAGCGCCTGAAAAGATTAGGTCAATTATTTTTAATGAGCTTCATTGCCAGAGATATTCGGGTCACCTTGGGAGGGACCGTACTGTTGATGCCATCAAACGTAGATTTTACTGGGCCTGGTATGTCTGACGATATTGCCCGTTGGGTTCGCCAATGCGAAACTTGTGCTAAATGTAAGCCAGGTCCTGGTAAAGGGAAAGCTCCTATTAAGCAAATTAAAGCTAATCGGCCTATGGAAATCTTATCAGTCGATATTTTAGGACCACTACCTTTAACTAACCAAAATAATGAATATGTTATTGTTTGTGGTTGCTATTTTACCAAATGGAAAATGGCTTTTGCCGTCCCCAATCATACAGCATATACAGTAGCCGATACTTTGATTACTCAGGTATTTCTTCAGTACGGGTTCCCAACACAAATTCATACTGACCAAGGGAGAGAATTCGAATCTCATTTGTTTTCAGAAATTTGTAAACTGTTAGGCGTAGACAAAACCCGAACGTGTCCATATAATCCAAAATCGGATGGCATGATTGAAAGAAATAATAGAACAATTCTTCAAATGTTGACCCATTTTGTTTCTGTAGAACAAAATCAAAAAGACTGGGATGATCATTTGTGCTATATTATGGCCGCTTATCGTGCTACCCAACATAGTAGTACAGGCTGTTCACCAAATTTATTAATGTTAGGGCGCGAGGTAGATAACCCTATAGACTTAATGGTAGGCCCTCCACCAGGCCAGCCTGAAAATGAATGCACAATAGAATATGTTGAATGGGTTAAATCAACCATGAGGCAATCATATTCATTTGCCTATGAGAAATTAGGCATAGCTGCAAGTAGGCAGAAAAAATATTATGACAGAGGTTTAAAACCGAGGGAATTTGTTGAGGGAGACTGGGTTTGGAGGTGGTACCCTCCGTTAGCTAATAAAAAGTTATGTCAAGGTTGGACAGGACCCTATTTAGTGCTGTCTAAAATAACTTATTTAACATACAAAATACAGAAATCTGAAAGTGTTAAACCCATTGTTGTTCATGTAGATCATTTGAAACCTTTTGAAGGGAAAAATCTTCCACATAATTGGGTTAAACAAACAACCAGTTCTGGTTTGGAGGGCATATCAATAAGTACTGATATTACCAATAATTCAGAGAATACATGTTTGTTTTCTCAGAATAATGATTTGCCTGTTTCCCCTAAAACTATTCCATTTGTTCCTAGATCAAGACGAGAGAGGATAATAAAGCCTCGAGAAATTTACTCGCCATAAGATTTATAGTATAAATTAAAAAAAAAAAATACATATAAACGTAAGAAGATATCTTTCTTCTTTAAATGTAATAAAATTGAAATAAAACATGTGAATATACATTATATAAATACATATATAATGGTTAACACTAAGTTTATATGAAATAAACTAGTGAATGTTGTAATTGTATGTGCAAAATAAATAAAACTGTAATAACTTGTATATTATGTCATTAATGTTAATTGTAAATAATACTTGTGTAGATTTATTTGTTAATACAAAATGTTCTATTCATAATTATGTTTAGGTAAACATGATTATAATGATATATAACTAATCATGATAATTATGCTTCAGCATGATTCTGTGTAATGCACATAAGACATGTGCATACATTAGATGTGTTTGAAGTATATTACCGTCAGGATTTTGTATCATAGACTTCATGTCAATCTTTTATAACTATATGATAATGCCAGTATCAAGGGAAACAACTCATGTCATCTTAAGTTTTAAGTTCATGAACATTCATGTAAGAGTTGTTCATCCTATACTTTTGAAAGTTAATATTGATATAATGAGGTTGAGTGTATAATTATGTATTAAAAAAAAAAAAAAGTTTATCAAAATTCTTGTTAGATACTGTTGAAGTATTTAAATGATAAAGCAAACAAAATCTAGTAACCTTCTTTATGTAGAAAAATATTATTGTTTTTTGTGATATCTTGCAGTTTGAAAATGGCACAAGCGCAACTAAGAAGGCCTAACTCAGAGAGACCGTTATGGTCAGCATCTGGAGACGAGTGCCCAGTTAGCAATTGCAACGCTAAATTTACCAAGTACTCGCTCTTTAACAAGCACTGGGTGGCTTGCCATGAACCAACGAGAATCCTTTTTAAATGTGTTTCTTGTGAGAAGATTTCACAAAGGAAATATGACGCCAGGCGCCATTGTTTTAGAACTGGTCCATTGCACATGTCGGAAGAAAAAAGAGTTATCAACCCTTTTTACGTGCCTCCTGGTGACAGTATAAAGCCAAGACTTCCCACTCAGTTGGAGTTAGAACAACTGAGACAGGAAAAGAAAGAAAAAGATGCTGAAGAAAGAAGGAATCGGGCATGGGATGAAGTGATTGAACTTTATTTTGACCGATTTTCGGAACTAGATTGGGAGGACAATTGAAAGTGTGTTTTGGATTTGTGGAATATTTTGTTGTTTTACATATATATATATATCAGGTTCAGTCTGTGCTTTTTACTGTAAGGTTCATTTAGGTTCATTAGATTTTGTTTATTTTTGTTGTAACATTTGTCTTTTATTTTCAAATAATTTGGTAATAGATTTTTCTTTTCAAATAATTTGGTAATAGATTTTCCTTCTGATTAAAATTTTGATAGTTTCTTAAATAAAAGGGTTATTCTTTCCTTCCTTTGTTTTTGACATTATATTTATTAAGATTTAATTTCTAATTACATGGGGTTTCTTTGTTTTTAAGGAGGGAGGAATGTAATAGGATGGGTATTTACGGTAATCTAAGTTAACAGTTAATCTATAAGTTATGAGTTACTATCTTTCATACTTATTGCATGGTATATACAATGTTATTCTCAACCAATCAAATTGTTGTTTTGAATACTGAATTGTATAAATAAGCTGACTTTGGTAATGTTAGCTAGGTTAGGTACTGTACCTACTCTGGTCAGTACAACAAGGCTTAGCCTTGAAACATTAAACTGGACTTAGTCCTTAACAAACATTTATGTTTATTATAAACGACCATATATAAAAAATATCATAAACATAATCTTAATTAAATAATAAATATAGTTATTCTTAATACAAAACTAAATATAATTTGATTAGTATTCTCTTTCAGTTTGTTAGGGCTTTTCATATAATAAAAGCATTGATTGAAATTGAATTTACTAGTTGTTGTTGTTTAGTCCATCATCTTTATATAGTGACACTTGTTTATAAATCTACTGAGCCCTGAGAATTCACTCCACTTATAATTTGTGATCGTTTGGTCTCCGTGTTAAGCATTGATTCTCATTAGAACCTGACCACTATTACAATAGCTTTGTTGTGTCCTAAATAAGACTGTCAACATTGAAACTTTAAACACATGTTTGCAATAAAGCGTAATATTAGAAAATAAGATATCTTTATCGGGATTTTAAAAAACCACTATCTGAATAATTATATTTATACTTTTGAAATAGTTTTCAAAAAGCTTTATTGGCATGGCAATACAGAAAAACATCTCGCATAAATGTTTTGAAATAGTACAGTGTATTCTCAACAAATTATAAATAATTGCAAACGAAATTCTTTTTAAATGTTTAGAAACAACAAAACGTTCTATAACAACTTTCGAAGAAATATACCCGTTGCATTTCCTGAGCAATGTTAAATTTAATGAGTTACTAACAAGTATTTCGCTTGGCTGATAATAAATGATATTTTTTGTAAATATATTTGTAGGGGTGAGATTAAATCAATCTAAATTCTTACTATTATTTTTGTACACAGTGAGCTGAATTATATAGCTGTAAAGTACAAATGGTCGACATTTGAATGAAAATAAAAAAATGTTTACATGTAAATAAAAAAACAAAGCGTAAATCAAATGATAGAATTTGAATCTATAAAGATAATCAATCATTTGATTGATTTTGAATTACTTAATCTGTTCATAAAAAATAGTCGAAGCTTATTCATAAGTGTAACGAATATAAAAAATAATAACTGTTGATTTTTATTTTATTGTTATATTTAATGTCAATATAATATAACATCCTATTTAAATTATCCAACAATGATTTTTAAAGTGAATAGTTGCTAGTATATCTCAATGTTGTATTTTCAATGACATGCTTCGTATCGGATATCAAATTCGTTGATTTGAAGCCATTTTACTCTATTTTGCAATATATTTAATTATGATTATGCACAGGCTATCAATTTTTAGCAACATCAATTCTGTTCAGCTTTTTTCATATTTGAGCTGCGTCATGGCAAAACCAACATAATGGGTTTGCGACACCAGCCTGCGCATCTGCGCAGTCTGATCAGGATCCATGCTTTTTGCTTTCCAGCCCTATTACAAGTAGTGAAACTGATAGCGAACAGCATGGATCCTGATCAGACTGTGCTGATGCGCAGGCTGGTCTGGATCCATGCTGGTCGCAAACCCATTATGTTGGTTTTGTCATGACGCGGCTCATTTATTTTATCCCCATGGATTAAAACACTTATTTGCTTAAGTATTTCCTTTACACAAGCCGATTTCATAGATAATTCATGTAATTATAAAAACACGATTGACTATATGGCAGAGTATAATATTTCAAAGGAAAACTTTAAGTTTACATCAGAAAATATTAAACAGAAATATTATCTTAAAGCTTGTAATATACAGATTACTTTACTTCAAAGAAAGTTAATTGGAAATTAGAACATTATTTATTTTAACTATCATTCTAAAGAAAAAATCAATTACTTCATTTAGATGATGTATAATTTGAAGCAAAAGTAAAGTTCGAAGGAATGTTGATATTTGACCATAGTCGGTATGATTTATGAATAAATTTTTTGTGCAGTGTCATAAATACCTTTTAAAAAATAACAACACATGTAATTGCAAAGTCATCAGAATGTGTTTTTTTATCTCAAATATATTTCTGATAACAAAACGTTTCAGTCGTTTAACTTTGATAATAAATTTGAAAGGTCTGATCCAACAGTTATAAAAAGACTTTTGACTTACAGTTCTGCAACTCATTATTTATTTGAACAGTACATGTAAAATCCATGTGGTTTGGTTTTCAAATCATTTTAATGCGTTTGATTGATACTAAAAGTTTCTGAATCTGTTTTGATCGTTTTAAGTGCTCCAGAAAGATATAAAGAGTTTGTAAGTTAGCAGGGAAAGGAATATGGACCTTGTTAAGAATGTGTTAGAATAAAAGAAAGAAAGGTTTGTAAGTAAAAGAGATATGAAGAAGGGTCCTCCTTAAAATAAGAATGAATAAAAATATTAAGAGGCACAATGAAATTTGAAGCAGCATCATGAGATATGCTAAAAAGGTAAAAGCGAGATTTCTAAGGTTATTGTCACATATGATACAAGAATGTTTAACATGGATCCTAACATGTATCACAATGCAACAACATGTTATTTAAATTTATAATGTTTAAAGTGACATGTATTATTATCCATAGGTTAATTGTATTTTGATTCAAATAGCATGTTATGTGTTTTCAGATGTAATCAATATATGTATGTTTAACATTATATTTTAACATCTACCAAAATACATTTCCAGAATCGTTGTTAAATATCGTACAAGGTTTTCAAAGATAACAACATTAATATAATTCATTCAAGAATTTTAAATACATAAAATTTGATATTGTATTGAAAAAAAAGAAATATCAATGGAAATGGAACAAGACATGTCTAACTTGATATTATAGACATTTAGATCGCAATACGTACGCAACAAACTAGGATAAAAACTCAACCATTTTTTTAAATTTAATCCTAGTGAATCAATCTTTTGGCTTTGTGTTTTGAAGTATTATAAGGAATTTGAGGAAATTGCTTCCTCATAGAGAAAAAACAACAGTTATTAGAGATAGAAAACGTTATTTGATAGACATAAAAAAAATAGAACCCTTTTAAAATTATTTCCCTATAATAACAAACTATTTTTTATATAACAAATGGGGAATTAGAAACAAAAAGACACGAAATTCAATGTTTTTTCTTTTTTGTTTTTTTAGGGAAAAGGGGGGTGATTTTGGGTTTTTTTGCGTCGTGTTGGGGCTACGACAAAAACGGGAAAAGGGGAAAAGATAAAAGGTTGCGTTTTCGCTATCGCAACGCAACCGCAAAGTAAACCAAAACGCCAATGGGTTTGTAAAGAAAGGGTTCTTTTTTTTGTTAAATTTTTTTAAAATTGTTTTTTTTAAGAAATAATATTTATGAAATTTAAAATTTTAAAGACACGAAGGGAACACCTATGGGCAAGGTATATTTTCAAGAAGTAAACAATTGTTGACTAAAAATGAAGCAGCAAATTATAATATGTGTCGTCTCTTTTAAATCTATTCTTTTAAATCGATAAAATAAGTAAAGCATTAATATGTTTTCTGTAGTTCGTACATGCGCTTTATTAATAAAAGAAACATATCTAATATTAACTTTTAACCGTAAAGTTTTAGACTCTTGTATTAAAGCTGATTTATAATCGAAACGACGTTTATAGTAACACTGATTTTAAAAGTGTTATAACAATACTTTAGCATTATTTTTCATTTATTTAGATAAACAAATTTTTGTCATTATCATTTAAATAAATTTACTTGTCGTATCAAAAGGGAAACGTATTAACGAACATTCTTTATGCGTTTAAAACGTGTACAATTTGAAGTAATATCTTAACCGCAAAGAATGAACTCGAGTTGTATTTAATAAATAAATTTGAGCCGCGTCATGACAAAACCAACATAGTGCGTTTGCGACCAGCATGGATCCAGACCAGCCTGCGCATCCGCACAGTCTGATCAGGATCCATGCTGTTCGCTATCAGTTTCTCTACTTGAAATAGAGTTGGTAAGCGAACAGCATGGATCCTGATCAGACTGTGCGGAGGCGCAGGCTGGTCTGGATCCATGCTGGTCGCAAACCCACTATGTTGGTTTTGTCATGACACAGCTCAATTATGTTTCTCATGCTATCAAATGTTCATATATTAGTTTATTTCCAGAGTAGTGTTTCTATTCCAGTTCATTAATAGTTTGTTTTATGAAATTCTGTTGTACATGTTGTTAGGTTTTTTCTTCTTGGGTGCGAAATTAAAAGCCCATTAACTAGTATTTGTTAAAACTGTTTCTTAAAATTTCACTTGTAGGTATTCATTTAAATCTATTGTAACTTTGGCTTGCATTTACGTTTATGCTTACAAAAGCGTGCTTGAATTTGAAATTGTAGACATTTTATATACAGACAAACTTGTTTTTTTTTATATAAAATCTGAAACCACAAAAAAGAAGTGATACATAAATCATAAAAAAGATCACCACGGTAAGGCGACCTTCACAGGACTTAGCCCTGACATGATCATGCCACATGGTATGTGTGTTCCCAATACTCGAAATATGAAACCCATATTTACCTTCTGAAATTAAACATAATCGGCCTTTGCCATCAGTATATAGAGCCGGGTCAGCCTACACATCTACACAGTCTGACCAGGTTCTATACTGTTGGTAGCTCAAGTATTGTACTTTCTACTGAAATCCCTTAAAACTTTAAAAACCAAAGCATATACCAACTCAAGTAATAACCCATTACGGTACACAATTCAGCAAGTTAAGCACGCTCAATTTAAAATGACTTTATAACTAAAAGTAAAATTATGGACTTATCAATTTAGGATATTACATTAGCTTCTTAGTGTTGTCTGTAACATGGCTTTAAAGCAAAGAAGCAAACTATTGGTATCACAGGGTTTATATGTTTTGACCCCGAAACATGGCCTGATCGAGAATTAAGCATAATGTTAAGTTTACATAGATCACGAAATAAGTTGTTTTTGAAGTAACATGATGCATTACTTTTTGAAGCATTATTTACTTTGTATTTGAAGTTACATGATGCATTACTTATTTAAGCTTTATTTACCCATGTGTTGTCATAGCAACCACATTTATTAACAGGAAGAAAAAATGTATTAAATGTATTTTATGATAATATATTTTTGTTGCTATAGCAACCGAATTTCTCAAAAACAGAAAAGTAATTAAATAGTGCACATAATCACCATATTGCCATTTATTCATGTTTCAAATTTCATAACATTGTTTTATATCAATTTAAAGTACTATATCGCGAATCAAGTATTTGCTCATTTTAAGTTTATTTTTTTTCCTGTTTCTGCGGATGACTTCGGTCAGAAGAACAAAGGGCAAATACTTTTTATAGTTTTCTTAATTAAATCCGTGCTCCGGTAACCCGCTAAGAGACCTAATAAGTAATAGAAAGAGCATCGAAACACGAGGCTTTCTGATTTGTACGAGGGGGCGTAGCCCCCGAGTATTAATCAGATTGCCGAGTGTTTTGATGTTCTTTCTCTTTTGTATAATAGTCAAACATAAAAGCACGTTCCCTGTTGTCATAATATGAAACCCCAGAAAAAAGTAACCAATGAACGAGCATCTGAATATGACATTTCTGTCTAACGTCACAATAAGTAAACCCCAGCAAAAATGAGCCAATCAATGGACATGCTCTGGAGTGCGGGTAACTAATAGCTGCACTCCAGTTAACGCACTGTGCATTTATATGATTTAACTTGGACACAATTTTAGCAGAAAGGTCCCCAAACTATGATACAAGTTGATAATACCTAAACTAGCAATAAACAAATCAACTAGTTTTCTTTTGTAATATTTATATTATTATTTTGATATATTGAACGATGAATCCTTTGTCATTTTGCACGAGAAATCAGAAATTTGACACCTAGCCCAAACATGTATAGTCCTCGGATTACCTTCCAACATACTTTGCAATGTTATTTCTGCAAGTTCTTCTCAAATCGTATCAAATTAATTCTTATTGATGCTTTATGAATTTATACTTTTCAATTTTCTACCGTTTAAAACAGTGTTTAATGACATGAAACACCCTCGCAAATTCAATTTTTACAATTTTTGTTCATATACCTACCTTATCTGCTTTAGACCAAATATCATTCACATAACGCAACATATGTTAGTTACACATATGCAAAAATCAGTACATGAAAAATGTCTTTTCTATAAGTATGCCCGTTTGTTTAACACACTGATGACGGAACACACCCGCATACAAGAAAAACGTGTTTTGCCATCCGACTTTGAAGAAATTATATTCAAAAGGCTATAACTTCCGCATAAAGGGGATGACAAGGATGCAAAGTTACCTGTTAGTACAAATAGTTTATATAAGTTTAAGAAAGTTCCATCTTGTAATGTAGGAAGAGGAGCGGAGTATTCACAAGTAGAAGTGCGAAAAAACTTCCCATGGGAAAAAGCAGATTCCAGTATACGTCCTCCTTCAAACTCTTTGCATGGGTGCTATTACGTATAATTAACAAAATGTTACTGAAATACCATGTTGATTCATAAACGAAAAGAATATCTGTTTAAGGAATGTGTCTGTTTAAGTCATGTCACTTTTATCAAAAGAATCATTCAATGACCAATGTCATTTGAAATGTTAGTCTATTAGTCTGACGACGTAGCAGAAACCTTTCATGTTCTTATTTGTTTCTTTGAACTATAAAATGAAATAGATTATCCTTCACATTAACGGTTTTATCTTTTTGTGTTCCTTAATAAAATAAATATTCACGTAGAAAAGTTGCTTCGGCAGATATTTTTCATTTTTTAAAAAATATTTCTCATGAGATTGATGTTTAATAAATGGAGACATTTGATTCCTTATTGGTTGCAGTTATAAAATGTATCATATCTTTCCGATGATGTTTCGTACATGACTACCATCAGAATAAAAAAAATGATTTGCTTGTTTTATCATTATTGATAAACAAATAGGAAGTACATAGGTTTTATTGATTTGTTACTTGCAACAAGCCACATAAAATAGTTAAACATTTTAAAATGTCATTTCAACAAAAAACATTTAAACCCGGAAGTGAACTTCATTCATAAAAAACTAGAATCCGGTTTATTGGTTTAGAAGGAAACAAGGGGGCGTTTGCGGTAACTTGCACTTTCCAGTACCGTCCATGAACAGGCTCAACCAATCGAACCAGCAACATTTTTAGTTTTGTCGTGTTTTTTTTCTATTAGAATTGAAAGCATGCTCAACGTTTCTATATATGTTATACTCCGTCACTCGTGTATCATTTATTTCTTTTTTATACAAATAATGAGGTAATTATGATAAAGGTACATGTTTAGTTGTACTGTTGTTAATGTTGGTTGCGTTAAAGATTCTTGAAAGTCAGAATTATTGTTATAATGTTATTAAAAGAACACTTTATGCTATTTCAATGTAGCAAATTGAATGTAGTATAGTTGTGCATTGAACATATGTTTTTCAATTTCTTCCGTTCATGGTAAATGCCATAAAATGTTAATTGACAACTGTTTGATAAAACAGGAAAACTTATAAAGTGTTACAGTTATGTTACGTATTGTTAATATTCAATTAAAATGTAATTCAAAAATATTGTTATATGATTTGATAAAACACAATTTGGGAAGGACCTTTTGAAAAATCATGAAAATTGTTTAAGCTCTTGAAATTATCGTTAAAGATATATTATGCTCAAAATTGATAATTGAAAATATTGAAAATTGCTACACTGTCTCTTTGTAAATATGAAATTAACATGAACAGAACAGAACATACGTTTTAATTAGACTTGTACATGTAAATACCTTTATAATTTAAGAACAATGCATGATTACACAAACAAACATGATTTTATGATATATAAGAATTGTAAAATATATTATTTTTTTTTATTTTCCAAGAGGATGTGTAAAAAAATCAAATATGTTTAAAAAAATCAAATATTTAAGAGAATATTTCTGATTGCCAAACTTTCTTTAATGTATCTTGCTAAATTCATCAATAAAAGCTTGTTTGAAGTTTGCAATAACTGAGTAAATTTGAACATCGATGGTCTAACATAAAAATATTTTTTTATATATGTCTTACGAATATTATTATAACAAGGACAAACCAGAACAAAATGATATTCATCTTCGATATCAAGAGTATTACAGCACTGACAATATCTCTCGTTTAATGGTAATCTATGTCTACTATATCTACCAGTTTGTATTCTGAAAGAATGGGCTAATAATCTTATTTAGGAAATATACATTCTTAAACTACGTGGTAAAAGGCCAAGGTAAATTTCATACGATAAATAAGTTTTGCAATTTTTATATAGATCTAAAACATTACTATTTTCAAAATACCATGTCAATCTTGTACATAATTATCAATAGGTCTTTGTTTGAATATTCTAGGAAATAATTTACCATCAACATTATCACTTTTTATAAAACAATCAGCAAAACCATATGTATACAATAATCGTCCCAGTTATTATATCTATGTTCACAATCAATAACACTTTGTTCATAAACTGTTTTCATAATTATATATAAGTTTGGATTGTCTTACACCAAAACTTGATTACTTTAACAAAACGAGCAATATTTAATGGCCACCTTCCTAATTCACCAAAAACCCCTACATTACATGTACTTGTTCTGACATTTAGAACATTTTTACATACTAGTATATAGATAGTAATTACCTAAACTTGTGTTACCATCGTTACATAAAAATATTATTAAAGTACTTAGCCAGGATGATAAAATGAAGAAAAAAATCAAATTGTTCTACTTCCAAAATGGCCAAGTTGATTCTTACAGTCTTAGATTGAAAAAAATAATGATCGTAAATCTAATTATATTAACTAACTTATGAACACGAGTTTTGCTGTTTACATTATTCAACAAGTAACAAATTCCTTCACAAGCGCTACTTTTTTTAAATATATCAGCAAGTCATCAAAGTATTAATTTTAGAGGTTATATAGTATCAATGTTATAAAAGCAACCATGATAGTCTTAATGGAATTATATATATTTCAAAGCAAAATATAATTAAATCGGCTAACAGAAACTGCATTTTATGCATGCAGTAACGTAATTGTTTTTCTGCAAAGACAATTTATCAAGGGGATTACGGCGTCATTAAAAAGATCTTACAAAGAAGCAATAGATATTATTATAATAAAAACGATTTATTAAATACCAAGAGAATCTAATTCAATCTAGAATTTAATAAATGCTTTTTCATAAGATTCATATGATAAAGGTTAAAGTGCACATCTTCTGTATGTTAAGAAGACCATTCTGTTCTCTTAAATTTCCAACTACATGTACCATCGAAGAAACTATGCACAATTGTGATTTATGGTGTATAATAACAGATAAAACTCTTTTAGATCTATTTCATATATCATCTAACCTGTTCATTTGTTAAAGATACGTATGATACAAATGCATTTCTTTCAGGCATATAAAATATATAGTGGGGGTCAGTATACTCTACCTTAATAACGTGTTAGAGCACCATGGTTTATTTTCTTTTATTGAACAAATCACTGTTTCTTAAAAGGCTGCAACACGTCAGTATCATAAGTTCTTATCAAAAATTAATGGTTTGCAGGTTTATGTTATTATAGTGAATCATACTCTATAGATTTTCTCTGCTAATTACACGCATTTTCAAGTTATAGTCATAAAATGTAAATAAAAGCTCATTATGACTATGCTGTTAATGCGTAGTACAATAAAAGTCTTTCCTTGTGTACTCTTTATTACTTTAAAAACAGGAGTTGATGTTTAATAAATCATTATTAATGAAACTGTTGTCTGGAATTTATTACAAATCGATTTAAGTCGAATATATATAGAGATCATTTTCTATTCCCCACCCCCCTTAATAATTCTTTTTATTCTACAAAATGAAATTTAACAACCTATAACCCGAATTGCATTTAATATATATTTTCTTTCAATTTTGTGTTATTCTTTAACATATTTTGAATGTTTTTCTGTTACTAGTGTTGATCTTTGTAAACTTTTTCAAATTTTATGTGTTTAGGCTTTTAGTCTTCAGTAGAGTTCCTTTAATGTATTTGTTATTTTCACATGTGTAAGATAAAAAAAATACCATAAGAAATATATCAGGAAAGTGTTATATAATATGGTGGTAGCTAGGGTGTTAATAATATCATCATGAATTAATATAAGGCACTCAATAGTATACAGTTAAATATATAGTTACAGCAAGCGTTAAATTTTGAATTTTTATGTTCTGCGTTTTCTCTCATCACATTAACCCAATTTGTATATAAGATAGTATGTTGATCAATAATAATAACAATAATAATAAACTCTGTATTTAACGAAGGTAACTTATAAAAGCATTAAAGATAACGCATATCTTACTTTCAACACGGCCTTCAATAAACATAAAAAAAAACATATTGCAATTAGAAAGATTATAACATTCAGTACATCTAATCCAACAAAGAAGACAAACATAATATTCTATATAGTATAGGTATTGTCAAAATTCATATTTTGATAATATAAATGTTTGAAATGTGATTTAAACAAGACTTGTAGGATTTCTTATTTCTGTAGGAATGGTGTTTCATATTAGAATAATAAATAATATGTTTTAAATAATTTCTTTTGGGTAAACCATATCGATCATTTCAAAAACATCCAATTTTGATACATGTTTGTGTTTCGTGATAATAAGTAGTTAGAGATAATACTTTAAAGTTGCTAAAACATCTACCTCGATAAATTTAACACTTTAGTATCTGAACATAACAATCATTATGGTGTTATTGTAAAAAGTGATAACTTTGTTCTTCTTTAAATTTCACTTACAATAATAATGATTTTGAGCAAAGAATCGATTGGATTGTATAGATCTATTCTCACGACAAAACACTACGTTAATGGGAGGAGAAAACTGCATTAACCTGTAGGACAAAGGACGCGAATAAAATTCTTAATACTCTCCTTACTATCTTTTCTCGATCATTTTCTGTAGGATCACCTTTCATCCCTGCTATAGAAATTATGAAGCTATAAATGTTTAATCAACAAACGCTTAATAATAGTTTAAAGGTTATTTTAAAGCTTCAAATTCAAAATTGGTGAAATTGCATTGTATAGTTACAAATTAGCTTACTATAACAACATATATATATATTCTAAATAGGTCCTCTCTTTGTATGGTAATAGCTTAATGTTATTATTGTTGCTTGTTGTTGGTGTTGTTTTTTTCTTCTTTGGGTTTTCCTTACAATATGAACACATTTTTCATTAAAGTAACAATATTGCCTCAAAATCAATTATTGTTATAAGTGTCTATAATTGTGTGAAAAAATCCATTTAATCTACGTTTTCAATCTATGCATGTTTTGAACGGTATGAAAGTTTTGTTATAGTTTATGGTATCCTCCATGGTGTATCCTCCATGGTGTATCCATTATCAGTGTTTGTCAGATCGCCTTGATCCATTAATGTCATTCATCAGCGTTTTCTCTCATCACATTAACCCAAGATACAATAAAAGCTATTTCTAAACTTACAGAGTTATCTATCATAATATTGACAATGACTTGATATTAAAGAAGGAACTACTTTGTATTAAAAAGGGTGATAACACAATAATCTCATAAATGAATGCATAAAATGTGTATGGAATTACAAATTATGACTTAGTTATGGGGATAACTTTCAGATTATTGGAGGAATAAAATGTTATCAAAATTGTTATGTTTTGTGTTCCAAAAGATATATGACATATTTTCTATCTATCAGATAGATGGTATATCACCACAAAGGAATTAATTATGCCGAGGGTCGTTAATGCAATTTTATAATCATTAGAACACTACAATATGGTTATCATGGAAATGTCTGTATTTTACTTGATAAACAATATAAGCGTGTATAAATAACTTCACTAACAATATATCATAAAGTACGATATGTTTCTAAGAAGATATCTTTGAATGATATATTGTAGCTCATTATGTAGGTGATTAACGCGACAACATTACATGATTATAGCTTATAAAGATAGGATGTTGCAACAGTGTAATTCATCATTGAACTTGTTTGTCCACAATAATTCAGTCGAAAGAGATATGGTGTTTGTATTTTTCTTATCAATGTCCGATTCAAAATAAAAGTATTCTTTTATATCATGAACATTGTTCCAATATTTTGATATATTTGTTTTATTTATTTTCATTTGATCAATATAGATGATGCAACTCAATATGAATAGTGGCCTTCATTTACCGGCTAATAATTCCGCTTACACTTGATATGACATTCAACATCATGTCATATCTGTTGACATAGATTTCATACCAACATAGTTTATCAAGTGCTAGTCAAATAATGTTGTGAATTAGATAGTGTACATCTGTTGAAACAGATGCAGCATCACTGCTGCTTTTCGTTCAAATATAACGTTGTATAATATGTATTTTTTATAATAAATATTTTTGCAATATCTCAAATGTAAAAAAAAACGGAAGACGAAGATTGAAATAAACAACATTGCTGCTGGAAGTTTTTTTCAAGATCCAGATGTTGAAGGAAAATAAAAACATGGGAATGTATCAAAATTAAATGTCACAAACATATATACAAGGTTCTCAAAGCATAGTCATAATTGAAAACGAAAATGTATCAATTTCTATTTCGTTTGTATAATTAAGATTTAAGTAAAATGTAAATAGTTTAAAAATGCTAGTATACGGTCAAACTTATATTTATGTTTGTGCTGTCCCTTAGTCGAGATTGAAAATGGACGCTGGTTTTTCTCAGGTGTTCGTTCGTGTCTGATATAACACACCGAGGAGTGGCGCTTGAGGTCCTCTTTCGCCAGAAAAGCTTTAAGGTAACCGTATGAATTAAAGTCCAGTCAAATATAGGATGGTATTCAGTTAGGAGTTTTAGAAGAGCCTGTTAATATCAAATATTTGAACTTAAGTATTACGTTCCTTTAAAATTTATGAGCCGACATGTATTCTGATTGAGATATGTAGGAGAGTAAAAAGTTCAAAATTAGAAGAGCATGTTTAAGTTTTACTCGGCTAAAGTACATATAAAATGTATGTAAATCTCACTCACAACAAAAGCCCTGATCAAAACATATTGAATAATTATGTGCTCCATTTTGTGCTAAAAAAGTAACACCATCTACTTGTTAAATACTGTGTATAAGGTAAAAAGTAAAACAAAAATATACTGAACAGTGTTTGCTTTGGTCTCACTATTTATAGAAAGATATTTCAATGATGTAATCCAAAAATTATCAATTTCAATTGTATCACTATCAAGAAAGTAAAATATTATATAGACATATGAAATGAAAATGAAGCACTAGTATAATGTAGTAACTCTATAGCCCGGTATTTTATTGAAAGTATGTAAAATGTTTCTCACGATCACATTTTAAAGGAAATAATCGGACTCAAGACTTGATTTTGAATGATACTTTGAATGAAACAACATCCATTGTTAAAAATGAAACATAGTGACAAAACACATGCGGTGATGACTAGAGCACATCAACAATAATATTTTTCTACATCAAATGATGTTTCGAAATCTTTTTCACTTTACCGTGGTTTCGAGAAACATATTAAACTTATAATTCATTGCAGTTAAAGATTTTAAGATAAAAACCTGGAAACAAAGTGATCCCTCGGAAGCATTAATCACAACAAAATTACAAGAGAATTGCAGACTCGGTTTGATTGAGTTGTGTATATTTTTTAATTTATATTTGTGGGTTTGGTATAATTCCGTATATGATGAGATTTAATATGACCACATAGTATGTACACATCATGAATTCAAGGTTTAAAAATCATTATGTTTAAATGAAACCGGTGCTAGTTGGCGTAGCACTTTTCACTATTGTTCATGTTCAGTTTCAATTTTGTGGTATTGGGCTTCCGTTTTTCTCCTTTTTTTATTTCTAAATTCCTATTTTGCACGTGCTTTCAACTGTGTTGTTTTACAAATTTACAACAAACATTCATTTGCGACCACACGGTGTCGTTCAGTACACCGCGCACTTGGTAAACTTTAGTTCAAAATATAAACATCTGTTCGTTTATATAACTGAATTATAAATTGATAAACTTATCATAATATCACATGCAAAGATCAGTATATGTATTTATGTTAATTCATTGATAAGAAAAGTTTAGATGATAAATTTTGCCTAATTTGAATGGACTTGAACATCCAGCTTAACCATTTCTGGGTAGTTCAAACCAGCAGTGATTAGGGGCGGTCCCAGAAAATATACTGGGGAAACAGAACTTCTTGTAGCTGTTAACTGTGAACTTAAATGTATAAAAATTCAAAACAATTGTTCCTGTATAATGGGAACACTTCACAAATGAAAGAACTCCGCAAAATGCGGTCCTAGTCTTAAACACCTAAATGTTGGGGAGAAATAATTATTTAAGTAAATATATTTGTGAAATGTTAACATCTACAAAATACCTTTCATAAATACTGGATCCCAAGAAGGAGGATACAAGAACGTGAACAGAATAACAATAAATTGGGAGAAAATAAACTTTTTTACAGTGCTAAAGTATAAATACCCAAGTACTTTCGGCATATTATGCCTTCATCAAAGTTGTATTACATGTATAATGTGCACACAATAGAGCACAAAATCTCTATACGTATGGTATCAAAAATTGAACTGAAGCACAGTCGCTAGAAAGGTGATAAAATTGCATGGATTATAAAAAGACCGTTATTGAATGGTCATTGTTGTTATACTTTACAAAAGATTAACAAAGCCCGCGGACAATGTTGTGTAATAAAGATATAATATCGAATCTTATGGCATTTTAAACTTTTTGACAAAGAATAAAACTACATGTTTAAAGGCATTTTGTGATTATTTTCTAAAAGCAACATGTCAAAAATTTCAATTTTCATCAAGTAGGATGTTTTATAAAGCAGAAATTAAGTGCAAATGACAATAAAGCTCACAGGCACCGGAAAAGAGTGCCCTCCCCGGCACCGCCGGATTATTTAAGGAAGATTTAAAGCAATATGTCAGATATAGGGGGATGATTTATGTTAAAGTTAAGGGGAGAATATAGGTTCAACTCTGTATTGATCAAGCGGTCCCAGCTTGTATACATACATTTATTTCTGGGAAAGACCACCGTATCCCGAATGTTTGTAAACAGTTTTAGCTGGCCTTCTTGAGCCAAATGTAGCACTTCCTATCACAGAACTGCTAATTTGTTGTCAATTGACCAAAAGCCTTTCATCTTTCAACAATATAAATACAGGTGTTGGATGCCTTCTTCAGCGAGGTACTGATTAAAAGCAGTAGCTTTAGAATTGAACAAATGAATGTCGACTAAGTGTCTGCGTTGGCTAAAATTATGATTTGGAAAAGTATGATATCTCTTGCTCTAGTAGACTTCATAAATTGCCTTGTACATTGAATGATATCATCTGCTACGCTACTGTAGTACAGCTTCTGATGTTGCAGACATTTTTGAAAATTCATTTGTTCCGACGATGAGAAGTAAAATGTCTGGATCTGGATCAAAAGCGCCCATGCCTCTTATGTGTTTCATTATGTTTGAAATGTGACTACCAGTGTAAAAAGTTTAAATCATTGAAAATTTATAACAAATTGGCATAGCCGATCATAGATTGGCTGATCCAAATAAGGATGTTAAATCTTACTATTAGGAACGTTAAGATAAAAAAGGAAGAAAAGATTAAAATAGCGAAAAGAATATTTTGTTAAGTATAAGGATCCAACAACATAACTTATTTGATGATTGATGACATAAAAAATGATAAAATACATTAATGAGCCGTGTCATGACAAAACCAACATAGTGCGTTTGCGACCAGCATGAATCTAGACCAGCCAGCGCATACTGTTCGCCATCAGTTTCCCTTACTTATAGGCGAACAGCATGGATCCTGATCAGACTTTGCGGATACGCAGGCTGGTCTGGATCCATGCTGGTCGCAAACGCATTATGTTGGTTTTGTCATGGCGCGGCTGATTTCTTACATGATACCGATTTATTTTTTAATAATATTAATACTATCATTCATGGTGTTGTAGATCCGGTTAATGTTATTATTTGAAAAAAAATATTATGCATGACATGTAAATAGTCAAATCCTGATCGTGCGATGCAGTCACATGTTAAAGTCATTCAGATGTTCAAATTCCAAAACCCAAATAAGATATGGCCTTTTCATTGACCTTATACTGTCGACGTGATGTTGTCATACTACAAAGTAAGCACTATGGCTTTTGTTCAAAATATGTTACATATGACCTTTAAAAGTATGGTCTTCATATAAAAACCGTACTTTTTGTTACGTACTTAATTCAGATTTAGTTTTGTTCCAAACATGTTACATTATTTGCTAGCTAAATATATCTATACTCTAGTGACATGACTGAAAAAACGACAATTAGTGTAATAGTATTATTCATTGTGAATGTATTATTGCTGAGTGGAAATATGTGCCAGTCACAACATTCTAATAATACGGACTATAATGCCGGTTTAGAAAACAATACAGCAGAGATTATTAAAGATTTTATTGACAAAGACATTGTGTCAAATGTTAGTGGCCAAGGTGCTAGATTGTCGGATTATATGATGGACCTTTATACGGCATTAGACAACGTCGAGAAAGCAGATCTTGGTCATAAAGATAACTTTCCAAAAATAAGAAGTTTTCGAGGATTAAAAGGTAATACTTATGATCCATTGTATTATGCTTCAAAGTTGTTTTCTTTGTTAAAACATGGAGCGTTTAAAGACTTATTTATCAATTGCAAATTGATCATTAAATATTTTCAATTTTCTTCTCTTCAAAATATAATTATTAAAGTATTATTCAAACACTCAATTCATGCACACTCAAAACCCTTTACTAGTGTTAAATAGCCGATAAATATTGCTCTAAATGATATTAGTTTTTATTATGAACATTGCGTTTGCTTGAGGCTTTGTTTAATACAAATTATAACACTCATAGCTTGACAACTTGTTGAGATTTCTTTCTTTAAATTTTCAAAAGAAAGTACTTCTTCCTTGGCGGTTTTCTTGGGGAGTTTTTGGATAAATTAATGTTAAGTTGGTATTTTATTCTTTTATAAACAGTTCTTTTGAATAATTTATAATGTCGTCTCAAATTTACCTTTTAAGACACACGTTTCCCCTAATAAATCAACAATATCACACTTCTACTGCTGTTGCAATAGTATTTTTTCGTAAAATTATTTACTTTTAGGGTTTTTTCACAATGCCGATTTAATAGTTGTTCTGTTTAACAAATGGTGTGATAATAGCTCAGTATTAAATTAAAAACATAGAAAAACAAAATTAAAAATGTTGCAGGCGAGGTTTGGTTAACCATTTCCATTGGTTAAATGCAAGCTACCACCTAAGTCCTCTAATACATGATCCAGTACAAACAACTTACAGAAATGATATCCTAAATGTGGTACACGTGTAGCAGTCTATATTTTGTACAAGTAATTGAAAGAGCATCGAAACACGAGGCTATCTGATTTGTACAAGGGGGCGTAGCCCACGAGTATCAGATTCCCGAGTGTTTTGATGTTCTGTCTCTGTTGTATCATAGTCAAACATAAAAACACGTTCCCTGCTGTCACAATATGAAACCCGAGAAAAAAGTAACCAATCCACGAGTATCTGAATATGATATTTCTATCGCTTTCCCTTTCTCTGCCGTCATAATAAGTAAACCCCAGCAAAAATGAGCCGATCAATGGTCATGCTCTGGAGTGCGTGGTAACTAATACCTGCACTCCAGTTAACGTACTGTGCATGTATATGTATACGATTTAACACTGACACATTTTCAACAAGCAATATTTACGGAAGCATGGTACGGAAGCATGGAGAGGACATAGTCGATTTATTTTAATAATCTGTGCCTTTGAAATATCGCGTAACAATATTTTCCCACAAAGTAAAAAAGATTTGTCCATTCATAATTAAGTTGTTCCACGAATAAAAATTTTTTTATCAACAATTAAGTTGTCCCACAGAATAATAAAAGATTTTCTCACTAAATCATGTCTGTTCACAGATAAAATAAAGATGTTTTTCCAAATATTTGTTCCCACATGATCAGATTTCTAGCAAACATTTGTCCACGATTTAAAAATATTGACAATAAGTTAGTTCCTTTTAAAATAATCACATGTCCTTTGCTTAGCCTTTTCTATTATTTCAGCTGTTTGCTACACGCAAACTTTATCATAACTTCCATTTTATTTAGTTCCCGCAACTGCGTTCATTATTTGGAGACCACACGCCGATTTTCATAGAATAGCATGAAGTGTCACATTCATCGAAATACGAACATATCCGGAGAAAAAAAAACATATCCGGAGAATTTTAAAAATTCTTAGATAACATTTCATGTTTTGCTTAGTCGTGGGCGTTTTGCGTGCATTTACAAATGCCTCCCATGAACAAGCGCAGTCAAACCGAACTTGCAACATCTCCAAATTTACCGTGTTGGTTGAGCTTTTCTTTTGATTGTGTAGAGAAAATGTATAGTGCATCTGTACCATATGTCAAATAAAAATAGATTCTCACAAACTCGTAAAATATGATTAACAAAATATATCTGACATGTATATATTTGACAGGTAAAAAAGCAGTAGGCCTTGTTAATATTCATTTAAAATAATTAGATAGATTATGAATTGACGTATTTAGCTTTAACTGATATTGAGAATGCAATTCTTTTTCAAAACTCTCATCTTGATTTCTTTTTTATGTTTAATGTTTAATAAGGCCATGAAACAGGTGCTACATTGCAAAACGTATAAAATGTCATACTGTTTTAATTTCGGTCAAGTTGTTTTAGAAATATCAAAGATTGCAGCTGCATTGCCAACTATATTATTGACATGACTTCCGGACATGAATACACACACGTGCACATTCACCGGGTGCGTGTCAATACAAAGCTTTTCATGTACACATAATGTTTACGTGCCTGTTGCGGATGAACCCTCATTAAGTATAGACAACAAACCAGGGAATAAGGCTTCAAGATCAAACGTTATATGATTTTTTTTTAATTCCCCATATGAATTCAGCAATTATCCAATAACTAAATAAGAACTTAATATATTTGTCGTTAAGGTAGACCATGGGTAATGCATTACCTCCACTTTGAAGAGTATTCCAAAAGACTAATATCACTTGTCAACTATAATGAAATTGAGGGGCGTGGGTTCAAACCCCAGAAGGGGCAACTTTTTTTTCTTTCTTTTTTTTCTTTTTCACATTTTTTATGTATCTCTCAGATCCCTTATGGAAGAAAAAAGTGTTTCATTTGAGTTATATAATTATTGTAGGTATTTATTTGCTGAATAATGCCAAATTTTATAGAAAATATGATACCAAATATTTTTCAAAGTTTAATAAAATAAAAACTACACGGTCAAAGTATTTTATATTTCGCATGATCAACCAATATACATTTAAGAAAATTTAGGCAAACTTTGAAAACAGTCCCTCATTTTGGTAAATTTTAGGGATATTTTGAATAAGGCTTTTATAAAGGGAAATGGTCAAATAAGTGTTTAAAGTGGATGGGGTAGGGCAACATTTTTATACATATGAAAAACATTTTGTTTAGAAACAATCATTTTGATTGTGTAATTTGTAACCTGAATGTCATTATTTGTTTCTTAACAAAGAGCAATAGGAAAACATTTTTCATAATGATGATATTGTAGATTATTTAAAGTTTCCTCATTTCTAAAAAAAACCCTTCTAATAGCAAAGTTTTAGTTCAGAAATATATCCATAACTCATAAACCACACGAAAAATTTCATTCAAATTTTGCATACAGGTGACATTTAAGGTACATGTATATAACTGTCCTATGTTGTCAATTTTACAGTTCCTTATAGTGCCCATTACCCATGGTCTACCTTAATTAAACCAAAAACCCAAAAACTCAAAGTAGGATTTGATAATTGTGAAACTCTGAGGAATAGAAATTTAATTGTGTTACATTTTCCAATGCGAATTTGCTGAATAAACCATGGTTGACTGAATGTAAGGTTGTAATTAAAAGAATTTTTTGTTGTTTATAGCAACATTCTCAAGTCTTCATACATAGATATCACGGCTGCGGCGTGCCAATTTTTCGATTTTCTGTGTTTAATTTCCCGCTCATGACTTGTATATACTTGTACTTGCAATATGGAATTTCAAAATCTTTAATCTTTAGCTAAATATATGTTATCTATTTTCCCAGGTGGTGAAGACAAAGTCACATTTCAATTGACAAACGTTTGGAACAGCCGAGTTAAGAGAGTTGAAATAGCCCTAAAACTTGACAGAACAAGACAAGGAGTTCCTGGTGGTCATACATATAAATTATTAGTACATGGTGCTAGCCACGGTAAGAACAATTTGTTTTAAAGTCGCATAATGTATATAGATATTATCCAATATAAAAAGTACAACTGAGTTGTTCAATTTATAATAACAGTTTATAAATGGTACTTTAATATATTTGTCTTAGTAAATTTAAGATTATTAGTAGTAGTATTTTATATATCAGCAAACAATTTGAAGAACTGTAGAAAGAGAGTAGATGTCGATTGATTGCATGTGACCCAATGTTGACTGTTAGACACTATGCTATAGGTACATTCAATGTTTTTGTTGTTTTTTTTTAATCATTAATATCACACGAAAATAAAGTTAAATAAACAGTATAAATATTGCTCTGCTTGGGAAGTCGGACAAAACACGTGGGAGAGATTCATTGACATTTCAATAGTTTTGCCTCTTTACAGTAAATCTTCTATTTATATATTCTTTTTAAATACATTTATTTTCTGTTTTACATTTCAGGGAGTGTGGAATATGTTTCTCAGTCGTATTCCAACTATCTCGTTTTTGATATATCAGATCTTAAAGACATATTGCCGAACAACATATCTATTGATAAATCACTCATTTCAAACACTGAACGGATCAGGATATCGCGTCACAATGAACCTTTACTTCTCGTATACGAGAACTTGCAACATAACCCGTTATTAAATGGGGAGCATAGATTACGTAGACAAAAAAGACATGTGGAACGCGTATTTAACTACCGCCCTGGAGGAGTGAATTCGGAATCCTGTCAGAGAAAAAACTGGGAGGTACATCTCAACGTATTCCCCGGTTTGGATTGGTGGTTGTTCCCTCGTAAATACAATGCCGGCTACTGTGACGGACAATGCAGATTTCCATTAACAAGAGAGGCGACTAACAGTACTAGCTATTCATTCCTAAAGAATGTCTGGCACACACAAACTTTTTTTTTAGACGATTTTGTTCCGCAAGCATGTTGTGTTCCAGTTGAATACGAACCTCTTCAAATCATATACCTGACAAATAGCATAGAGCAGGATATAATGATGATAGACAACATGATCGTCAAGTCATGTGGCTGCAGATAGAGCATGTTCAACATGTTTTACAAAAGTCAAAAGAGCATAAAGGTGATTTTGGAAAAAATAAACCATAACACGGTCACTATGCTACAGGACATTATTTATTTTACGTAATGCCGAACAAATGCTCAAAGCCGTAAGTTTATACAAATGTCAGACAAATTCCGACATTATACTTTCCCTGTGTATTTCCATCATGTACCGAAATATCACTTAACAAAACCCATGCTCTGTACTTCTTATTATTCTTGATATAAGATTAAAATATTTGTCTGTTGTTGGTATGTGCGTGTGCGTATGAATATAATATGTAATAATCTGTAATAAACATGTTCTGTTTTAAACATGTTCTACATGTATATAATTCTTTGTATTCTATCATATATCTATCTTAAAACAGAGTTACCTCGTTTCATTTCAACATATATTTTACTGTATGCATACACGTGTTGTGAACATTGCAAAATGCGTCTACGTTTTAGATGAAACTTTAACTAATTCTTATTATATAACTCAGGAATGACTATTGCAAAAATGATCTGTTATAACAGGTTTAGCGTCTATATTATTTATAAATTCGTGTCTTAGATATATACTTGAACTGATAAAATTTTAGACCATATTTTTAATCTAAGTTAAGAAAGTAAATCTGTACTATAACCCGACTTCCAAAAGTTATTGTGTATGTTATTTAATTCAATATATTTTTCTACCTGCTTAGGGCAATACGGAGAGCACCGGAATTAAATTTTCCGTGGTCGCCCGACGGAGGCGGAAATTCTCCGTGATAATTGTCTTCGGACAATGAGTATAATGGTCATTTGTAAGAAATCGTACTAATTTGTATTTGGTAATTATATATGTTTGTACATGCGGTAAAGAACATTTAAATATGTTAATAAATATATATTGAATTGAATTGAAATTGGTAATTACTGGATAGTTATCCAGGAAAAAAACGTTTCCGATAAATGACCAGAATGTATAAATCGGCATAAAAATCAACCAAACAAACAAAATATTTAGTCTAAAGTGAGGCATATACATTTGCTCCTTTAATTGGTTTTACTACATAACAATATGATTTTGTGTTACAGTGAATATCATTTTGTAAATATAAAATATACTGATTCCTTTTAATTTTAAATTTCAACTATTACAACCAGGGAGAAAAAAGATAGTGTCGCCTTAAAGATATAATAAAAGTTTACTTAATGGAATAACGCAGGTTTTCATATATTCATCTTACATTGGGTCATACATGGTATGGTACATGTATTCAAATAATGGACAAAGATATGTTATATATATATGCTTATTTAAGACTATTTATTTGATTTAACCATAAAATACCTCCATTCTTATGATGATTGGTAGTAATACTGATGTGTCTGTATTGTTCAAAATATTTGTCGTGTCTTTTTAATATACTGGTAAAAAGTCTTATTAACATAAATATAACTTATTTCAGAATAACTTGCCATTATATGTATACATTATTATTTATAAAGATCGTTGACAGGTTATATGGCCCTATATAAACGGTTGTTTGTAAATGTAACCCGAGCCGCTAGGCGAGGGTTATATTGCAAAAAGCCGTTTATATACGGCCATATAACCTGTCAACAATCTTTATAACGAATTTATAATACAGCAAGCATTATTTTTTAGAGAAAAAAGTAAGATTTCTTTATGAATCGACAGCAGCCGTGTATTTAAACTATATAAACGTCATGATTATCCAATGAAAAGCGACGTTACAAACGTGCAGTATTATAAAAAAAACTGCCTATCAGGTTTTGCACGGGTGCTGGAAAATGTCATTCATCAAACCTCCTCATTTCATTACCTTGATGAATGAGTTGCGTGCATTCCTTCGAAATAAAGTTAAAATATATATATATATCATCCGCTTCTAAAAAAAAACTATAAGAAATAGAAACTACATTAAATATCAATTTAAGCAGTTTCTTAATTATAAACTGTAATTAATATGTAATCTGCAAGAAAAAAAAAGAATCGTCACTGGCGGCAATTATCGACTCCCGGTTAACGCGTTACCGCTGTAAACAGTTACCGCCGTTGGTCTGCACCGGCAAGTTAAGATTTTGACATTGCTGTGTGGTTCAGTTTATTTGTGACACCTCGTGAATGAGATATTGCAAATAAAATTGTATGTTTAGTTTATACTTATTTTTGTGCATTGTACGTGTAAACCAGCATAATATAATGAAAAATTCTAATTTTTCATAATATTATTATTATTAATTTCTGTCTGTATCAGAATATTAAATGACTTCTTTCAAGTGTTTTATTTCCATGATTTGTAAATAAGAAGTATTTATAATATGAAGAATTTACTTGACTTCATGTATACATGCATAAACCAGAGGCTAAACGTGTGTTTGAATAGCATAATCAAAATAAATTGTAGATATTTAACATTTGTCATTTTGATGTTTGAAGCTAATACATGTAGGAAATTAATGTGTTTGTTGTTGTTGTTTTTGTATTGTGTCGGTAAAATCCTCACGGGGTCCTTAGAACATTAAACAGCGTCATCACAGGAAAACAAGTCCTTTAGGGATACTGAGGCAAATTAATGACAAAATACCAAAATTATCTTATGTACTCAAATTACGTTAAAATGACATTTTTAAAGGTTCCAGCATGTATTTCTGTATAAATTCTATATATTATGGGTTTGGCGCGTAAATGTATCTATATAATTATGTTGAACGAACTTTAGACACCGACAGAATCACCGAGTAGTTTTAAAACTAGTCATGAGACTCGAACAAACCCTGGAAGTTACAATAACAGACATTGTGGATATTGTATGATTGAATTCATTAGACTTGTTCTTTAACATTTCAAGAGTTCACTGTGGCAACTATTGTGAAATCTTAACGCTCTAACCTGACCCACATGGGTCAAGTTAGTAAACCACCATTTTATTCTTTATAAGGAGAAAAGTTTTGTTCCTTTGACTGCCTAGTTTATTCATTTTGAGAAAAATTCAAAACGAAGAATTGAAAATTTTGCCTGTGTCGCCCGCCCTTTAAAACATTGCGAAGTGATTCGCTGATGAATAGAATAGAATAACTTTTATTTCCAATCAAGTGTCATGTTAAATGACATATAAATCACAATTATAATGAGATCAAAGATCAAGAAACTAAAAATAGCAATAACAATGAACTGAAAAAGTGACGTTTTATTTTAGGCAATAATTGAGCGCATTATTTATCATGTCCACAGGAGATTGCGCTACATTGTTACTTGAAAATAATAAGACAAAACGTTGCCATTCAATGAAGAAGGATACACGTGGATGTACAAAGCCTGTCAATTTAGTCAAACCCTTGCTTGGGAGGGTTTATAAAACAGGTTTAAAACAGGTAACGGTTTAAAACGGATAAAACAGAGCAGTTGTGTGAAAGTTCAGACATGTTCAATCAGGCTGACAGCTTTAATGATCATGGGCCCTGACAGGTAGACAACATCTAGGGTAGTAGTCGGTAGTTGTTTTACTTTGTAAGGAATGGGCTTGTTACCGGTTTGAAATAGTCCGGAAGATGAAAAGCAATTGTAGTCCGTTTTGACCCTGTACACGGCACTGCTCAAACTCAATCTGGTCAATAAATGTCCCAGTGTATGGTGACTTAAACACTTGAACTTTACTCGGACATGCGTAGGCCGTACTTGTTAAATATTTAGCCCAAATTGGACCTTGATGTTTCAGTAAAGCAAAATTAAAAAATATATATAAATATCACGAGATATAAACAAAATTGAGATTATATTTCCATCACAAGAAATACATAAATGCAGGTGCATTTATTTCAATATATATCACAATGTGTATCAAAACAAACTGCAAAGGAAAATCCGCGATTCTGTGTTCATAATATCATATACTTGGGACAAAACACTCACTGTTACAAATTACGAACCACAACTTCTGCGAAACGAAACGGTTATAAAATGACTGTGTATGGACAGCTTCCTTTATTTATGTGCATTTGTCGTAAAAATGAAGACAGACTACAATATTTCCTGCTAATTTATAATTATGGTCACTAGTCCTTGTAAACAATTAACATTCAACACCACTATTTTAATAGGCCGCATGTAAATTTCTTCAGAATCTTACATTGCATTCCATATACAAGTAAACGAATACGGTGTGTGGGTGAATACGTTGAACTATTAAGTAAAAACAACTACAACAATAGATGATTGTTGACATGTTTTTATTTACATATCAAATTAAAATGAGTGTGAATTGATATATATATAATGAGAAAATGTATAAAATAAATACCCTTCTCAATTAAAATTTTCAGCAACAAACTTATTTCATTAAGCTCTGACAAAAAGAGCTTCTGAAACACAAAACATTTTGCTACATTTAAAAACTTATTTTTGGCATAAATCTCAATGTGACAGCTCTGAACTTTAAATGCTATACTAGTTTAAAAAAAAAAGTACCAGGAAAATGCCAAAAAAAATATATATACAACCATTTGGATAACTAAATATGTCGGTTTGCTATCAATAAATACTGTACACAGGTACAGAAAACTTAAATAGCTACAGATATCATAAAATTTTAGGACATTATCTGTAATTATGTACCTGGACGCTCATAAAAAACATCATTAGGACTGCAACAATACTGTTTAATATTTTTATTATAAGTGTTACAATGCATTTGTTGTCTTTTGTCTTGAAACTATGATAAATATAGAGATGTTGTTATGTTCATAGACAAAGCTATATAACATACAAAATTGCCAAACAGTATGGTTTTATGTTTTGAAACATGATGTTAAAATGAAACAGAAGTAACCTCATACATGACGTAAGTGCAGAATGTCTTACATGGGCAAATAAAAAGTCATTTTTATGTAAACCAGTTACATTATAACAGTGAATCAACCAAGACCCCCAAACGCAACATCTCAGCTATTATCAATAACATCCGAAGACAAACGGATAGGGAACAAGTTGCCAAAACCCAGAAATGAACCTTATCATTTTACAGTGGATGGTACTCGTACATTGTTCTAGAAATGTCAGTCTTTAATTCAATTAAAACTTACCAATGTATTGCTAAGGACAATTAAAGGAACAACTCCTATATGACATCTAAATATCTAATGTTTGTTTGTTTGTTTCATTTTACGCCTTTTTCCAACAGTATTTCAGTCATATAGGCGGGTAGTTTCCTAACCATTGTTCTTGGAGAGTCACACCAGTACTAGACAACCTTCCTCCGCGCTAAAAAATATCTAATGTATCAATTCATAATTACCTTAATGTTAGTTATGATATCAAATTTACACATAATACAAGTACATTTTGAATATCCAAAATGACTATTTCGGCAAAATGATATATATACAATACATGTCAAATATATACATATATGCCATGATAGTCACGTGTCAAGAAAAGACTCCGTAAAAACAAGATTGAGACAAGTCAATGAAAATGTATAAAATTAATGTAACACTGTTTGAATGCGCTTAAAAAAATAATATTTTCAAACCAGATTTTTATATGTTGTATTAATAATTCAAGATATTGAAGGCCATTATGATTTTCATCATGTACAATAATCAAAATTGAGGTAATAAATATCCTGAAATAAACCACAAAGTCTAATCCAGGAGATTATACAGGTGCTTATTTTATTCCTTATTAGTATTATATACATATAATTTTTTATTAGACCCCATGTTATGTCATGCTAGGAGATTACAAAAAGAAGCTTGAACCATAACTTCAATTAGTGGAAGTTTTAATTTTATATTGAAAAAAAAAGAAATCTTTTAACAGGGTATTACATATGTATAACGGACACTATTTCCTATTCATCCAAAGCCATGAAGGTGAATGTGCTATGAAAATGAAACAAAATTTAACAACAAGAGGGCCATGATGGCCCTGAGGTCGCTCACCTGTATATAGGCCCCCGGAGAGGGGCCAGTTTAAACCCCAGGGCTTTTATTTTAACAAACTTGGAAGGCACCCATTAGAAGATGTTTCATGTTAAGTTTTTACTACACACATATGATGAAAAACAATGATCTTCCCCCCGGCAGGGCCAATTTTAACACAAGGGCTTTATTTTGAACAAACTTGATAGACACCCATAAGAAGATGTTTCATGCTAAACATCTAAGCTCTAGCTCATTGGGTTTTTTCAACGAAGATTTTGTAAGTTTTTACTATACACATTATAGTTAAAAACAATGACACCCCTGGGGCGGGGCAAGTTTTGACCCCAGGGCTTTTATTTGAACAAACTTTGTAGACACTCACTAGAAGATGTTTCATGCTGAATATCTAAACTCTAGCTATTTGGGTTTTTTCAAAGAAGATTTTTAAGTTTTTGCTATACACATATAAGGAAAATCTATGACCCCTGGGGCGGGGCCAATTTTGACCCCAGGGCTTTTATTTGAACAAACTTTGTAGACACTCACTTGAAGATGTTTCATGCTGAATATCTAAACTCTAGCTATTTGGGTTTTTTCAAAGAAGATTTTTAAGTTTTTTGCTATACACATATAAGGAAAATCTATAACCCCTTGGGCGGGGCCAATTTTGACCCCAGGGCTTTTATTTGAACAAACTTTGTAGACACTCACTAGAAGATGTTTCATGCTTAATATCTAAACTCTAGCTATTTGGGTTTTTTCAAAGAAGATTTTTTCAGTTTTTGCTATACACATATAAGGAAAATCAATGACCCCCGGGGCGGGGCCAATTTTGACCCCAGGGCTTTTATTTGAACAAACTTGGTAGACACCCATTAGAACATGTTTCATGCTAAATATCTTAGCTCTAGCTTTTTGAGTTCTTTAAAAGAAGATTTTTTAAGTTTTTACTATATGCATATAGGGAAAATCAATGACCCCCTGGGGCGGGGCCAATTTTGACCCCAGGGCTTTTATTTTAACAAACTTGGTAGACACTCATTAGAAGATGTTTCATGCTAAATAACTTAGCTCTAGCTCTTTGGGTTCTTTAAAAGAAGATTTTTTAAGTTTTTACTATATGCATATAGGGAAAATCAATGACCCCCTGGGGCGGGGCCAATTTTGACCCCAGGGCTTTTATTTGAACAAACTTGGTAGACACTCACTAGATGATGTTTCATGCCAAATATCTAAGCTCTGTCTCTTACGGTTTTTTAAAAGAAGACATTTAAAGTTTTTTCTTTCGGTTGCCATGGCAACCAGAGTTCTGCATGGAATTAAATTCTTTGAACAATTTTTAAAGGTGACCACCAAAGGAACATTCCTGTGAAGTTTGGATGAAATTGGCTTAGTGGTTTATGAGGAGATGTCATTTAAAGTAAAAGTTTACGGACGGACAACGGACGGACGCCGGACGAAAAGCGATCACAAAAGCTCACCCTGTCACTTTGTGACAGGTGAGCTAAAAAGTCTACTTTCAATACCCTGATGTGGTCTTTTAAAACCATAATGGCATGAAATATATATAGTTATTAGGCATTAAACAATACATTTTATATTAACCTGAAAAATGAAATTGTGCCAGTCACTTTAAATACACGCTAAATAAAAAAATCCATATACAGGAAACATTGTGGTCAACCTATTTTAACCGTTTGCAAAAATATTGCAAAAATAAGACGGCAAAACATCTAACATATTTCAAAGACAAAAATATCCTGCCAGTAACAAATTAACAAATGTATTTTTGCCTATTCACATAAGTTATACATGCAATTAACGTACTTAAGAAAAAGATATTTGCCCAGCAAACATTAAAGTATAGTAAATATTCATATGTGTTGGATACAACAACAAAAGAAACAGAAAATGAGCCCCGTCACGATAAAACCAACAAAGTGTGTTTGCGACTTGTAAAATGGTTGGTAAGCGAACAGCATAGATCCTGATCAGACTGCATGGATGCGCAGGCTGGTCTGGATCCATGCTGGTCTCAAACACACTATGTTGGTTTTGTCGTGACGCGGCTCAAATCATGTTTAACATATAACATTTTAACTAACTAAGGTGTCATCTGTTAGTTAAATCAGTTTCATTAAAGATATAAAAAAAAAACAACAATGTGGCAGCTGAAACAAAGTGGGTTCAAACATAAATAAAATCATATCACAGCAATGTACACAACATTTCACTAATTTAACTCAACATCTTCTAGATCATAGCAGAAATATAAATGCAACATGCATGTATAAATGTATTCACAAAATTTCTGTACAAACTTTGTAATATCTTTAACACTTTTCATCATGCTAAATATCTTAAATGGACATGACCATTTTCCAATCTGAACAAAACATTCATAACTTTTAGAAAATATTCAAAATATGTACTAACTGAATAGCAAACATGTGCAGACTTTGATCAGACATAAGACAAGTGCCGGCTGTTCTTGGTCTGCACTAGTCATAGATGAAGATTTTGCGGCCACAAAGAGTTTTATGAATTAATTAACAATAAATCAATGCATGTAACAGAAAAAAGCACTTGACAACACTACCTTCAAACTATTATACAGAATTTTACATTTTCACTCATAGAAAGAAGAGCATTGTTTATGTATTCGCTTTCTAGATGAATAATTGTATAAAAGATGTCCGTCCATCTTGTACAGATGCCAGAATCTCTAAATAATTTCAAAACTTTTTCTACAGAAATAAGGTACCAGAATAAACGAAATGACATTGAAAAAAAATTCCATTTATATAATATGGCACATATGATGTAACATTTACTCTACCATCTACTATAAGAAGAATGCCATCACTCCTAGAATATTTACTACTTATAAGTGCATTGTCAAACACTTAATTAGCATCAACAAATTTAAGGAATATAAAATAATATGACTACAAGGGGCTATTTTGTTTCATGATATGTGTATCGAAGATGTGTTTTTTTTTAATGATAATGAAGTGAGAGAAATCTTACATCTCATAATAAATTTATTCAAGAGGCACAATTGAAAAGTAAAATTTGGAGAGCAAAAATACAGATGGCAACTCTTGAGTGGTTGACAGAGGGCAACTCTTGAGTGGTTGACAGAGGGCCACTCTTGAGTGGTTGCACTGTAGGTCTGCAATAGGACAAATGTCAAAAGAACATATTTGACATAACATTAAGCAGTAAAATATCTGGAACATATCTTGAACCAACAATGTACTGTAAAATATCTGAACGTAATACACTATTCAATTTTAACCATGTATTCTGCAACCCCAGAACAGTGTGGAGGACAGCATCAGGCAAGAGCCATGATTTTACCCTAATACCAGGTTAATTCTGTTGTTTTTACTTAGGCACCAAAGTAGCAGTGAAATTACTTTTTTTCCACTCTGAATATTCTCTAATGGTCAGGCCTCTACTTGAAAGAATGATCCAAAAAGTAAAGTCACATTATTTAATGGGTACAGGGCCATAGTTAGAATGACCAGTGCATCAGAGAACTGTATGATGGAACTAAACACATGACCTGTAGGAATTTTTTATGAAATATTAATTTGTTACTAAGTGATTTAATGATAATTGTATATAATAAAATAATATGACACATGTATAAAATGTGGAGTTATAGTCTTGATACACTACAAATGTAGTTTAAATATCATATAACAAGGAAGCCAGTCCATTAATACATTCATTCCATTGGATAATCCTAATAAACAATTTTAAATCAACCAATCAAAAGCTAGTATTTTCAGACTTGTCTACATAATATAACATTTCAACTATTAACTCAGAACTAATCACCAATGATAAATTGAAAGCATTAATGGTAGAACACATTTATTACAGTTTTCATTCTTTAAAATCAATTTATATATATATGTGTGAAATATGAAGTAATGAATTCTGTTACATATTAACTAATATGAAAATAATTCTTGATAATTTTGGACCTCTTCCAGTTACCCAGTCAATTTTTTATAACTTTTTGTCTTTTTTTAATTAAATGGGGTACTTTTAAATGACTTTAGGAATGCTTAAAATATTCTTTTCCATTGAGATCATTTCTTGGCATGCCCAAAATATATAGTTTTAGTAAAATGAAGAAAGCGCATTAACAGATTCTTCAAAATATTAAAAAAATCCAAAAAATCATGTAGTATTTCTCTTAGACAGAAAGGCATCTTTCAGTTTTCTCTTCAATTAAAACATTATTAAGAATAACCAGCAACAAATAGTATCTTTTAGAACTCTGTCATCAAACTTTCCTTTACTTAGTTTATCAAACTTCAGTGTTAATAAATTTTGGGGCATTATCATTTAGGGGGAAAAATGATAAATGATAGTTCCAACAATATTTGAAAAATGTAATACTTGTTAATCAGTGTCTGCTTTGTGATAAACTTTTAATCTTTTAGTATTTACAGTATATTTTGCTTGCTAAGGCAGATCCTTGGAAAACCCTGTGCTTGACCTATCAATTGCTGGGTTCTTGTAGGGAAAACTTTTTTACATATTCTTTTTTATCATTTCAACTGTATGTTATTTTAAAACTGATACTCCATATGAACATTGGCATATGTGATCATATTTAGTTACATACATCTTAAGTGTTGATTTGATTGATCTACACATGGGTTGTTAGTAATAATCACTATTTGTAGCACTTATGAATGTTAATAACTTACAGAATGTAACACATATGTACCGTAACACTTTAATGACACATATAAAATGATAGCTTAATAATGCCAGAGCACTCAGGTAACATTTACTACATCATGATACAGCACATTCATTCTGTTTGTGTGGTTCTTGCACAGGTGGTGAGTCCACCTCACCCTGACCTTCATGTATAGACATGGTTCCCGGAGACAAATTTCCCTCCTCAACTGTAGCCGGGGCACTGTCTATGTCTGCATTTAGTTTAAGTGTAGGAGGAGCCTGTTCTGCTATCTTGGTCAGCACTTGAATTTGACTTCTTATTGCATGTAAAAATGGCTTGTATCCAACACTGAAAAATATATCATATTTTAATGTTTTTACTATATCTTTTTTTATTTTGTTAAGGTTAAAGTCGCACCTAAACTGTAAATGTCAAATATGGCGACTTTCCAGCTTTTCTTGTTGAAGAAGACCTCAGGTGCCTGTTAGTGCATTATTTCAGGCACAAACAAGCACCTGAGTCGAACCACCCACGATTTTGTACTGCCTCACATCCATGACCTAACTTAAACTCAAGCCATGTGGTTTCAAGTCAAAAACCTTCACCACTTGGCCACGAAAAAAATACTAAATTCAAATTTCAGATAATTCTGGAAATGCAGGTGCTGGACTAACAAATCTAATGGCATATGACATAGGTTTTAATAACAAACATATATTTTGTAATTGAAATCTGAAGTAAATCCCTGAAAAAATAAAAAAAACTACTAAGAAATAAGAAAACTTCTAAGTTCAAGGAGAGATAACTCTAAAAATATTGCCTATATAGTTATAAACCTTGTTAAACACATGATGTGGTTGATGATAAGTAAAATATATTTGAAGCTTGATTTAGAAGCCTTATGAAGTTAAAGTAAAATATTTTTTACTGCACAAAAACTTCGATCAGAAATCTTGACATGGACCTTGGATGAGTAGGACAGCTCTCCATATATTTCATATAGTTGAGCTAAAAACTAATTTTTTAAATCCAAATATAAGAATTTAAGCTTCTATAAGTTATATTTTACACCGATGTATCTCCTCATTCCTTTCTACATAGCTAAAATAATTCATAAGAAAAAATGTATGAAACTAGATAAACACAAATGCTTCCATATTCCACTGTTTGTCTTTGTTTGTTTTTTGTTTGTTTTTTTTTCTTTGCTGTGTTTTTTTTAAATAAAAAATATCAAACAGATAAGCACTGATCAAACCCAAAATCTCGGCCACTAGCAGTAACATAAACTTCTATATCTGTAACATATATACATGTGTAAATATGTTATCAAATGTAAATTTTAAAGGTTACAGGAAATGCTTTGACCTTAATTCAAATAAACTTATTTCCTAGATGCAAATTTAAAAATACATGTAGAATGTTGAAACCATTTCTATTTAAATTTGGAGATAAGGTACAGCATTTTTCTTAAGGTTTTACCCTCTTAGTAAGACACATAAGATAATTATTAAAATTGTTCTGGAGATATAATGTGGGGTATAACATAGAGAGAAATAGAATCTTTAAACTGGGGGGAAATACTTCAATACAGATATATCCAAGAACACTGAAACTTTAATAAAAAGGAAGTCATCTAACTAATAATTTGAAATTCAAAGAAGAAAAGGTCCCTTGCTACCTGGACATACTTTTATATATAATCTTTTCACATGAAACTCAGATATTAACTAATGAGTGACTGTCACTAACATGCTCTTTATTCTAAATACCAACAGTCTTAACATTAGTTTATACATGTATGAATGTTAACATTGTAAAATTCTTTTTCAGTTAATACTCCTCTTTATGATCTGAGTAAAATTAGATGCACTAAAAATTTAATAACCCACTAACATTTGACAAATATATATGTATCTCATAGTTTACAACTTGTAAATTTTAATAACCCACTAACATTTGGAAAAAAATGTTAGTGTCTTCTATAAACCTATTTTTGACAAAGCCAGTACAGATGTACTATGTTAATCTCTATATAACCCTGTGAAACAAATTATGAAGGTCTTATACACTCAAATAATGCTCAAACTGAATTTAAAAACAAGCCAGAGGTAAAGATTTATAACTTAGATAAAAACATTCATGAAACTACTCCCTATTATGGTTTCCATGCAATATCACTATTATTCAAAAGACATAAAAAAGTAAGTTATGACACTTATTTCTCTTAGTCCATGGCAACATTTAACTAAGAGGAGATCATTGATTACAGCTTTAATCATGTATCACTATGGCATTTTGATTTTGTAGGAGATAAATTTATATTAAAGTAAGCATACATGTATATTTCATTTAGATTTCACAAACGTATGTATATTTTTTCTAAAGAGAGCAGTGGTTAAACAATAAAACACATGTCTTTGAACCAATTGGTCCAAGGTTCAAGTCCTTTCTTAAACAATGACAATTGCCTTGAAAAAGTAAATAATATAATATTGCTTCATTTCATTGAGGTGTGCATGGACATATGAAAGGGGTGCTATAATTTAGTAGCTAACGTAAATGGAAATGGAAGACTCCCAATGTAGATGCATATAAGTACCTTAACTAATACGGGTAAAGCTTTAAAGCTTGGGAATTTGCCACTGCATAAAATTAAAATACTACACTTAAAGTACACAACTTTACAGCAACACTTTACATTTAAGAAAACAAAGTAGATATAAGATATCAGACCATTCAGTATCTGACCACAGCTCCAGGTAAGATAGCCCCTCCCTCATTCTAGCCACGGTCTCAAGAGGTGTGTCTGTCATACTGGCAGTATTGATTGTCCTTATCACAGATGACGAATCTCTTAACACTATTGATATTATCAACGCCCACTCCAAGCAGCCTCCTTCCAACATTACTTGAAACAAATACCTGCAAAATATTATGGTAAATTTTTGTTTTACATATAATCTCAAAACTGATCATTAATTAACAGGTGACAGGACATTGTTACAAAACATGGTTTTCTGCCAATATTATATAAGTGCAAAAAAGATGTCAAATTTTGCCAAAACTGAACAAATCACAAAACCCAGACAATATATGGTAGGACATTCGGTCACTATAATTCTATGAGTCCTGCTGAGAAATATTGTAGGAGTCATGTATAAAAGAACTGCACAGTTGCCCACCTACATACACCAATATCATAACCAGTTTTTTTTTCTCTGAAAAATTATGTCATACTTATTTTAGTTTGTTTGAGAAGAGATGAAAATGTTGTTGTAAGGTATTAGAGACACATTAATTAACACTTCAAAATTTCTTACTGTTTAAATGGCAGGCTCTTTATGCTATCCAAGGATCAAAGAAGAACTCACACAAATTAAGGACAACAGATTCATAGACAATGCTATTCACCACCAGAAGAAATTTAGTTGATAATCAATCAAAATATTGCAAAAGAAAAGAAAATGTTCAAGTCCCAAGCCCTTTGATAAATTATAAACTTTTTATAACCATTAATTCAAATTAACAGTTATAATTATAACCATTCCTTCAAATTTTTAAAGGAATTATGGTGAGATAATTTACCTGAGTTCAAGTTCTGACTGTCCTGGTCCCTTAGAAATGATCTCCTGTGAGAGAAGTTCTAGTTCTGGTGATAGACTATCTAAACTACTGCTTGAGTCAGCAAGAAATTCAAAGTCTCCAAACAATGAACTTGTATCAGAAACTTCCAGGGTGGCTAAACTACTGTCATCAGCTGTTTTAAAACATTCAAACAACATTTCAATAATAATTTGCCTTCAGTTAGATATTCAACTATCTTTATTAATGTAACGAAAAATTATTTTGTTAATCAAAGAAGAAAATTTAGATCTGCAATTGTTTCAGGTACACAATTTTAACAGATCTCCTAGACTTGTTTGCAGAAATGAATAAAACAATGGCAATATGAAAACATGCTATACCATGAGATGAGTAATGATATGAAATAAGTGATGTTGACTCTAATACAAAAAAAAATGATTGAAATATTTGCTTAATTTATAAAGTACCACTAATTATTTACACTCACAAAAGGTTCAAACATATCTGATAAGGTATGTAACAGTTACAATAAAATACATTCTATGTAACATTTAAAACATAACAACTGTATAAATAAGTTACCTTTTGACAATTGTGGTTTCAGTACAATTTCATCTGACATTTCTGTTGATACAAAACTTGCATTCTTTGGGAGTGGTCTCCCTTTGCCCTCATTATCTACCACCTGTGGCACTAGTGTATTGTTCTGACCAGTGTAACTACCATTATGTGTGTCATCATCTAGCAGAGATAATGATGCTAGGCTTGTGCTAGAATCTGACAAAAAAAAACAACTTAAGTTCTGAGACACAGTGATAAACATGTAAGGAAAGGTAAGTTAGAAACCTAAACTCTGGTGGCACATTCACAATAATACCTTTACTATGTTTCCAGTAAAGAGTCATGCCAGAAAATTTACTATTTTACACATTAAAAATTAGGTCAACATATATATCACAGTTTAATTCTGCAAATAATGATGCGTTAATGTTTCAAATTTCAAAGCCAAAATTACAAAAAGTAGGTCAATTTAAACTAAACTTAAATGACATTTTAAATTGAGGTATTGGTGCAAATTTTAATGTTATAGCACCTAGTCAGAAAAAAATCAATGACAGTATATATCAGATAGCTGTACGACAATAACCAAAGTATGTCACTAGACAGTGCTCTACTATACAATAGACCACACAAACTATCTAAGCTCCAGCGGTGTGATGGAGAAAACCAATTTTTTAAAGTTTTTCCTACATATATAATATACAAGAGGGCCATGATGGCCCTGAGGTCGCTCACCTGTATATAGGCCCCCGGAGCGGGGCCAGTTTAAACCCCAGGGCTTTTATTTTAACAAACTTGGAAGACACCCATTAGAAGATGTTTCATGTTAAGTTTTTACTACACACATATGATGAAAAACAATGATCTTCCCCCCCGCAGGGCCAATTTTAACACAAGGGCTTTATTTTGAACAAACTTGGTAGACACCCATAAGAAGATGTTTCATGCTAAACATCTAAGCTCTAGCTCATTGGGTTTTTTCAAAGAAGATTTTGTAAGTTTTTACTATACACATTATAGTTAAAAACAATGACACCCCTGGGGCGGGGCAAGTTTTGACCCCAGGGCTTTTATTTGAACAAACTTTGTAGACACTCACTAGAAGATGTTTCATGCTGAATATCTAAACTCTAGCTATTTGGGTTTTTTCAAAGAAGATTTTTAAGTTTTTGCTATACACATATAAGGAAAATCTATGACCCCTGGGGCGGGGCCAATTTTGACCCCAGGGCTTTTATTTGAACAAATTTTGTAGACACTCACTAGAAGATGTTTCATGCTTAATATCTAAACTCTAGCTATTTGGGTTTTTTCAAAGAAGATTTTTAAGTTTTTGCTATACACATATAAGGAAAATCAATGACCCCTGGGGCGGGGCCAATTTTGACCCCAGGGCTTTTATTTGAACAAACTTTGTAGACACTCACTAGAAGATGTTTCATGCTTAATATCTAAACTCTAGCTATTTGGGTTTTTTCAAAGAAGATTTTTTCAGTTTTTGCTATACACATATAAGGAAAATCTATGACCCCTGGGGCGGGGCCAATTTTGACCCCAGGGCTTTTATTTGAACAAATTTTGTAGCCACTCACTAGAAGATGTTTCATGCTTAATATCTAAACTCTAGCTATTTGGGTTTTTTCAAAGAAGATTTTTAAGTTTTTGCTATACACATATAAGGAAAATCAATGACCCCCGGGGCGGGGCCAATTTTGACCCCAGGGCTTTTATTTGAACAAACTTTGTAGACACTCACTAGAAGATGTTTCATGCTTAATATCTAAACTCTAGCTATTTGGGTTTTTTCAAAGAAGATTTTTTAAGTTTTTGCTATACACATATAAGGAAAATCAATGAGCCCCGGGGCGGGGCCAATTTTGACCCCAGGGCTTTTATTTGAACAAACTTGGTAGACACCCATTAGAACATGTTTCATGCTAAATATCTTAGCTCTAGCTATTTGAGTTCTTTAAAAGAAGATTTTTTAAGTTTTTACTATATGCATATAGGGAAAATCAATGACCCCCTGGGGCGGGGCCAATTTTGACCCCAGGGCTTTTATTTGAACAAACTTGGTAGACACTCATTAGAAGATGTTTCATGCCAAATATCTTAGCTCTAGCTCTTTGGGTTCTTTAAAAGAAGATTTTTTAAGTTTTTACTATATGCATATAGGGAAAATCAATGACCCCCTGGGGCGGGGCCAATTTTGACCCCAGGGCTTTTATTTGAACAAACTTGGTAGACACTCACTAGAAGATGTTTCATGCCAAATATCTTAGCTCTGTCTCTTACGGTTTTTTAAAAGAAGACATTTAAAGTTTTTTCTTTCGGTTGCCATGGCAACCAGAGTTCTGCATGGAATTAAATTCTTTGAACAATTTTTAAAGGTGACCACCAAAGGAACATTCCTGTGAAATTTGGATGAAATTGGTTTAGTGGTTTATGAGGAGATGTCATTTAAAGTAAAAGTTTACGGACGGACGACGGACGGACGGACGACGGACGGACGAAAAGCGATCACAAAAGCTCACCCTGTCACTTTGTGACAGGTGAGCTAAAAAAAGGCAAAACCTCAAAGTGAGCTCATATTACTTTTACCATGAAATAGTATTAAATAATCGTTCATTTTTATTTTACATTTTCCGTTTTAAAATTGTCATTCAGTATTTTATACACTACTTCTGTTTATTCTGGTTCCCTGTCCTCTTATGGTTCCCATATAAGTGAGCAGGACACCAGTCTAAGCTTCTGTTTTCAATCGACTTTTATCGTTATCTTGTAATTCGAAAAGTTGGATGTGTCAATTCAGTTCTTCGGACGAAGTTTTCAAAACCATCACTATCTAGCAGGTACTCGCATTAACGTAAGGCGCGCTTTGCGAGCCGGCCCTTAGGGCCAGCTCTTCGAGCTCCCTATTAATCAAGTGACCCCTAGGGTTGTATCAATTCTGACCCTAGATGAAGATTTTTAAATTTTTACTATATGACGTCATGTAAAAATAATTGACATCCAGGCACTCCAAATACCTAAGCTCTAGCCCTTGTAGTTTCAGAGTTCAATATTTTTTCAAGTTTTTATATAAATATACATGTATTGAGAAAACCCCAAACCCCCATACTTGTGGTTTGTGATGAGCTTTATGCAACGTACATTTTGTCAAGTTTTCACCACATAACGAACCTTGAGTATTCAGAGGAGACGTCAAATGAATGAATTGTGGACAACAAACCATGGACATCTAACAATCCCAGAAGCACATACAGTCACTGCATGGCAGAGCTGATAAAAAGCTATGTTAATAGTTTTGATACTTACATGCTTTACTTTTGAGTTGTTGAAATGCTGATAGTGATAAAACAGGTAATGGCCATTCAAACTGGTGATGAATATCTCGTAATGCACTCACAAAGTCCTCTACTTTACCAGAACGTAGTCTGAAAATTCAGATCTATAGTTTTATATAATGTCCAAAATTGAAAAATAATAAATTTGAACAAGGACTTCACATGGACAATTCACTCAAATATTCTCAATCTCTGGTAGAAAATGTTTGTTCATAAAGGTGATAGCAGGTAAGCAACCTAAATTTACCTACAAATATTATTTCAAAGACATGTGAAACTTGAAGCGAGTACATTCAGTGCTTATTGGGATATAAAGATACACTTAAAACCAAAAGCTTATTAAGAGAACTTGTTCAACCATCCTTCCTGTATCAATATTTTATATAGGAACAATATTACATTTAGGTTTTTGTTAGTATCCAAAATTTCAACAACATGTAAAAATGATACATAGCTTTTTTTCCTGAAATTATCATTATAAATATATTCTCTTCATATGAAGTTTCAATACTTGACATCTCTCATAATATTCAAATTTTTAAGATGATTAAAAAAAATCAATTAGAATCTAATGAACTTTTTTTCAAATAATCATTTTTTCATTCAAACCTTTCTTTTTTCAACCACGCTACAAGCTGAAAGTCTCTTATATTTGCTGAAAAAGATCCTAGATCTTGAAGTCTGTTAGATGAGAGAAGTTTTCTTGCATGTCTGAACAGTATTGTATCTATATAGACTTGGTCAGCAGTGGAGTTAGGCTGTACTGGTCGAGGTGATGGTCTGAAAATATAATAAACTTTACATAAATATATGTAATGCTTTTTTACTTTCTGAAACTTGTAACAAATCTTACAATTTAATATTCATAAATTTTAAACTCAAGTATTTGTGATACTTTAAAGAATATTATTTATCAGCATTCCTAAACGACTGATTAATAGAGAAAATTCTATTTTATTAAGTTCACTACAGTAATTACTTGCTATTCATTTGAGTTGGTATAACATACCTGAGATGGTAAAATATATGAGACAGTATATTTGAGACAGTTTAATATATTTGAGACAGTACGATATATTTGAGATGGTATTGCATATTTCCGAAAGTATAATACATTTGAGCTGATATAAAATATTTAAGATGGTATAACATATTTGATATGGTATAATACATGTATATTAAGTATTTACTAATTTATTTTAGTTTAAATGTGTTGGAAGCTAAATTGAATCACTCAACTGTTCCTGGAACCAACCAGTACTAAGCCATTAGTGCAAAGTTTCCTACTCACAGAAACAACGATCAGCAATCCTTAGATTACTATTCCTATCTGTTAAACACTTGGCCATGCTGCCACTCATGTATAATATATTACAGATGGTATAATTTATTGGATCTGGTATACTCACCTTTTTGAGATCATCTGATTATCAGACTTTGTATGTGTTAATTTGACCTTTTCCTTTGACGCCTCTCTAACAGCCGATTCTGCCGTGACACTTGAGCTCCGGATCCGGCTGACGTTACTCACACTACTAAAGGTAAAATCACACTCCTCCCTCGGCATTGCGGGACTACCAATGTATGAGCAAGATTGAACTTTACCCTGGTTAAATACCAGAGGTGGGGACACATCAGCATCATTTGGATCTAAAAACAATAATATCATTTGATCAAAGAGTTGTCTTTTATACATATGATAGGAAGTTAGTCTGGGATTCAGGCGTTGATATTTTTGCGTATTCTTAACATATTTTTTGCTTATTCATAACATACAACACTATTTCTCATATTCGTTTGTGTTTTGATAGTATCAACACCTGGGGAAACCTGCGGGTTCGGAGAACAGAAGCACATAAAAAATCATAAGACTGAAACCCAGGCTAATAGGAAGTCTCAAACCTTACAAAATAAAATTAAAAGGAAGTAAAAGTCTTCAACAAAAGTTTTGGTAGTGAATAACTTAAGGTAAAAGGCATAAAATTGTTATTGCACAGTATTTCATTTAGAACTGAAAATGTTAAAATATTTTCAAAATTAAACAAGACAACTTAAATGCAATGTTTTCCCTATTGAGCATTCTGCATGCAAAACAAGCAATAATTGACATAAAAATCACAAGTGATTTTAGTGAGGTACTAAAACATAGAAAAATGAAGTGATACAATAAACAGTTCAATCAAAACTTACCAATAGCCTTGAGAAATCTGACTAGATCCTGGGCTAGTTCCCACTGTCGGTCCTCTATAGCTGAGTCTAGCAATAATGTGGCATGCTGAAATATTATCTCCTATCAAATTATCTTCATTCATCATTTTTGATGTAAAATACTGTCTTAAACTATTGTTATCAGTTTAATCAATTTAAAAAATATGACAAAAAGGCTGAATATAGTAAACAGTGTATTTTAATAAAAATGTATGTTTAACTTCCTTAGGCATGGAATACTTTAACAAGTTAACCCTTCAATCAATTTATTCATGCTGTCAAATTTTCCCACCTGAGTTTTGAAGAGTTGTGGTCAAAACATAAAATGAAACAACCACTAGTTCAATCCAGAAAGATAGTACAAATGTTGTTTTTATTTGCTTGTAACAGAAGGAACCAGATAAGCATAATACATTATTACTATGAATGTCCAAACAGTTAAAAATAGATCACATGAACATTGAACTTACCTGTCTACTGGCAATGGGTTTTTCCAGATTCTGTAATATTATGAGATATGATGCTGCAGTCTCTAATCTTGCACTTATAAGGCACTCCTGAAATATCATTGTCACATGTAATAGTTATTATTTCATTTGTGTGCGTGGAGGGTAGAAAGAGAAGGCATGAGAAGTGTAGATTAGTTTTTTTAAGTCCCAGGACCCACCAACTCAGACACTGTCAATATCATTTGGTGACTTTCCAGCTTTAATGGTGGAGGCATACAGCAGGTGCTACTTTCTACATTATTTCATTCACAAGCATGCATCAGAGTAGAAAAACATCAAACTTATGTGGGCTTTTACTCAAACAAACTCACAGAAATGAACCTATCTTTTTTGTGACTATAATTTCAGAATTTTCAGTATAAGCAAGCATAGCCATAGTTAAACAAGAGGGCCATGATGGCCCTGAAGTCGCTCATCTGTATACAGGCCCCCAGAGTGGGGCCAGTTTAAACCCCAGGGCTTTTATTTGAACAAACTTGGTAGACACCCATTACAAGATGTTTCATGCAAAACATCTAAGGTCTAGCTTGTTGAGTTTTTTAAAAAAAAGATTTTAAAAGTTTTAAATATACACATATAGTTCAAAGCAATGACACCCCTAGGGCGGGGCCAGTTTTGCCCCCAGGGCTTTTTTTAACAAACTTTGAAGACACTCACTAGAAGATGTTTCATGCTTAATATCTAAACTCTAGCAATTTGTTTTTTGCTATACACATATTAGGAAAATCAATGTCCCCCGGGGCAGGGCCAATTTTGACCCTAAGGCTTTTATTTGAACAAACTTTGAAGACACTAACTGGAAGATGTTTCATGCTTAATATCTTAACTCTAGCTATCTGGGTTTTTCAAAGAAGATTTTTTAAGTTTTTGCTATACACATTTTTTACCCAGCTATTTGACACATAAAGATAAAAATATCAATGACCCCCGGGGCAGGGCAAATTTTTTCACCCCAGGGCTCTTATTTGAACAAATTTGGTAGACACCCATTAGAAGATGTTTCATGCTAAATATCTTAGCTCTAGCTCTTTGGGTTCTTTAAAAGAAGATTTTTTAAGTTTTTACTATATGCATATAGGGAAAATCAATGACCCCCTGGGGCGGGGCCAATTTTGACCCCAGGGCTTTTATTTGAAAAAACTTGATAGACACTCATTAGAAGATGTTTCATGCTAAATATCTTAGCTCTAGCTCTTTGGGTTCTTTAAAAGAAGATTTTTTCAGTTTTTACTATATGCATATAGGGAAAATCAATGACCCCCTGGGTGCCGGGCCAATTTTGACCCTAGGACTTTTATTTGAACAAACTTGGTAGACACCCATTAGAAGATGTTACATGCTAAATATCTTAGCTCTAGCTCTTTGGGTTCTTTTAAAGAAGATTTTTAAAGTTTTTACTATATGCATATAGGGAAAAACAATGACCCCCGGGGCGGGGCCAATTTTGACCCTAGGACTTTTATTTGAACAAACTTGGTAGACACCCACTAGAAGATGTTTCATGCCAAATATCTAAGCTCTACCTCTTTGGGTTTTTTTAAAGAAGATATTTAAAGTTTTTTCTATCAGTTGCCATGGCAACCAGAGTTCTGCATAAGATAAGATAAGATAAGATAAGTTTTATTTCAAGTTGGCAAGTTTTCAACAGTACAACATAAGCTCTAGGAGCTTTTATAACCGACTGTATATAACATAAAGTATAAGATCAACAAAGATAAAACAGCTACAATAAAAATGATTAGACAAGATATATATACATCACATACATAAAATAGACCTTTTTAGATATTTTTATAAAAATGAATCAGATGCTAAAAAACTAAATGATAGTTTACCCAATTCTACATCATTAGCTTGTATATTAAACTATGCTTACAATTTCTAGTATCTAAAAATTTTACTTAAAATTCAATAATGTACCGATTAAACAATTAAAAATTTAATGAATAGTTAAATGAATAAATAAATAAATAAATAAAACTATTAAAACAAGATTGCATTTGAGAAAAATGCTATGCCACCGCATTAATACCTAAGCTCTAGGCCTTTTGGGCATTTACAAGAAGGTATTTTAAGTTTTTGAAGCCTTGTACCTTGTACCTACAGACAATAAGATTTTTTGATTTTTTACTATATGTATATATTTGAAAATCAATGAACCCCCGGGCAGGCGGGGCAAATTTTGACCCCAGGGCCTATAATTTTGAACAATCTTGCTAGAGGGTTCACTACACAATGTTTCATTGCAAAATATCTACCTCTAGCCATTTGTCAATTGCTAGAAGAAATTTTTTTTTAAAGTTTTTACTATATACATATAACGAAAACCAAATGACCCCCGGGGCAGGGCCGATTTTTGACCCCCAGGGCTATAATTTGAACAATCTGGGTAAAGGTCTACAACACAATGCCTTATGCTCTAGGCCTTTGGGTCTTTACAAAGTAGGTATTTAAAAGTTTTTTTACTATATGTACATATAGTGAAAATCAATGACCCCGGGGCGGGGCCGGATTTTTGACCCAGGGCTATAATTGAACAATCTTGGTAGAGGTCTACCAGGCAATGCCTTATGCAAAATATCTAAGCTCTAGGCTATTTGGGTCTTTTAAATAAGGTATTTTAAGTTTTTACTATATTTACAACATAGTGAAAATCCAATGACCCCCGGGGCAGGGCCGATTTTGACCCCAGGGGCTATAATTTGAACAATCTTGGTAGAGGTCTACCAGGACAATGCCTTATGCAAATATCTAAGCTCTAGGCCTTTTGGGGTCTTTACAAGAAGATTTTTTTAAAAATTTATTCTTATAATTCCTTTTGGCTTGCCATTTTGGCAACCAGATCTTCTGCATGGAATGAAATTCTTAGAACAAACTTTGGGAAGCCCCTTCACCCAAGATCAATCCTGCCAAGTTTGGTTGAAAATTGCTATTGGTTTTTCACAAGAAGATTTTTTACGTTCACTATATAATCTATATCAACAATGACCCGGGGCGGGGCCTATTTTGACCCCAGGGCTATAATTTTTCAGAACAATGTTGGTAGAGGTCTACCAGACCAATGCCTTATGCAAAATATCTAAGCTCTAGGCTATTTGGGTCTGTACAATTAAGGTATTTTAAGTTTTTAACTATATGTACATATAGTGAAAAATCAATGACCCCGGGGCGGGGCCGATTTTGACCCCAGGGCTATAATTTTGAACAATCTTGGTAGAGGTCTACCAGACAATGCCTTATGCAAAATATCTAAGCTCTAGGCCGTTTTGGGTCTTTTACAAGAAGATTTTTTAAATTTGTTCTTATAATTCCTTTTCTGGTTTGCCATGGCAACCAGATTTCTGCATGGAATGAAATTCTTTTGAACAACTTTGGAAGCCCTTCACCAAGGATCAATCCTGCCAAGTTTGGTTGAAATTGGACTACTGGTTTTTCACAAGAAGATTTTTTAAGTTCACTATATAATCTATATAACACACACACACACACACACACACAAACAAACACACACACACACAGGTGAATCGCTATATGCCACCGCATCGCAGATGCTGCGGTGGCATAAAAAAAATAAATAAACATACATTTTTTTTTTTTTTTTTGGACTGCATGGAATTAAATTCTTTGAACAATTTTTAAAGGTGACCACCAAAGGAACATTCCTGTGAAGTTTGGATGAAATTGGCTCAGCGGTTTCTGAGGAGATGTCATTTAAAGTAAAAATTTACGGACGGACGCCGGACGGACAGACGGACGTTGGACGGATGCCGGACGAAAAGCGATCACAAAAGCTCACCCTGTCACTTTGTGACAGGTGAGCTAAAAACAACAAGAACTTTTTAATCACTCCAGATATTAAAGATTAAAACAATTTGTCCTAGATGAATAAAAGGGGATAATCCTGAAATTATTTAATATAAACCATATAACTTTTGGTAGCATGAAACACTGCAATATACCTCCACAAGATCTTTAAGTCATGAATTTAATTTGTATTTAAATTAAGAAATAATATATCCACAACAGTGATTTTATCACTAAAAGAATCAATGTTTTGAGTCTGGGTGCCAGGAATTATATCACAAGGGGTAGCACAAGTGATATAATGCTGTGTATCCAAACAACAAATAAATGCTGCTGTAGCGTTATTGCACATTTACACATACTTTTTTGGACCTTCTTTGTTCAATAGGGCAAAATAGGATGATTTATCCTGTCACTTGTATCAATTTCGACCCGATAACAAGGTGCCGTATATTTTTACTGATCTACGGCACTTGATCACGTGGTATGCATGTTTGCCGGACTACTTTTCAAGAAAAAATATAAAAACTGTCGTTAATCTTCTGTGTGTAAGAAAAAACGAATTTTGGAAACGTTGATAAAACTTTGTTTGGTTTTATTTTATTTCACTCTATAATTTTTCAAGCGAAATAAAAATTATTAAAAAAGTGAAATAAATGTAAAACTTAACTCGTTTGCGACATTAAATAGCGTACTTGATTTGATTGTTTTGCACGTGCTGTTTTGGCGCTACATTGTGACGTCACGTAAACAATACTTTAAACGTTTGTACAGCGTTAACGACTAAATAAAAGATATTGGTGTTCGAATTCATTTTCTTAGTTAGACTATTTTCTTTCATTCTAGATAGTTTTCACAACAAAATTCGACAAAAATTGTTTTTATTTATCACATTTTTCGAACAAAATGGCGCCCTCGATGTGAAAATACACAGGGAGATAATAAGAACGGCGAGTGCATTGTTGTAGAATAATGCACGCTTCGGGCCTTCTTTGTTTATATAGAAACAATTTCGATAGTGTGATTAAAGGTAGTTTGCCTAATAAAATTCTTTAAAAAAAAACGGTGACAGGATAAATAGAATAATAGATTGGTGCCGTGGATGGAGAAAGTTTATCTGGCTCTGCTCCGGAATTTATTAGGTTCGCCTTCGGCTCACCCAATAAATTCCTCCGCCTCGCCAGATAAACTTTCTCCATCCACGGCACCAACCTATTATTCTCTATATTCACACTTTTTCTGCCTTGTTACAAGAAACGAAATACAAACAAAGTATGATATAAATGTACCTCAAATAGGTCTTTCGGATTTCCAACAGTTGTGAACAAATGTGGCCATAGAGCAACCTCAGTTTTCCTTGCACACTGAACAAATGTCTGCAGATACTCTGGGAACTCTTGAATAAATGCTACAACACGTGGTAATAGAGGATCTGAAACATGAGCAAGCAAACATAATATACTGGACAAAAATAGTAAACAAGCTTTTTTAAACAAGTTATGTCACAGAAAAAATATCTAAACCTTAGTTAGTAACTAAATGCAATTCAATCTATCTTTTTTAATTGGGTTTAGACACAATTAAGGTTTAATGACTTTAACTGCCAGTTTTGTCAGTGAAGAGAAACAAAGGGATGGCAAGGCGCTTAAGATGATCATTCCACCCGCTATCATCTAAATACAAAAAAATTCCCACGCAGTGAAAGTAACTAAAAGTCATTGACTATAACCACTCAGAAACAGATGAGTGTAATACCAGCACTGAAAAACACAACTACATGTATTTACCTGGAATGGGTTCTTTTGAAGTAGCCTCAGCTTCCAGTACCTCATGAAGTAACAGCTCCAATACATGTGAAAAATATGACAGCTCAGTACAGCACCTCGCTAAATCTAGCGCTTGAACACCAAGGCTGAAAATATGTTTAATTGTACATGTTTTATTTTCAGTCTGCCTTCAGTCTTCAAAATTATTATACAACTTTATTCTTAGTAGTCTTAGAATATAAATATCTGAATACAAAAATAAAAAGGTAAAGCTTGTTCTCTGATTTATAATGTCCTCATTATCTTACATTGTTACTTTTGTTAGCCATGTTAAAATCCCTTTAACTATACTAATTCACGGATAAGTTTTAAGTCACATATTTCTTTAGGAAAGCATAACAAAAATATTATTAACATGAAAATTTGAAGCTGGTGAGCTAAAAGTTTTAAACCTATGTACAGACTGGCCTGGGTCTATAAAGGAGGCAAAGGTCTTCAATTTTTTGTTCTAGCCGTCAAAGCTACAAATGATTCAATCTAAACATATAAATGACTTACTTTCTCTTTAAGAGCTGTTTAAGAATATGATGTAGATAGACTTGACTCTGAAAAATAATAATAAATATAGAGCTTGATATATAACATATCTTATATTAGTGATATTAGACATTATCTGTGGGTTTTTCCATCTTTCCCAAGATACAAATAAATTACAAAATAAATGAATAAATAAACTTGTCATAAAACATTTGATACTGTGAAGTTAATATTGAATATGAAGGTTTTATTGCTACTGATTCATCTAGTTACAGTTCTCTCTTTAAATTAGTACAGCATACATAAACAGTATGCATCTAATTGTACCAAAATGAATGTCCATTGAGATTTTTTCTTCTATAAATTTTCATCATTTAACCTCACATATATTCAATGTAATGTAATCATTACAAATTAAGAATATGTTAAATTTAACATTTCATGTGGTCATCAATCCCATGTAGATTTAAATGGTGATGGCTCTTATCTTACAACTTTCTTTTTTTTTGGCTAGGTTTTATGTTTGCATCAACACAGTATAGATCAAATGCTGACTTCCAGCTTTGCTGGTGGAGGAAGACCTCAGATGCCCCTCCCTTCATTATTTCAGACATAAACAGGCACATGAGTAGAATCACTGACATTCCTTAATCTAGCTGGATAACTTTCTCACATTTAAAACCAAAGTCCCTGTCAGGATTGAAACACAGCTGTGACAGGCAAGTGGTTTGATGTCAATGACCTTAATACACTCAGCCCTACATAAATTGTATTGTTAATTTCAATGTGTATGTAGATTTAAATACAGTAAAATCTCTGTAGTGTAGCCCTCTCTAAAACAATTGCCTCTTTACAACAACAGTAAAATTTCTTCTCGAGCCATATACAATAGATTTATAGCAACACCTAACAGGAGCAATCAAAATCTTTATCTCCCATAGGATGTTGCTGTAAAGAGGTTTTACTGTAACATATGAACTTACAGTCTCCCGCAGGGTGTTGTTATGACAAGGTTTTACTGTAACATATGAACTTACAGTCTCCCACAGGGTGTTGTTGTGACAAGGTTTTACTGTAACATATGAACTTACAGTCTCCCACAGGGTGTTGTTGTGACAAGGTTTTACTGTAACATATGAACTTACAGTCTCCCACAGGGTGTTGCTGTAAAGAGGTTTTACTGTAACATATGAACTTACAGTCTCCCGCAGGGTGTTGTTGTGACAAGTTTTTACTGTAATATATGAACTTACAGTCTCCCACAGGGTGTTGTTGTGACAAGGTTTTACTGTAACATATGAACTTACAGTCTCCCGCAGGGTGGTTTTGTAACAAGGTTTTACTGTAACATATGAACTTACAGTCTCCCACAGGGTGTTGCTGTGACAAGGTTTAAAAGTAATATATGAACTTGCAGTCTCCCACAGGGTGGTTTTGTAACAAGGTTTTACTGTAATATATAAACTTACAGTCTCCCACAGGGTGTTGCTGTAACAAGGTTTTACTGTAACATATGAACTTTACAGTCTCCCACAGGGTGTTGCTGTAACAAGGTTTAACTGTAACATATGAACTTACAGTCTCCCACAGGGTGTTGTTGTGACAAGGTTTTACTGTAATATATGAACTTACAGTCTCCCACAGGGTGTTGTTGTGACAAGGTTTTACTGTAACATATGAACTTACAGTCTCCACAGGGTGTTGCTGTAACAAGGTTTTACTGTAATATATGAACTTACAGTCTCCCACAGGGTGTTATTGTGACAAGGTTTTACTGTAATATATGAACTTACAGTCTCCCACAGGGTGTTGTTGTAACAAGGTTTTACTGTAACATATGAACTTACAGTCTCCCACAGGGTGTTGTTGTGACAAGGTTTTACTGTAACATATGAACTTACAGTCTCCCACAGGGTGTTGTTGTGACAAGGTTTTACTGTAATATATGAACTTACAGTCTCCCATAGGGTGTTGTTGTGACAAGGTTTTACTGTAATATATGAACTTACAGTCTCCCACAGGGTGTTGTTGTGACAAGGTTTTACTGTAATATATGAACTTACAGTCTCCCACAGGGTGTTGTTGTAACAAGGTTTTACTGTAATATATGAACTTACAGTCTCCCGCAGGGTGTTGCTGTAACAAGGTTTTACTGTAATTTATGAACTTACAGTCTCCCACAGGGTGGTTTTGTAACAAGGTTTAACTGTAACATATGAACTTACAGTTCTCTCTATAGAGCAATAAGGAAGGTCATGTAGATGTCTACTAGGATGACAGAATGATGATGTAGAATTATAACGTAACATTGAGGCATCACTGGCTACTCCTAGTATCACAGCTTCTTCAAATAACACAGCTAAAATATATATATAGAACAGATTTTTTTATTATCATGCATGCATTAAGGTTTCATTGCATCACTTACACTAACATATATATATTGCATTATTTTGTTTGTGTAACTAATCTGAATATGTGAAATATGTTAAAACATCAAAAATTTTGAAGAACTGGTGATAAGAATAGTAAAAGTATGCTAAGGGAATTGATTCCTTATCTTATTATAATATATCATGCTAATGAAAGACATAACTGCAACTATTTGTTTTATCAAAATAGCTAAACAAAATTGAATCTGGTGTTTAATGTGCAACTTCTTTTCCACATTTCTTACTTTCACATAATTTATAATAAAAATTGATCACCTAATAAGTTTGATACTATAAATACTTGCCTAGAGGGTATATATCCACCCTAAATGGGAGCATAATACGTTTAGACATAAAATTATGTGCTTGCCCATCATTCTTCGGGAGAAGTGGTAACCATACCTACAAATATGTCATATTAGATATTTAACAGACAAGAAATCTAGATATCAAATATTCAAGGTTAATCATTCTATTTATCTATTAAAGATATACTTGGCTCAAAGTTGATATTAGAAAATATTGATACTCACTATACAGTCTCTTTGTAAATATAAAACAAACATAATTTGACTTATTTTATGTTTTAAATCCTACACACTACAGGTGGTCAGAAAATGAATATATAGTGTCATTAAAAAAACTGGCATTTTTTTTTAAAGAAATGACCAACTTTACTTGACCTGTAATAGTGAATGCAGCTTACATATATAGTTTATTTGTTCTTTTATTCAAATAAGACATATTCAGTAAGAATTTCATAAAGTTAAATTAATTTCTGTGATTACAATATTTTACTCAAGAATGAGCATAGTATATATCTTCATTAATATACACAAATATTTGGACTATTTCAAGCACTGTAAATATAAATGCACACCATGTAAATGTACAAACATGATAGGGAAATTTAAACAATAGTAAGTGTTATTGAAACAGTAGCTTTAATTTGGTCTCGTTTTTTAAAAACAATAAATGTATTGGTATATGATTTGCTGCAACAAAAATTAACTATTTCAAAATATATTGCAATAAAGGTTTAACTGTATCGTTTTTGCATGAAACAATATCAATCTATAAGGTGTGTACATTTTTAATCATTCAGTCATCATTTATGGGATTAAAATGAGGAATATGACACTAAGATATAACCTTCATGCCATGGCATCCACAGCTCAACCACAATGCTTCTGTAAGCTGCAGTTTTCCTGTCACTGATCGTGATGTGGTCCATAAATTCTCAACATTTGTTGCCACAACTGAAGGTGATGAAAAAGGCAACTGAAAAATATACAGAAAACAAGTTAAACTTGCATTGTTAAGGATCAGATTTGAAAAAATGTTTTATTCTAATTAAGACATCAGCATGTAAAGGAAAGACTCAATTCACAAGATTTTCTTTTAATAAAAGTATCACTAGTTTCAATTTACCTTTAAGTTTTTTCTATTTCGAGTTATATAATAAGTAAATATCTGTCTGCCTGAGAGCAACTATTTGTCTTTATCAGACAAAAGTCCTTTAGTTTAAACATATTTATTTTAGCTTAATTGCAAAACACGTTCTTGCAACTTATATCAATCACTTTTGTGTCCATTAACTAAAACTAACAAGTACTTGCGACATATGTGGAATCATGTTCGTGACCCAAATAGGGCTCAAACCCACGATCCCTTAGTTGAGAAGCAGACAGCTTAAGCACTAGGCCACCGCTCCCAAAAAGTCCTTTACTCAAAATATCTGTAAGAAGTCAACCTTTAACAGCTATATTTGAGTGGTGAACTTGTCCTGCTACAACAGTGCCAATATAAGTCTTATAGGTTTAAATATCAATTTACTAAATAAGTTATAAACTATTTCAATCAAGAAGACAACAACAACACAGAGTCAGACTTCCGGGAGCTTGGGGAAACAGATTCACCAAGCTTTGCAAACTTTGCAAGCAAAATGTTAATACCAATAAGATTTAAATTACACTCTGTTGCCATAGAAACCACTTACAGGTTTAGCTTTTTGTGGTGATTTTTCTTTCTGTTTGATCTGAGGCCCTGTTCTATCTCGTTGAAAGACAAGAAGTTTTCCGGCCACATTCAATAATAAACTTTCAGAATCTTTGGCTGATTGTACTGGTCGCTGACTAGCTACTAGAGGTGCTGAAATGAAATATAAGTTCATAAACAAAACAAGCAAAAAAAATATTTGTCCGAAATTGCCAATTGTTAAAGTTTGTAAAATTTGAGACACTATAACATTATTGATATATATTGAACATTACTCAACCTATTAAATTCATTTTACAATACAGCCTTCTTAACGTTTATAAATACATTGTAATCAAATAGGCCTAAAAATTAAATAAAACCAAATCTGATACATGGATATATGTAATGAAAAAAACATTTTAATCACATTGTTTAGTTCTATAAAAGAAAACCTTTAAATCATGAATTGTTGATTCATTAGTAAGCTTATACTGAAAACGTTATGAGTATGTTTTAGGAAAGAAATAATACAGAAATTTGAAATGTACATATTCTTACCAATATCTATTTTTAGAGATGTAAAAACAATGCCTGTTACACAGACTGGGTGGGGTATATAATTACTGAGGCCAACTTCTTGAATTTTTGATATTTCTACTGAAGGAGCTGAAATAAATGCAACATTTCATTTGTTATTTTCTAAGAGAAGAACATGATTCATTTCATGAACAATCTAAGTAAGCATGTTGTGCAGCTTAGAGCTCTGTTCAAGTCTCAACCATGTATCCGCAATATAACACTTGTGCAAGAAGCAAACTAGATATTTTTCAATATACATGTAACTTGCAATAAGTAGAAGTAACAAGAGCTGTCAGAAGGACAGCGCGCTCGACTTTTTTAGTGCTTGCCTATAAAACAAAACTTTGACAGTTAAGGGCACACAAGACTTTAACTAGGAATTTCTAAGTACAAATCAAGAAACATTTTCACAGAGTTATCTTCTCTTGCTTACAGATAGGTCTCATGATGGCACATAAGAACTCCAACTTCCAAAGTAATATCTCAAATGGTTAAGTCAACAAGTGGACAAGAATGAAAATCTTAACTGAGTTTCTAAGTCAAAAAGGGCCATAATTCAAATAAAATCCTTAACAGAATTACCTTCTCCTGCCCATGTTTTGGGACCATGATGGTAAACAAGTATTCCAACTTTTCAAATTAATATCTCAAACAGTTCAGTCAAAAAGTGGACTGGTACTAAAAACTTAACCAAGATTCTAAGTCGATAAAAGGCCTTAATTTTTAAAACAAATCCTTGACAGAGTTACCTTCTCTTGCGTACAGATGGGGGTAATTGATGTGAAATAGCATTAAAAGTTTCAAAGCAATATCTCAAAGGGTTAAGGCAATAAGTGGATTTTACCCATATTCAATGTATTTTCTAAGTCAAAAAGGGGCATAATTCTGTCAAAAACCTTGACAGAGTTATGTCCTCTTGTCTGTTGATGAAGGTCGTGATTGGTAAACAAGTATGGTCAGTTTCAAAGCAATACCTCCAATGGTTTTGAAATAAAGTGAGGTGGTACAAAAAACTTAACCAAGCTCAATACACTTTCTAAGTCAAAAAAAGGGCCATAATTCTGTCAAAAACCTTGACAGAGTTTATGTACTCTTGTCTGTAGATGGAGGTTATGATGGTGAACAAGTTGGTAAGTTTCAAAGCCATACTTGTAATACTTCTGAAATAAAGTGGGGTGGTACGAAAAACTTAACCAAGGTGTGACGCCAACGCCGACGCCGACGCCGACGCCGGGGCGAGTAGGATAGCTCCCCTTTTCATAGAAAAGTCGAGCTAAAAATGTATGTTTATTCTATAAATAAATTGGTCATTTGACCAAACCAGTTTTAAAGGTCTGTGACCAAATTGCACATATTTTACATGTTTTTATACAATTTGATACATAGATTACAAAAATCATGTTGTAAAAGTGCTTAAAATGTCTTTTTGTAAGAAAAATGTGATTAAGACAGTCTTTTGTTTTCATAACGGTATCAGTAATTTCTGCAGCCATTTTCGGTGATGACGTAGGAATATCAAAACCTATTCACTTTAAGGTTTAATTTCTAAAAAGATATCATATCTATTCAAATAATAAATATTGACCCAGTTGTTACAAACTTTTTTAAACTTAAGCGACGAATTAATCCAACTGTCGTTAAATTTTAACATTGTCTACTTACTTGATTGAGTATTGGTCCTCTCCAGATTGAATATCATAACATGAGAGTCTACACAAAACACTAACAATGTGTCCTTGAATATATTTATCAACAAAACTTGAGAGGGAACTTTCTGTATATTAGCAAATGTATTATCTAATTTACTTTCCCTTGGGTAACACCGAATCTGGAAAAAAATCAGTTGACAGATTATTAACATTTTACATTTGAAATTGAAAATATAGCATCGGATAAATACTTAAACACACCTTTATATCATATGATTATAAGGTATCTTTTATTATTCCAAATTCTTTATTATCTAAAATTCTCAAACATTTTTTCTATTTGATGTGTTGTTCTCCCCTCCCAATCCTTTAATTAATTTTTTTGTATTGATAGATCCCTAATTTTACCTTTTATTTGAATAACAATAGATTATACCACAAACATGAACATGTGCTCTTTTATTAACAAATATGTTGTGGTGAAATTCTTATTGTATCCACTAATCTGATACTTAGTATTAGACAGGTTAAGGATCTTTGCATTAGTATTAAAAACTGCTGTTAGCAATATATAATTAGTATTGCTGTTGTTTGTATTTCTAAACATTAACATGAAAACATTTACAGATTATATGAGCCGTGTCATGACAAAACCAACATAATGGGATTGCGACCAGCATGGATCCAGACCAGCCTGGGCATCCGCGCAGTCTGATCAGGATCCATGCTGTTTGCTATCAGTTTCTCTACTTGTTATAGAGTATGTAAGCGAACAGCATGGATCCTGATCAGACTGCACGGATGTGCAGGCTGGTCTGGATCCATGCTGGTCGCAAACCCATTATGTTGGTTTTGTCATGACACGGCTCATATGTATTTTACCTCATCTCTATGACCTATAATATTATAACAGGCCACACAAATAAAATCCTTCCACCATGTCACCCCTCCTGATACAACCATATCTCTTTCCTTAACAAACAAAAATTCAAGAAATCTTAGGTGTACAAAATCAAACATCACCAGTATATGTTAGTAAATAAATATAAATAATAACTGAAATGAAATGAAAGCAAATAAACAATAACACATTTGCAACAAACTGTAAAAAATGAAGAAGTCTTCTACTAGTATCAAAAATAATATTTTAGAACAATATTCGAGTATTTACATTCTATCTTAAGGTAACATTGACCAGAATCGCAGGCATCTGTCATTAGTATAGAGCCATGTAATGATACTTATTAATACTGGAAAACAACACTTAACACTTGTGGATTGCTAAATTTGTATTCTTTTTTCTTAAGAGACCACCACTCTTATCAATCCAAATTTTATACACAGCAAAATGACAGGATATATGGTTAAAATGAAATCAGTGGTGTTATGAGTTTACATATTATAAGTTCAAATTCTTAGAAAGAATTGAATAAAAAAAGTTTACCTGAGTTTCATTCCCAAAAAGTTTCCATTTCCTGTTAAATAGTGCATAATGAGCTAACCCTGTTTTACCGGCCACTGCAACACACTGACCTGCCTTGTCTACACATGCATACTGTAACATGATAAAATTAATATGGTCAACAAAGAACAGTTGGTACTTATAATTCTGTATAGCATACTGGGTAAAACTGTCCACTTACAGAGTATATCAAATTGTTGTTAATTAAGCTGTTATCATAATTAATATAAAGTAAATATATCTGTAATAAAATCTAAACATACCCCATATTCCAAATCTTTTACAAAATTCTGATGCCGAGTAAAACATATGCCTAAGCCGGCAAGATTATGTCTGTTTATTTTCTTGTTTGCATCATTGTTTCAGCCCTTGATAATTTCAGTATTTTAAACATATACCAACATGTATTAATAGACTAGTGGAGTAGCATTCACAGGCTAATGGACAGGCATTTATGTGTACAGTTATTCTGAATGGCTGATTTCTTCTCTGTACAAATGAAAATAATACCTACCCTGATAGGCCAATTACTGGCCAGGTAACTATGTGAGATAGGTATAATTTGCCATTGTTTGCTGCCCACTAGAATATGTGATTCACATCCACCATACTGACTAGATTTTGATGTGATATCACCAGTGTTTAAATACAACTTGTCCTCTCCTTGTAGAAACACATGTTCATGATTTGCCTACAAATAAAATGCATGTAATAAAACAATACGCATCTTCAGAGTAGCAGCTAGTCTCTGTTCCCTAAAGTATGCTTCAAGAAGATGTTAACTGAATAGAACATACATAACATTTCAACTTTCTTTTGGAAGAAGCTTGTCTATATATTTTGTTTAATAATTTTCGTATTCACCTTTTATTAAATACTGCATACCAAATTAACAAAAGAGAAAAGAGCAAAAGGTATCAAAAAGTATTTATATCAAAGAAAGTAATAAAATATGACATCTATGTTACCATTGAGGTAATAATTTCTTTATGGTGTCATTTGGTATAGAAAATAGAAAGAGTAGTATCATTTAAATTTTATACAGAAAATTGTATACATCAAAATCACCCTTTTTCCTGAAAAATCATAGACCTCACACTGGTCTTGTGATATCTATAACTAAAAATCTTTATTGATTCTAGTCAATGCCTTTAATGTAAGCACTGACCAATTGGTCAATGTATTTGCCTTCCTGCTCATGGATTGTGGGACTGTGGGTTTGAGCTCTACTGGAGTCACACCTATCTTATCTCATATTACATATTATTATAAACTAGTGTTTATTACAATAATGCAGACTTTTAGAGACGATTAAATAAGCTTCTAGCTTTCACCAAATTATGTTAAAAATAAATAAGCTTTAACAGACTTAAAACCATTGAACAACTACACTTACCATGCAAGGATTTACAGTGAGAGAACTTTTGGCAAATTGTAGCTGTATTATGTCTGTGTGATCTACTGTAGCATACTGGCCATTCTCATCTCCTTCATTACACTGGGAACCAATCATCCATAACTGGTACCCTTCTAACCCCCATTCCTGCAATACAATATCAACATCTTGAAAATAATAACTGAGCCGCGTCACAACAAAACCAACATAATAGGTTTGCGACTAGCATGGATCCAGACCAGCCAGCTCATCCGCGGCAGTCTGATCAGGATCCATGCTGTTCGCTTACCAACTCTATTACAAATAGAGAAACTGATAGCGAACAGCATGGATCCTGATCAGACTGCGCTGATGCGCAGGCTGGTCTGGATCCATGCTGGTCGCAAACGCACTATGTTGGTTTTGCCGTGACGCGGCTCAACTAATGATCTAAAACTAGTGCTCTCCTGAGGCTCTATTTTCCACTCATACAATGTATTATGATAATTTACTTAGAAATCTTAATATTTATAATATAATAATACTTTTCTATTAAAGCATAATAAGCTTAGCCAGTAAAAAGATAAATGCTTACCATTGATTTCACAGATGGTGGAAATAATCGAAGGTAATCTTTGGTAAAACTGCAACAAATAAGAAAATTGTTTATATAACAGTTGCAAACATAATTCACTAAAGCTTATTAACATTTTTACCTCAGAGTTTATCTTATACAGACGTTGAGGACAAAAAAGCAACTTAAAGCCACGTACAGAAAAAACATCAACTTAATATAGATAGATATAAAACTACAAAACTATGTTCTCCATTGTGATAACTAATATCAACAACATTTAAATATGTACAATAATAGTGGTAAAACAAATGCTGTAAAAATTAGCAAATTAGAATAAGATATCAGCTAGCTCAGCCTTATTTTATTGATTTTGGTCATAATGAATAAAAGAAAGTGTGCACCATTGCATGCATTAAAAGAATCCCTGTCGTCAACATGATGAAATTTTGCAGAATTTTAAATGGATTGTGTAATTTGCTATGTAATTATGCTGATACAATAAAAGTAAACTATTTAAAGTTACATTTAATAAATTTCATAAAAAACTAAATAGTGACATTTCATTAATAAATTGGGTTTTATATCGACTCCAGGTCTTATTTTGGTGTCCAAACAACCAAAATGAGTTTTATTAGCATAAAAATAGGTAACCTCATTGTGGCGAAATGGGGAGTACAATTTCTGTTTGCATGAGAAACTCCGCCTTCGGATCATCCGTACATCAATATTAAATCAACAAACATGACTATAAGTGGCAGTCCTAATTTAAAGGTATATTTCCGCATAGTAACGGATGTTTTCATACAAATTTAATCTTTTTACGAGATGATTACTTTTACTGAACCCCAGGTTTAGTGCACCGTGAAGCTTTAACGGTTAAAGTTTGATTGCACAAGAAAATATCACATTTGCTGTGTTCCGGATAGCAACTATAAACTGTGACGTAGCGCATACACGAACTCATTATAGTCTTCATTTGCATGTTAAAATTCGTATACGAACTTTAGTGTTACCATGGGGTTTCCCGTTTAAAATCCTAATTTATGAACAGTATTTGATGAGATTTACAACAAAACTTTTAAACAGGTTAATGAAACTGTAGAATGTTTGATTTTTAGGCCGACGGAAAAATATTTTTACATATTTATTTAATGTAACTTTAAACAGCTCTCAAGCAGCGACATAAGAACAATTGTAACAGTTAATGTTTGAGACGTTTCACTTTTTCTTATAAGTGTCTAACTAACTAGGTTGTTGATCTACTTTTTATAGGCACACTTTTTGTTTTCACAGACAGACCGACTTTTAGATGAACAATAAAATAAACCATATTGAAAACAGTTTATGCAAATAGGCAGTCAGAAATTTTCAAATTTGGGTCATCTCATTGGTCATAGCCTAAAGAGTGATACTGTGTCATTTTTTTTCATTATAAATTAAGTGTCTGTATGAAATAACAAGCATGCAGTATTTACTTGTCCATCAACAAAATAAACATACAACACAATGCTGTGAAGCTAAACAACTACACCAACAAAATAACATAACAACTGTTGTTTACAAACAAATAGGAATATAATAATGCATGAAAGCATTCTTTCTTACAAAAGCAAAGGCTTAAATTAGTAAGATACTTTGCTAAGTTTATAGCTCTAAAATATCATTATATTAATGCACATTAAGCGAGTGTTTATCTTTCATATTGTTTGTCTTAAGCTAAATGTTAGACTTCAAAATATCTATTCCAGTATAGAAAAACATATAATGCTCATATTTCAATATCACTAATTTAGGCCTCTAAAATGAATTTAATGTCATTCAATCTGTATCATTGTAAAATATTTATTAAACCAGAAATTGAAGCATTAAACCATACAAATTTGTTTGAGATGAAAAAGACGATCTCTTGATTTATACACTAGAAATTTATATCCTAGAAGAATCTAGCAAGTGATAGTAATAAGAGACCTCCACTTGCCGAATATCTGACTTGTCAAGCTTTCTATTTTAGAACTGTTAATTATCAATTTCTGGAGAAGATATCACAATAAAATAAATTGAATTTCTTTTTTTCAAAAAATTGGTCAGCCAATAGTAGCAAATAATATATAATAGCAAACACATCTCACATTCCTACACATAAGTGAAGTCTTACACAATCCTATACTGTTTTTTTATCATATCTCAGTACATATATATTTTGATCATGAAAATCTTTCAAACTTAGTAATGCTAATTTATCTCCAAATTTACTGTTGGATACTCCTTTGTTTCGCCATTTTAAATAAGGAAATGCATTTATTTTTTTATTATTTTTAATAATAGTACAAGCAAAACTGCATGCCTAAATTCACATAATACAAAACAACGAAACAAAATCAAATTCATAATACCATCAAGCATTGTTCTAATTAGTCATTATATAATTGATAAACAATGCATCACTAATTCATAGCACATACAATGTAATATGCTGCCAATCTCATCCATTATCCAGCCTCATTCTATTATGATAGCTATGTATTTTCATCCAAATGTTACAGGAGTTTTCATCTTAGTTCAAGTGTTTTCCATCATGAAAGATAACTCAGTACTGCAATATCATGACTTCCCTTATTTTGAGGGTAACTAATTACTGAGACAATTTTGTTCTCTTATGTCAAATGATACAGACAGATTATTATGGGATTACATTGGTTGATAAGCAAATTTAAAAAGAAAGTGCATGTATGTACCATAAGCTTTTATCTTTTCAAGTAAATAAAATTGTGTGTATAACATAAACATGTTGAAGTTATCTTTCAATTAAGAAAACACCAGAGTTATTAACAACTGACATACATTACAGGACATGACTGGTCACATGACCTTGGACATGACCTTTGGGGAAAGTTACATCATGCCCTACACCATATCTTACCTACAGTCATTACATTCGGATATCTGTTTATCAAATCTGTAACACATAGCTTCGTATATTTTCCTTGTACTAATACCATTATATATCCTACATGAGCAGTCTAATAGCAAAAAGTTAAATACAACATGCACTGAATAGATTGTTTGTATACAACTTTGTTACAATTGTATAGATTTATAATCTTGTGTTTTATAAATATACATAAGGAAAAAAAATATAGCAACACCTGATACTTCTGTAGTGGTAATATTGTATGTTGTTACTACATGAAAAATGCACAGCATGGTAGGATGATTTTCATGTGTTATTTGTACATACTATGGCTAAACATATTCAGAAAACCAGATCTCTTACATTTTGTTTAACACCTTATATAGGCAAAGTACTTATTTAAGACAAAAAGACCTAAAATTAAGTGCTGATAACTTTTGCCTTGTGATGACAAGATTCTAGGTCAGTCACATTTTACTACATATGTATATTATCATTATTAAATGTTACTATTATTGGTAGCATAGTCAAATGCTGTTTATCCTTTGCAGGCCAGAATAAAATCATCCAAGCATATAATTTTCATTGATGTATAATCTGATGTTAAAACAATACATTTGCAGGACCCTGATCTCATGCTTAGTATATTACTAGTTGCAAGTTATATCAGAGTACTCACATGGTATATTTCCATATTAGAAACATACATCCCAACAGATATAGAACATATTGTTGATTATCAAAATGTTAATCATTTGTACAGATTATTACAAGAGGTGTTATTAGGATATTAATAATATGATATTAGTGTAGGGACTTTGTTGATAATCACAATATTATATATCACATAGATTATTCAAGTATAATAAATACAATTTATCAATTAACTCTAGTCTTGTTGGCACACAGCAAAAGTTAACCACACAATTTAAGTCTGTAATGCTTATGATATCTCAAAATAAAAAAATTGAATTTATATGTTACACTTTCCCATGTTATTATGTGTTTATCTTAGTTAACTTCAATTTTTATTCAAATAAAACTTCTAATATTAGTACCAGAGTTTCAAATAGTCATCACTAAAATACATACAAATACCTTCATAGAAATATGAGGTGTTGCAATACTATTTTCCATCTGCATATTAAATTTTATTACATAAATTTACTTAACATCTAAAACTCTGAAAGCTCTGATTCTTCAATTATAGATAAAATGTTGAAATATGTAGCAATCTTTTACTTCCCATATACTTAAATAAATGAACTCTTTACTTTTATTGATCTCTATTCTTTACCTTATCCTATAATAATGACAATAAAATCATTAATTGAGCATAAATTCTAGCTGAAAAATCAAGCTGATAATAAATTACTAAACTATCAAACAATACACAGCATTAAACGGAAAGCATATATTTCACAAACAGAACACATCATAAATACAAGATGTGATATATACCTATAATCTCCCCCTACAGTACATGCAAGTAGAGATCCAAATACACTCCACAGGGCAAAACCTCCCTTCTTCCATGCCATAGCTAATGCTGTACCATCTGGTGTCCATCTCATACATGTAACTGCCCCAACTGTCTTACTTAATACTGAAAATAATGTTTTCTGTACCATATAAACAATTTCTATTGCATATATCTAATGAAACTCTCAATGAAACAATGATCATTAAGATAATATATGACAAACTCAAACAACTATGCTTTGTAAGCCTTATTTTCCTTGGCAATTGCTATTATTTAAACAGGGAGAATATCTTCCGAATTTTATTTACTCTGATTCACAAAGCAAGTTAATTTGATATTACTTATATTAAAAGAACATTTATTTTATTACAGCAATACATGATTTTAGTAGCATTTTTCTCAATGTATGTTGGATAATTGTATCTTATGTACAATTATACATATCTTATGGACAACTGTATCAATGAATGAATTACAGTCGACTCCACTTATAACGAACTCGCTTATAACGAATTATCGTTAATAGCGAACTAAATCTGACATCCCCGGCCGATTTCTTCTTTATTTTATATTAAATCACATCGCTTAATACGTACTCGCTTATAACGAATTTTCGGCTATAACGAACCATTTTTCAAGCCCCAAATGACAGAAAACATGAAAATTTCCTCGGTTATAACAAACTGTTATAATTGAAATATCGGGATGCGCTCGATTAGGATCAGTACATGAATAACGCTATCCGATAATTATACAATCGAATAATTGCACAGGTTAGTTATGGCTTCAGGGATAAAATGTTTTCACAAGATAATTTCAAACTTGTTACGGAAAATTTGTATTTCGCACCCTCAGTTGATTGCTGAAAATACCCGGTAATTACCAAATAATCGTTTGTTTTTTGGTGTTTTTTTTCTGTGTGTGCAATATAAACCAAACGATAATAAACAAATAGCAAATGAATACAAATGGTAAGCACACCGGAGGGGCACCTGGGGTCTTCCTCCACCAATAAAAGCTGGAAAAAAATCGACGAAAAAATCTCGGCGGGACGCTCTAGGATGGCCCGACTTGAGTGTACGGTCGCCCATATGGGCTTTCCGGCGGCGACCTTAAATAAACGCATTAAACAAAAAAAAAATAAATAAAATAAATGGTAAGCACTTTATATACAAGTACTACATGAGTAAACATAATATTTGTTCAATACAATGACAAGCATTAAATCATCGCTGCAGTAAAATACCGGTTACATCGGTAACCAGTGAAAAGTTGGCTTTTTCACGACATATTTCCCCATCCAAACAAGTCAGCAAGTTGTTGCTACTTCGCTTTTAGCGAACTTCGGATATAACGAACGATATTTTAATGTCCCATCGAGTTCGTTATAACCGGAGGCGACTGTATGTAAAAGACAAATCTAATTTAGATTTTCTATGACTTACTAGGAAAGTTTTTGCAGGACACCTGTAGTTTATGTGTGGACTCCAGCAACCCTTCTACTTCATTGATAGAATATATCACACCATGTGAACTGAAAAAGTCCCAATACTATACAATATATAACTTGTAAAGTACATACGTCAAAACAAGCAAATTATTAATCAAGTATTTGTCAGAAAGTAAAACAGAAGGAGCAAAGTATACATGCTGGACCTCAGTTTGTACACTGATTTATTCAAAGACTTATTTATTCAAGAACTTCATGTGACTTACTGTGGCAGTATAAAATTGACTGGATTCGATCTACTATGACTTCTTCAGTATCAATTATTTCTAATTTCCTTTCAAAAACCATTTGATAAAACATTCATTTGATTTGGCAAAAATTTATAATACTTTAAGTCTATAATACATAAGGTCTGAGATGGAATTATTTTTTCCATGTTTAATGTCTTAAAGTATCTCACTGACAATAATTATTCATCACAGGTATAAAGATTATATTTTGATATTTGTCATTTTAATATATCAAAATAAACCCTTTGGTAGACTATTATCACAAAACATTTATGAATACTGATTCAAATGGTCACATTTTTGCCTTTTGCTTCCAATTTGACCTAATTCTTAAAATTCATTAAAGCAAACATCTAAGCAAAATCATCTGAAAATGTCCACTGGAATGACAAAAGTGGGACATAACTATAACTTCAACATTTGAGATATATAATTCAATTACAAACTAATTAAGAACAGATTGGTACACTTACTCTGCACAGCCATATGCTATCAACCTGTATCTATGATTCACAGTCTGACATACAGCATCTGTCATGTTTGTTGCCCATACACCTGATGAATTCTGAAAATATGTTCAACAAGGAACTGTCATTCATTCATGAAACGTTTTTTCAATAATATATGAATTTACATTGTGTGTGCACTAAAGAACTTCATAAATATATGAACATAATGAAATATTTTCCTGCATGCCTATTTCTATAGAGAACACTGTTAAAGTCATACAAAAATGTTGAACCAGACAAATTATACATGGCAATTCGTCAACACATAATTTCAATGTACTGTTATGTTAGATCCTTATTTTACTAGTGAATTATTTATTTATAATACAGGTAAATGAGCATATGATTTAACATTTACAATACAATTTGATACATAAATCGCTTGGAAAGTACAAAATTTCACCATTTATGAAAAAGGGTAAACATAATGTACATTGTATAACCATTTATTTCTATAATCAATTCTCTTATTTTGTAAAAATGGTGCACTCTCTTATCAAGTATCATGACTGCCAGCTTAGGTCTGTTTCAAAATGCATGTAACATTGTTTAGTGTCTGAATTATTTATTCAAAAATCAGAATTCAATGTTTTCTAACAATAAAGTAGTGTCTAGACTCTTGATTTATACAGACATATCTCTTCATGTTAAACTCAAATATAACTTTATCAGTTGATGCGACAAGCAGAATTTAATGTGAGTATGTATCAGATCTCTTAGTTTTCAAAACATTTCCACTAAATAAATAAGTTTGAACTAAATCCATGATGCACTATACCAAATAATTTATTCTGCTACTGTCATTATCATCAGCTGGATAAAGCCTTGCCAGATAAACTTATCTATCTCCAGTCATTACGTCATATTCATGATGACGTCACATGTTTAGCAGCAAAACAAAACTACATATACTAGTAGATGCTATTTTATCGGGGAAAATGAGGAATGAAACCATTTAATTATTCTAAAAACATTATTAAAAGCAGGATAAATCAAATACATGGTTGATGTCGGGATGGAGAAGGTTTATCCAGTTCGCTGCGAAAGTGAATCTTGCCAAGATACACTTTCTCGCTCACTGGATAAACCTTCTCCATCCCGACATCAACCATGTATTTCCTATTTACCATGCAATGACTTTGTTATAACTCATAAAGAGTTAAATTTGAAGGAACTCTTTTTTTACAATTTGACAAAATGAAATGGAAGGAATGTAAGATAAAGTTATACATACACTATCATTGCCTCTTGCTGACAGTGACATCATCAACATGGCCTTTCCTGAGGACAACACGAGACAATATCCTCCAATAATAGGACTGTATTCCATCTGTACAACATGACCATCTTCTAATGTTAACTTGTTTCCTAATAATACAAATAATTATTATGTTATCTTCTAGTAAATATAAATACAATCAAGTTGTGTATAAAAACACCCATCTTTATCATTGAATTTATTTGAATCCTCAAGCTAAATCAAAATTTTATTCATCGGCTGATATAAAGTGCTATCGAAGTTTGTTTATCTGATATCATATTGTATTAGGATATAGAATATCCACATGTTGTATTGCATTGGGAGGAAACAAAGAGATCTGTTCTGTAAAGAGATCAGTTCTTGTTATAGTTCTTTCTGTCAGTTTAACAGAAACCATTATAACTGGTCATTGTTTAATCCCTAAATTAGAATCAAAAAGAATTATAGACTCAAACTTGATTTAATTGATTACAAGAATTTGTAACAGAGTTACCAACGTCCCCCCGCCTTAAGGAAGTATTATATGAAGCATAAAACTGTGCTATTTCAAAAGATTGAGGTATGGATCAGGACTTTTAGTCTAAAATTTTGACTAGGATATCTTTTGATTGTAAGTGAGACTTTGTAAGACCGAACTCGTAATGTATCCTATAACAGACTATATTCATCTTTGCCTTGACCTTATGTGTAGGTGACTGATTATTGCACATGGCACAACTTCTCATTATTGTGAAAATTGGTCAAAAAATTATGGACCGCACACAAAATATACCCTATAACAGACTATGTTAATCTTTGACTTCCAAGAGTGACCTTGACCTTAGAGGTAGGTGACCGGTTGTTGCGCATGACACATCGTCTCATTATTGTGAATAATTGTGGCAAGTATTTACAAAATCCCTTCAAAGATAAGAAAGTTCTGGACCGGACATGACATATACCCTCAAATAGACAATGTTGACCTTGAATGAGCAAGTGCTAGCTAGACCCTGGAGGTAGGGGTCTTGTTTTTCGCAAGACACACTGTCTTATTATAACAAACATTTGTGCCTAGTTATTTTAAATTCCTTTGATAAATGACAAAGTTATGGACTGGACAGGAAAGTGTGACGGAGGGACGTACTTACGAAATGTTACTTATGTGACTTTTCCTTTGATCTTTTTAGCCATTTTTAGTCAATCAAGGCTTAAAAACAGACACACAAGTAAAAACGGAATGAATAGGATCAAAGAGAATTTACTGATACCTATTGTTCTCCAAGTCACACAAATACCTCCGGGTTTGTATGTCCAACCGACCAAATAGGGATAAAGGGCCATTTCTATTGTTATTTTCTTTTGTTTAATAGAGGGCGATGGCCCCTTATTCTATTGTTACAGAATGAATTCTATTGTTCTCTTTTGTTCTGTTTACAGTTAGATGGCTCCCTATCCCTAATTGGTAGTGCGAACAGACGGACGGTCCCTATTCCTTTATCACCCTTTTTTCTTCGAAGAGGCGGGGGACAATAAACAATCACATGCTTGGTATTTTCAGTACAAAGGTACATTCACAACATCTTTTTCACCGTCTAAAACTTTCTTAATACAAATTGATAAACATGAATGAATAATCACATCTGTGAAGATTTAAAACTTAAGATATCATAAAAGATAACGGTAAATAAAACATAGAAATATTAAGCTTTTTATCTATTTATTTCTTCTTTGTTGACAAAGGTATCTACCCCTGTTGAACAGCTTGTCTCCAAATAAAGAAAATTGTCAATGATTTATTTCCAGTTATTCAAAGAGTTTATATCGGAGTCTTTGCTGAATCGGCACAATGAGTGTAACAGCTGCCTTACTGTTATATAACAGGAAAATAATATCCTGTATCAATATACATATAGGGTTTTCATCATGACCCCTTCTCAGGTAAAATCACTAGCTAACAACATGTTTTGTGCAACCAATTTACTTTTAGTTATTTCTTATATAAAAATAAACAAGTTGTGGATTTGGTGTGAAATAGCTGTAACTCATATTGCATAATGAAGGAGTTACGTCTGTTTCACACTGATCCATCAAAATTGTCTTGTCTTGTCTATTTCTTTCTGGAGGGAACTCAATTATTCTCTCATACTTTAAGAAATCACAAAGCTTCTTTCAAATAACATAATTATACACAAAGTATCTTTATAGATTGTTCTGAAATATTTTTTATTCAGTTAAATGTGCAAACTAAATCACCTCGTACGCAATCTACAGTTTGTCTCAAGAATTTTTTTTTGAAAATATCAAAAAGATGTATTTCTAATGTTTTTATCAATATTAAAAAAAAAGCTTATGGAAAATGTGCCAAATGTAGACCAATCCACTATAATGAAACCCTGTACACATAATACTAAATAGAGAATTATTCTAGAAGAATTACTATCCTTTATTGTTTTTAAAGAATTCAGCTATACATGCATATTATGCTTCTAAGCTTTACTTAGCATATCTTATGTTGTAAATGGATTAAAAATATGCAAAACCTATATTTTTTCCCATGAAAATTTTATTGCTGTATTGTTTTCTTTTTCTTCGATTGTGTGTTATTATTTCTATACCTAGTCTTATCCAAAAGTACTTCTTGATGTCATAATACCTTTCTGGGAAATTAAAGATAATTCTCGTAACATAGAAGTAAATTGAAATCTTAGAATAGTTCTATATATGAGCCGCGCCATGACAAAACCAACATAATGGGTTTGTAACCAGCATGGATCCAGACCAGCCTGCACATCCCCGCAGTCTGATCAGGATCCATGCTGTTCACTATCAGTTTCTCTACTTGTTATAGGGTTTGTAAGCGAACAGCATGGATTCCTTCTCACTTCCCCCCGGAGCGTGCACGTCGCTGAGAAGGCACAGGGCATCGGCATAAGATTAACAGCTTGGCTGGTAGCAAACAACTCAACTAAATAGAAGCCCCCCATAGGCTGTAACAACGGGATTGTTACTTTGTCATCAACTGCAGACCAGCTGCCGGTGTCCTGACTAATGCCGAGGGGAGTGGCCCTACGATGTAGGCTGAGAGACGAGGATGGTGTTTTAGGGTGCGTGAGCCCCTAGTACAGATAGACGGCTTATAAGGCAGGCCTTTTGCTGGCACTAACAGCCCTTTACAGGGTTACCCATTCATATTGTCACAGGTTACTGTACATTTAGGTTCTCATTGACCGCCGTACAGTCACTTACTTTTGGCTCAAAATTCATATCTTTGGCTAATACTCCGTGGAAATTGCATGGAGGTAAATTATCACCACTTTGTGCTTCAAAATTAACTCTTTAAGGGCATGACTGGTGACATGTCGGGGTCCATACTGGACAGCAAAAGCTGCATTTTGTGCCCGAAAGAGCGGATGGACCCTCATTAAGCATTAACTACATACATACATACAGCATGGATCCTGATCAGACTGTGCGGATGCCCAGGCTGGTCTGGATCCATGCTGGTCGCAAACCCATTATGTTGGTTTTGTCATGGCGCAGCTCATATATATTCAGCAAATAATATTATGTCATGTGACCTCTGTGACCTCACACTTTTAAAGTGCCTTATCAATGCTCAAAAATTCTTATATAACATTTAATAATCATTGTGTCTGTACTAAACTCTTTGCCAAATATTATGGCCATTTAACTCCTTCCTTAAAGGCCCATTATGCCTCAAAATGCTATCATACTTTATTTCACAAAAACTTAAGATTTTTTTGGTATTGTGTTACAGTTTCTAAAAATACTCATTTGCCGTACACATGAACTAGTTTTTGCTTAGTTTGCTTTGATGGCAACTGGTAATAATTATAGTGAAATAGCATTTTGTACATTTTGCTACCTTTATGACACATTACTGTACATGTACATTCAGCACTATTTTTTCATTTTTCAACTATAAAACATTCTATCATGCTCTAAATCCATTAGTTTAACATTATTAAACACATGTTTGGTATTTTTTTTTTAATTAACAAACATGAATTTCTGAGGCATAATGTGCCTTTAATTTCCTGCTTAATTTCTAAAATTGGTAGATTTCAAATTTTAGGGATCAATTTCAAATTATAAAATGAAATATAAACATTTTTTTATATATATAATGAGCTATAAAATATATACTAACACACCTTTTATTGAGATTTTGAAAGTGATAAAGTAACACTTTATTTGTGAACTTGCTACAATTGAGTGCACACCTAGCTTCATAAAATATAAGTACGTTACCGCTGACAACTGCATCACAGAATGGATTATTTGGCACAGTGGTGACATTTTTGCTTGTAAGCGAGAGGTCATGAGTTTGAATTCAAGTCACGGCATGATCTTTTATGTTACAAACAAAATTTGTTGATTAGAATCCTAATAGACATACCTCTTGACTGAAGCATATCTGCTGCTACAGATAAGTCTTTTAGACATACTGATGCTTTGGTATTTTCTGTTCCGCTCCAGTGAATACGAGTGAGAAAACCGTCCTCTGTAGCTACAGCCAATTCCTCTCGTATACTCAGACAACTGATAATAAAATTACACTTTTACAACAATATAATTGAGCCGCGCCATGACAAAACCAACATAATGGGTTTGCCACTAGCATGGATCCAGACCAGCCTGCGCATCCGCGCAGTCTAATCAGGATCTATGCTGTTTGCTTTCAGTTTTTCTACTTATTATATGGTTTGTAAACGAACAGCATGGATCCTGATGCGCAGGCTCAGGTCTGAAACCATGCTGGTCGCAAATGCACTTTGTTGGTTTTGTCATGACGCGGCTCATATTCTTTTTCTAAAAACAAAATCATCACAATGATTAAGATGAAAAACAACAGTGACAAAGATGAATGCTCACTGGGGCTGCTTTGATGCAGTGGGATAAAGATATAGAATTGTGAGGGAAAATATATATTTTTAACCTTAAAAGTAACCGTGACCTTCAATCAAACAGACACAATAATCCAAAGAACATGTACCAGAAAGGGACACAATAGCCACATATCAAAATGTTGGTCAATAAATAAAAGGCTCTTTAAAGAAAAGTAGAAAACTTTAATGTTAACTTCAGTGGTCAACCAACAAAAGATTTGGGGATTCATGAAAGACAACTATTAATTAGATGAAGTACTCTGCCTGAAATGAGGAAAAGTAGGTAACTCAAATTACAGCAATAATTATCTTAACCTTAAAACCATTGATCTTTAATCTCATCCTAAGACAGAGTTCCATGCAAACTGCTTGCTTAATTAATATATAAGATGTTGATAAATAGAAAACATATAGAAAAGTATAAAACTCTATGCACATCAACACATAGTGCAAGTTACCTTAATAAATTTCAAAATGACTTTACATCATTTGAATCACTTTATTGCATTATAACAAACTTGAACAAGGCATATTGAAAACATATTTTCCCACAAAATAAACCAGACATTAACTTTACGATTGCCCAAAAAAAAGCATTCTACAATTTCCATGTCATTAATTTAAAGCATTGTTGGTAAACATAATTTTAACAAGAACATCAGTTTCATTCATATTTTATTAACTAGAAAATATTTTCTATATCTCAAAGTAGTAAAGACATAATTATGTATTTCAATATAGATCTATGATTGATAAAACACCTTCACATAAAACCTAATAACCATGCCTTAAAAAAAAAAGAGGGCAACACCCATATAAACATTCAATTTACAAACTTGCCTACATTAGTTCAATTAAAATGATATTCACACGCTGGTGAATGGTGAAACATGTTGCATCTCTGCACGGACTTTATACTATTATAAAGACCCCTGTGATGTACTTTTATAAAATTAACATATTTTTTCATAAAATAACCCAGTTAAACTAACCTATATTTTGCTTTAACTTTCAATAGCTATAGATTTAGGAATTTGAAGACAGCTCTGATCTACTTGATATTGCAAGTGATATCACACATATTAGATAAGCTAAACAATATTTCAACTAGAAATGTGTCCATAGGGGCACGGGTGCCCCCACCGTGCCACTGTTCTGTCAATCTTATGACTCTAGGTCAAATATTTTTTAAAAACTAAAAATCTTTTACTAAGTAAAGGGCAAGAACTTTACAAATATTGAATAAATCCACAAGCAAACCCCAAGGTGCATAAGTACACATGCTGACCAACATTCTTGTAAACTTTCAGGCCTACAAGTGAAATACTTTTTGAGCTATGCATGAACAAGTTGAAAATTGCAAATTTATACTACTGTAAGTCAAGGGCAATAACTCTAACAAAACTGAAAAAAATCCACATGCAAAGTCCAAGGTGCATAGCTTCACAGTGATGTGAATCATTATTCCTGTAATTTAGTGATGTTGATCATTATTCCTGTAAAGTTCGTTGATTCTTACTCAAGTCGAGGAACAAATAACAACATAATGAAACGGTTTTTACTAAGTCAAGGGAAATAACTCTACAAATACTGGATAAATCCACAAGCAAAACCCCAGGTGCAAAACTAAATATGCTGAGCAACCTTCCCGTAAGGTTTAATGACTCTAGGTCAAATCCTTTTTGAATTACATGCGACACAAGTTGAAAATTGCAAAAAATTTATAAGTCAAGGGCAATAACTCTAAAAATACTAAATAAATCCAGACGAAAATACCCGGTGCACAACTACACATGCTGATCAATATTCCTGTAAAGTTTCATGACTCTATGTCAAATACTTTTTGAGTTACATGCGACACAAGTTGAAAATTGCAAAATTTTACTAAGTCAAGGGCAATAACTCTAAAAATACTAAATAAATCCAGACGAAAATACCCAGGTGCACAATTACACATGCTGATCAACATTCCTGTAAAGTTTCATGACTCTAGGTCAAATACTTTTTGAGTTATGTGCGACACAAAAGAGAACGGACGGAAGGACGAACGGACGGAAGGATGGACAGACAAGGGTAAATCTAAAATGTCCGCCACTAAAGTGGGGGCACAAAATATTATTTACACATTGATTTCATTTATTTTCTATTTTTTCATGTTTTCCCTACCATCCACACTTGTCCAAATCAAGATCAGCCGGCACATCCATGCCATCTGATGATCTGAACTGTTCGATAATCAATTTGTACATTTATTTAACAGTTTTGGCAAGATTGAAGGATGGAAAAGTTCATTTATGGTTTTAGCATGTTGACATGTCCATTTAAGGTTTTTAACATGTGTACACTTCCATTTAAAGTTTTTAGCATGTGTACACTTCCATTTTAGGTTTTAGCACGTGTACACTTCCATTTAAGGTTTATAGCATGTGGACAAGTCCATTTCAAGTTTTTAGTATGTGGAAAAATCCATTTAAGGATATAGTATGGTAAAGGGTAATGTTAAACATTATACCATTTCTATCTTAACTGATTGACTAACATTGCATTATTTCTGACAGAAACATGAATAGCGACTGATGTGATTACAAACTAGAAATATAACTAATAATTGAGCTGCGCCACGACAAAACCTACATAATGGGTTTGCGACCAGCATGGATCCAGACCAGCCTGCGCATCCGCGCAGTCTGATCAGGATCCATGCTGCTCGCTATCAGTTTCTCTACTTGTAATAGGGTTGGTAAGCGAACAGCATGGATCCTGATCAGACTGCGCTGATGCGCAGGCTGGTCTGGATCAGACTGCGCTGATGCGCAGGCTGGTCTGAATCCATGCTGGTCGCAAACGCACTATGTTGGTTTTGTCGTGACGCGGCTCATATAATGTCTCATTTATCTCTCCATTTTTTATGAATTAAAGAGATATATAGTGCCTAAAATTTATATCTATAATGTAAAATTTAAAAAGTGAATTTTCTTTTGACTCAGGGCATTCAATGTTTGTTTTTATGTTTTTATGTTTGATTGGGTTTTACGTCACACCCGCACAGTATAGGTCATATGGCTATGCTAGCATTCCGTGCATCATTTCAGGCACGAACGAGCACCTGAGTAGAACCACCGACGTTCCGTAAGCTAGCTGGATAGCTTCTTCACATGGAAGAATCCAAAGGCCTTGTCGGGATTCGAACGCACAGCTGTGAAGGGCTAGTGGTTTGAAGTCAACGACCTTAACCACTCAGCCACAGACACACCTTCGTTTTATGTTGTCTTGTTTCAGGCAAAAATAAATATTGATTACATAAATCAATCAATTCTATAACATTCAAAAGTTGGAACATGTTTCTAATTAACTTTACCAAAACTGTCTTTTAAAAGCTCGGAAAAGAACTTAGAAAATTTACGTAAAATTTGTTGGAAACACTTTGCCAATATTTAGCTTGGAAATGACCTCAGATAATTGAACTTAACTAAATTTCATTTCGGAAAATATTAAGACATAATCATGATTTAACTTATAATGGGCATCAAAAGCAATAATCAACAGTTAAAGCAAACTAAGATAACAACCTGACTGTAGATTGCCAATGGATATTTTTTAATCCATGGTCAGAGAAAACAATTGTCCAACAGCATGGAAAGGAGAGATTTGGTCCAGGGAATCAATTTTTAGTATGGACATTGTCAATGGCCAACTTCCTTTTCAATAAATTTGTACTTTAATCTTCTGAAGCCATTTTTTGGGGAGGAATCAATTAAAAAAATTTAAGTGTGAAAACATGGAAAAGTTAAATACAATGTAAATTCCTTGTTGCCATAAAATACCTTTTATTAATGGCTATAAAGGTATTGTAACTAATCATAATAAGATAAAGATTATTCAAATAACTGATGATCAGAAAGACTTGAAAATTTTATTTTTTTTATTTTCATATTTTTTTTTATTATTTATAATTATTGTTACTAGATATCTTCTCCATTTTTAAGAATAGATAAAAGAGCAAAACTTATAATTATAGAAAAAGAATCAATCAGTGTTTATGTCTATTAGTTTCCAAATGCATCAGTATTTTTCCTGCAGTTTCTTTCTATATATAGACTTAACTTAGGGTTTCTTGACAGCCTGTACGTAAGCAACACTGAAATAAGAATGCTATTAATCTTTAATATATGTTTTATGCCATATCAAATAGTATATTCTACTAAGCAAGTCTGTGACATACATTCAGATTACAATTTACTCTGCCATTAATTATGTGTACAATAAACATAAATAGTTATTAATTGTCCTTTAAATATAATTATGTACAATTGAATGTATGAAATATAATAACCAGTATGCTTGTTAATTTCTTATAATTAGGATAAATAAATACTGCATCCACTAAGATTTCACACACAGAATATAACACACTGATCAGATAAAACTAATGGCACCCCAGGTGGTTCCCTTTATCTATGCATGATCAATCTTCTCATTGAGCATTCTGGGATAGACCAGATTGTTCCATGTGATTATTCAGGGGGAATCTGGGTTTTTATACAATCCAAAACAGTCTAAAATGACACTGCAACTGTGATTCTCTTTCAAGAACTTATTATAATTTTCAAGTTTTACTTTTATTTATCATTTGATATATTTGTACCTTCAATAAATGTCAAAAAAAAATGATGATGGCTTTGATATTTTGGGATCACCCCTGTTTCACATTATGATTGCCCCTTCAGTTATACTTTTGAAAAATTTGAATCTCAGACATTAATGGGTCAAGTGGTTATAGTTGGAAATAGTGCAAACCTGGATTTATTTTAAGCAATTTTGGAGATATCTTGTTTTATTAATGTAAGGGAGCATATTTTGGAATTTTCAAAGAAAACATTTATCTAAGTGTGACAAGATTCAGGAAATGTTTGGTTGTTGTAATTGAACCTAAAGATCAATGACCTGGGACAGGAAGATAAACAAAAGAAACAAGATAGTTAAAATGTTCAGGTAAATAATTTTAGATACATTAATGCATAAAATCTGTTGTTGTTTTTTTTTTTCAAATAAGTATTAAATACAAACTATTTTAGATCTATATTTTTAACCTAAATGTAAGCTAGTTTAAATACAATTGTTTAGAGGATATTTTATGAGTATAAATGCTATGTTTGTCTATGATTGTATTGAACAAGATGAGTGCATTAAACTATGATGACATTAATTATTTATAAACTTTCATCTTTCATCTATTATTTGAATCTACAAATTTTAATTACAGAGTCAGCTTGTAAGCAAGTTTGCAGGACTGTTCCAAACTATCAAGCTTTGCTGTGTTTTATCATAGTATAAAGCAGTGGAATATACTGGAATGTCATTGGCATTGGCACCTTCAAAGTCAAGTGATTAAGGAAGCCAACTGTAGACCAGGAAAGGCTTCAAGGAATATACTACAGTATGTTTTTGTTTTAAAACTAGGTTTTGAAAGTTTCAGTTTGAAATTTGAATGAATGAAGGTTTCTAGAACTGATTTAATATTGATACTTTGTTGGAAATGCTGTTAAGGTAACATGATGACTCTCCAGCTTTATTGATGCAGATGTCACTTTGAGCAGACAGATACAATCAGTGTAGGCAATCGGAATCACCTTATGCATTATTTTTTGCAATATTTTTGGAGTGCTTTAGGTTGTAACATCCAGTATGACATAATCTAAAATAATAGTAACAGACATCGTTTCTTTTCTTAACATCTCAGAATTGTCACACTGCTTACCAAAGTTTTCTTGAAATCCTAACACTTAAAGTACTGATGAAGAAAAAATAGAAATCAACATGAAAAAAATTAAATTCACTATTTCAAAACAGTAGACAAACATTTAAAAGTAACTACAGAAAAGGCCATTTGAAAATATTAAAGCCTTCATTTTAAGCAAAGGTCTTAAACAACTTGTCATTCAAGTAGTTTTGGATCACTCAAAAGATGTATTTCTTTTCACAAAAGTGCTGATTTTTTAAAACAATATATATCAACAGTGAACTGATATTTTTGTCTATGGAAACGTTTAAGGAACGTATCATTTTTTTTATTGATTAATAAAAAAGAAATTAAATGATGTAATTCTGATTGCCTACACATACTGAACTGTCCTGAGTATAACCACAGGTGTTCCTTAATCCTGGGCTGGATAGCTCCCTCAGAGGGAAGAAGCCCATCCTGGCTTTAGGAGTCAAAAATACAATGTTGTAAGGCAAGTAGTTTGAAGTCTTTGATCCTGACCACATGGAGAGGGAAGCGCCCAGTGGTGATTTTATATAATTGTTTTTCTAACTTCTTTCAATGGCTGTACTTTATTAAATATATACTTTATTTATTTCAGGAATTGTATCCTGGAGCATTTTCCACATGTGACCCCTGTGATGGTGAGGGAAAAACTAAGGGACACTTTAAAATCATGAAGAGTGAACAGGAATTCAAAAGATAGATATTTGAATACATTAAAATATAGCCGGATACCAAAAAATTATAACTGAACATTGATTGTAATATTTACCATTAAAGACTACAACTAACTTAACTTTTCATTTGTAGTGCATTACTATTTACTTCACACTGACATTAAATGTTTCAGTGAGTCATGTGATCATTTTTTGCTCTGTATTATTATAAAGAAGTTTCTTAATTCCTTAAAAGGACAATATAATTGCTCTTTTCAGAATATTTCATTGGATGTTATATTTTCTGATTTTCCATGGATATTCTAGAAATTTCCAAGGTTTTTGCTCAAATAAACCTTGGAAAATTCTCTGATGCCCTTAAGTAAGAATCCTCGAAAATATAACAGTATTCCCAGTTGTGAGAAACTTTCCGAGGTTTTCATTTAAAAACCTTGGAAAACAAACCACGGAAACACTTTAAAAATCCTTGGAAATCGTTCCAATACTCCGAGGTCACTCATTTTCCAAGGTTTTCTAAAAAAAATCCTCGGAAATTATTTTACGAGGTTTTTATTCTGAAATCCTTGGAAATTGTTCCAATACTCCGAGGTCATACTTTTTACGAGGTTTTTTTTTAATAAAAACTCGGAAATTTTTTACAAGGTTTTTCACCCTCTCCCTATTTTTCCAAGGTTTTTTTAATAGCAAAGTTTTGCATTTTCTTGTTCCAATACTCCGAGGTTTTTTCCAAGGATTTTGAGCCAAAAACCTTGGAAAATCTACACCCGGGTAGGGACTAAAATTAAATTAGGGTAAAAATGCATTCTTTTACCTACATGTTTCACAAAACTGACACTTCTCCTTCAAACTGTTGCACAACTTAAAGTAGGTTGGAAACAATTTTTTTTTGTCTTAAAACTAACAATCTTTAATGATGGCTTTTGGGAAATAAATAGTAATAAATGTTACCATGTTATGCTAGCTGAAAGTTTCACATGTTTCTGCAGTGTTAGTTTTATTGCTGGTACACTGTTACAATCCACTAATCCATTCCCTTCCAGGTAATTATGAGCCCTACTGCTGAAAAAAATAAATCATGTGTATCTTAGTAATGGCATTCGGGATATTTTGTCATACAGAATAGAACAGAATATCTTCTACATACATGTAGTATATAACACATGGTACTTAATCATACAAAATGATACAAAATATAAATCAATACAATATATATTAACAGTACTAAATTGTAATACATTTGAAATATATTTTAAATACAATGATTGTATATAATGTTGAGATGAGTTTCCTTCTTAAATGGCTGGTAAAAAAATGCACACATTAAGACCAATTTGAATCCAGAGTGGTGAGGGGTTAGTGATATAAAATCTGTACCACTGGACACTTGGTCACAAAAGCCTCTTTATAAGCTGGTAATTTTGTAATTGAATTGTTTAATTAAATACAAGTCATTGTGTTACAAAACTTATCAACATCACAAATATTTACTTTCTAAAAGTCACATGTATACAGTTATAGGATATTTCTATAGGACATATAATTATGCTTATTTTTCACTTCATGTTTTTCTATCTCAAAGACATGTGTAGAATAGGTTGTTATACCTGTCTCACAAGCCATAAAAGATTCACTTCAAGTGTGTTAAACTACATTTTGCATAAATCATTGTTTGAATTAAAAAAAATACTTCATAAAAAATACTTTTTATCATGAAAAAGGATTCCCTAAGGGCTTTGATTATCCCAAGAAAAAGAAAATAGCCACATATGTTTTGTTATTATGAGGAATATAATCAAGAGGACCATGATGGCCCTGAATCGCTCACCTGAGATTCATTGCTAGATAAAGAATAAAGCCAGAAAAAAGGTTACATTGGGTTTATCATTTTTTCTCCAGGCTGCACAATTGTAAAGTAAGTAATCCCCGGTGTGAGCCATTTTTGTCCCTAGGTGCACAATTTATATAACTTTTTAGACATCCACTTGTCAATGCCACATGCCAAATATCTAAGGTGTAGGCCTTTAATTTCACAAAAGAAGTCTTAAATGTATTTTCCTATACAAGACTAGATAAACTAAATAACCCCCCAGAGCAAGGCCAATTTTGACCCCAGGGGTATGATTTATATAACTTTTGTAGAAAACCAGAAGGTATTGTCTAAGCTCTGGGCATTGTTATTTCACAATGTTTTAGACATTTTTACTAAAAATAAGTGACCAGTAGGTCAGGGCCATTTTTAACCCTAGGAGTATGACTTATATAACTTTTGTAGATGTCCACTAGGAAATGCTACATACAAAATATTTAAGGTCTTTAAGCATTGCAGTTTCACAAAAGAAGACTTCAATGTATTTTCCTATACACGTCTATATAAACTCAGTGAACCCTGGAGCTAGGCCAATTTTGACCCCATGGCCATGATTTATTAACTTTTGTAGAGGACCATAAGGTGATGCTGCATCACAAATATCTAGGTTTGGGCATTGTAGTTTCTAATAACAAGATTTTTGAAGATTTCATTTTAAAGTCTTTTTCTAGCTCCTCTCAGTAAGCATCAGACTTTTATATATTTATTATATAACTTTTGTAGAGGACAACCTAAGGATCATTACACTGCCATCACAACAGCTCACCTCTGAGAACTTAGTGCTCAAGTGAGCTAAAAAAAAACCTGATGCAAAGTTAATCTTATTGGAAAATTCCTCTTTCTATAATTGACCACTTTTACAGGAGAAAAACAACATATGTAGTTTCTTGTTGTCTTTCAAAAACAAGGTTAACACACTTACATATAACCAATTAATGGCTATTATATATGAAACTAAATTTTTCCTCTTTCCTGTTCAATGTATATCAGAGGGAAAATCAATAAATATGACACAGTAGTTCCCTATAGCAATTATCAATGTTTTACTAAATGATATTTTAAAACCTCAAATGAAAGTTTTAAAATTTCATTTTCATTCACTTTGAGATAAATAAGAATTTAAATTAATACATTAAGGCTATGTATTATGAATCAAGTAGTTTTTTGTCATATTCAAATTACAAGTATGATTGATCTAAATATTAAATCATAATTACTTTTTTTTTCATACATATAACTATAAAAAGGTCAGTGAAAATATGATATCAAAACACAGATCTCAGCTTTGAAAAAACATACTGAAAATTTGCTTGGGGTTTCTAAGTTTTACAGTTGTTTACTGACAATGCGAGTGAGTAACCGCCCATGTCTTTTACAAGTAACTGATAACTCCTCCACATATATAAAATGGTAGAGCACAGTAAGAGTGTCAAGTGCTTAAAATATTTAGTAACTTAATTGTATATCCAGGACTGAAACTTTATAAAACTGTACCTCCCTTCATATGTACCTGTGTGGTCAAGTGAATTAAAGCTGTCAACTTCAAATTACTTGCCCTTACAGCTGTGGGTTCCAATCCGGACAGGGACTTTGGATTCTTTCATGCGACAAAACTATTCAGCTAGACACAGTAGGTGGGTGGTTCTACTCAGGAACCCACTTGTGCATGAAATAAAGCTTGAAATGGGAACCAGAGGTCATCCTACTCATAACCTTTATAGTGTCACTGTGATTTGAAATCCAACAACAAAAATCTTGATATTGTGAAACAAAAATCAAGAAGTAATTTGTAACCCAACTCTGTTAAAACAAAACTTAATTATAAACATAATAATGCATATTTGGTCAAAGTATTATATATTTTGTATCTGCAGTGTATGTATTAAAGATATTAACTTTTATAAAGATTTATTTCATAAAACATTTTGCTTTAAATTTAGTTCATTATTGGTTTAAGGGATTAGAAAATCAAAATACTGAACTTGAGCAAAGACATTTTAACGAGTTAAGCCATAGGCAAGTAAATGTCACCCAAAGCATTCATGGATTTAAGAAAATTACTTCAATTACTAAATAAGTAAATGTTATTCTGTAACACATATCCCAAGTGTATTCCCCCATCCCTTCCAATCTAAACCATAGAAGAACATAGTTACTATAACAATATTGATTTACATGCTGACCTTATAAGGTAACTAATTATCTGATACATAAGACTTTTACACTTAAGTAAGCATTAACAAACACTGAACATATAACATCTGTATAAATGTGAAGTCAGCAATTAAACTTGTGGTTGAGCACTCCAATCAAGAAGTCTACTTTATATATAAGAATTGCCTTTACCTCATTCACATTCAGTACAATAAAATACAAGTTAACATCTTTAAACTTCCATGTAAATTTTTACCATAAAAGAGGAAGTACAACAATAAACAATTAATTAACATATCTTAACGTCATTAAAGTTTGGGTCTATGATTTCAGAGAGAATTAATGTATTGTAAGAGGTAAAATTCAGTTATATGATCACCTGACAAAGAGGCTAGATATTGATTCAGATTTACAATAATTGGCTCACAATCACGCCCGTTTAACTCACAACGAGTGAAAAATGTCCATCGGTTAAAATGTTGTGAGCAACTTCCGTTCCTCGTTGTGAGCACCCATCTTTGACGTGTGACACGATAAACAAGGTGACTTTTTCATATTTTTTGAAGATTACAGACATTTATGTAAAAATATCGGAATGCAGTTAGCTAGCTATGTGTTTTCCGAGTATGCACATGTAAAGATATTGTCTGTTGGTGGACAATTTGATGGAAATACCGTGCGACGCAGTCACTCGGGGTAGGTGGAAAACTGGAGACAACTTCTCTTTGGACCTAATTCAACATTGAAAACGTCGATTCTGGTGACGTTTTGTGCATTCTTACCTAAAACAGATGCCCACAAGTCATCAGCGTAAATTATTATCTGAAAGTCTTTATAGAAACCAAGATATATCCTTTTTGCTTTAATCCTCGTTGTGAGCACCATAACCTCGTTGTGAGCAAGACAAGCGCAGTGTGTGTATGGTTTAAATATGTTATTCAGATGGTGAAAATATAATTTTCAATATACCACAGCAATTAAAACGTTTTTGCACAGCAGCATTTCTTTGCACTTGACGTTGTGCATACCCCAAAGGGAGGCATATTAGTTTTGAACTGTTCGTCTGTCAGTCCGAGCAAATATATGATATTTATGAGCTTCATTCCGTAGTTAAATAAAGAACAAAAACTAATAAAATTCAAATTAAGAGCTATTTTTTTAGCTAATTTTGCTAATGGACGTTAGTCCAGGTGGTGTTTATGAGCTGATTTGCCTCATAAATATCATAAGATGTTACGTCCGTCAATCTGTCCGAAAATTTTACATTGGCCTTAACTTCCTTATTAGAAAACGGATTTGATTCATATTTGAACACAACATCCCTTAGCACCTTCCCACGGACCTGTATTTGTTTACCTTTACCCCTGAATGGCCTTTACCTTGAAGGTCAAATTGTCCAAAAACATTTAAGATTGGCCATAATGTCCTGGCATAATGTTTAGGCACAACACATCTTTGGACAAGGCCTTTCAACTATCCTATTTTATTTGAACTTGACCCCTGAATGACCTTCACCTTGAAGGTCAAATTGTCCAAATACTTAAAAATTGGTCAAAACTTCCTTATTAGTAAACGGATTCTACTCATATTTTGAAACAACGCCCCTTTAGGCAAGATCTTCAAACTGATCTGTATTTTTTTATCTTGAACATCCAAAAACTTTAAGATTGGTCATCACTTCTTTATAAGTAAGTTGATTTAATTCATATTTGGACACAATGCCCCTTTGGACAAGACCTTCCAACTGACCTATATGTATTTCACCTTGACATTGAATTACCTTCACATTGAAGATCTAATTGTCCAAAAACAAATAATCTATCTGGTCCATAAATCTAAGGACAAAGCACCACTTCAGGGGCATTGTCAACTTACCGTGATAGGTCTTGTTTTACACAACTTGGTCAGTCTTCAGCTCAGGATAAACATATGTATGTGTGTATCACACAGACTGTAAAATTGTTGAAATATTCATAAACTCCCGTGATGTTCACTCGAGCCAAACCAGAGTATACGAAATAAAATACTGATTAGTTCTTCTGTTAATCTGATGACTTGTGAATATGAAGAATAATTTTCAAAAAAAAACTTTTAAAAAGAAAAAGAAGAACTATTGCAAAGAAAAACTTTTGTACAAAAACGTTTTGATTGCTTTTGGTAGATTGAAAATTGTATTCTTGCCATTTGAATTACATATTAAAACCAGACAAGCACTGCGCTTGTCTTGCTCACAACGAGGTTATGGTGCTCACAACGAGGATTAAAGCAAAATAGAGTATATCTTCGTTTCTACGAAGACTTTCAGATAATAATTAACACTGAAGACTTGTGGGCATCTGTTTTAGGTAAGAATGCACAAAACGTCACCAGAATCGACGTTTTCAATGTTAAATTAGGTCCAAAGAGAAGTTGTCTCCAGTTTTCCACCTACCCCGAGTGACTGCGTCGCACGGTATTTCCATCAAATTGTCCACCAACAGACAATATCTTTACATGTGCATACTCGGAAAACACATAGCTAGCTAACTGCATTCCGATATTTTTACACAAATGTCTGTAATCTTCAAAAATTATGAAAAAGTCACCTTGTTTATCGTGTCACACGTCAAAGATGGGTGCTCACAACGAGGAACGGAAGTTGCTCACAACATTTTAACCGATGGACATTTTTCACTCGTTGTGAGTTAAACGGGCGTGACAATGACCTTCGTTTTATAATCACATGTACAATAACAAGGTATAATATTTTGATCTCAGGCTTCTAAGGGAAGTAGACCCATGACACAACACAACTACCAGGTGTTTGATATCCTACCATATTAATCTAATGTTGACAAAACTTCTTTGGTAATTTGTATTTCTTTGGTTTGGAAAAATAAACAGAAATAACAAGTAGAAATGGTAAGTTTTAATGGACAGCCTCTAAAACTTCTTAAATTTTGAACAAGAAAATGTGTCTACATGGGCATTGTGTCTGAGAATGACTGGGTTAAATAACATTTGGCTGGCAGTATCACAAAGTACACTAAGTGATCTAAGTAATATAAATTCTTTATTGTATAATTCTTCAGAATAATTCAACTGTTTTCACCACAATACAAAGAGACTGACCATGGTGTTTCCCTGCTATTTACTGTGGACTGCTGTTTCACAGAGGAAACACAAATTGCTGTTCATTAAATGATATATGTCTACAAATGTGAGACTTTTCTGTCACATGGGTCTTACAGACAATAGTTGAGCAAAATTAAGTGTGCTGTCTCATTCCAGGAATCCATATTTTTGAAAATCTGGCTCAATATACTGTATAAGTACTTTTTTCTGCGGGAACTTTATTTCTGCTATTTCTGCGGTTCATAACGACACCGCAGATTTAAAAACCGCAGAAAATTAAGCCTTCCATATGTATATGTCGGAATATGTCAACTACCCATATTGTATAATTCCATTACCATGTACCGTTATTGGTTTTTGTAGATGGGTATTTTTCTTTATGTATCTGTTGTGAATAAAATATTAGAACAAATGTAACTTTGCTTGTTTCTTTGTTTAAATAAATATAATATTTGTATTATTTTCGCTCATCCTTAGCTTGATCTTTTTATAAAATAACACTATTGTAGTTTGACTGGTGCAATAAACATACCCTTTTGTATTTGTACAATATCTTGTGTCTACGACGTAACGTGCGATTTTGCAATTGTTTATTATTCACACTTCATATTCATACAAATCCAGTATTTAAATTGATGTCATTGCACGTTGTTGATTTTTGTTAATTAACATGCATATACCGATATATGATGATAACGACGTAAGACATTATCAATCGTCTGCATGTTAACCGGAAGTAACGTACATGTTACATTATGTTGTCTGTTTGTGTCGGTTAATTTTGTAAAATGCAGAAATGAAAGTATCCATGCGAGAATGATGACACCGCAGAAATAAGAAATTGCAGAAATTTAAAACCCCTTATTTTAACAAAAATCGCAGAATATTAAGCCCGCAGAAATAAGTACTTATACGGTAGTATATCTGTCCAGTAAAACCAAAGACGCCCCTTGAGGTATTAGGTCAGACACAAGTTCACATCTTGGTACAGCCTCAGACAATGTAAGATAGCTGTATAGTTTCCTCAAAAATTACATGCAGTTAGAGGCAAGTGATTCCAAGTTGGATACCTTAACCATTTAGCCCAAAGGTCACAGTTATATACACAAATGTCATGTATTTTATATAATAAATAAATCATTACTTAATAAATATAAGTAAATTACCTGGTTTCTGCTGTCACATATAGACAATGATGGTTTGGCACTGAGATGTCAAGGTCAACTTTGAACAAAATGATATAAGCATTGCTTGTCTGGAAAAAAAAGAAAGAAATATTATTTAATTACAGTCAAAACTGCCATAGTGACCCACTGTATTCAGCGACTTCCTGTCTTATGTGACCCTATTTGGGTCCGCCCAACAATTTTGGCTATAAAGTTGCACTGTATTTGACATCTCACCGTGTTACTTGACTAGCGACCGTGATTTAAACGACTATGTTATGAAAGATAACTCTGTTTTTACTTCCTGTTTCGTTGAAAAAAATGTCGGAAAGAAAGAAAACACGAATTGTTTAGATCTTCAACAGAAATATGAAGCCTTACAAAAATTTGATAAAGGAATACCGGCGTATAAAGTGGCAGAAAATCTTTGTGTTGGAAAAACACAAATCCAAAACCTTCGTAAACGTAAATTGAAAGTAGTAATTTCGGACTTTGAAAATAATATTCCATTGAATTCTAAACGTCAGAGACATGCAATTGGTAACGAGAAAATCAATAGTGTTTGGATGTTTTACTGTAAACCTGTATTAAGAGACTCCCTGTCTTATGTGACCTTCTTAAGAGTCCCCTGTAGGGTCACATAAGACAGGTTTGACTGTAATTCAAAATAAAGGTAATTTACTATGAAAACCCAATCAAAACCATTGCATAAAATAAATCATTAAAATGCATGTAGGTGCAATGTAAATGACAAAATTAAGCAGGCAAAAACAGTCAAGTTGAAATATTATGCTTGATAGTTAATGTGTTATTTTGATGAGTTACTATGCAAACACCTAGGAATGTACTTTGTAAATTTTATTACAGTTTCTATAGTCAGTTATCTCATATTATACTTTTTTGATGAGAAAGATCTCTGTTTAAACAGAAATAAAACCTAGCTTTGTTGGTAACCTTCAGATTGTGTTGTAAGATAAAAACAGATCACTCTTTTACGAGAGAGATATCTGGTTTATCATTAATTATTTATACAATTATATTACCATACATCAAAAAGTTATCCAATTAACCTTGATTTATGTTTGTGTTTTGTATGAAGGCTATATAATATTATCCCATCAACATATCAGTATCACATAAACCTTGACCGAAACTTAATTTTAAAACTGGACTCAACCTGCACTTTGAAATTGGGAGTGACCACTGTAATTGTTAGGGCAACATTTATAGGGCAAATAGTTAAACTGAATCAACTATACAAAAGTTAGCCATAAGTTGTTGCTGTAGTTGGGTATTATGTTGCATACGTTTACTGGTGGAGGAAGACCTCAGGTGACCTTCCGTGCATTATTTTAGGCACAAGCAGGCCTCTGTAGAACCATTAATGTATCATAATCTAGCTGGATAGCTAACTCACATGTAAGATTCCAAAGTCACTGGCAAGATTGAACCTTCAGGTGTGAGGGGCCAGGGGATATGAAGTAAATCACTTTAACCACTCTAAGGCCGTATAAAAAAAAATTAGTCTTTGCTATGAGAAATTATTTAAGTTTTCCATTCTAGCAAGGACAAGCATGAGATTTATAATGTTTTAATTGTTTAAATGTTTAAGAGCATGGCAGTAAACTTCAGTTAGTTGAAGGTGGCCAGTATATTGGAAGAAGAAGAAGAAGAAGAGCATATTAGATGCCTTGAGTTTGATTTTTTTTACCTGTTTGTCAATTGCATACTGCACACAACATATTTATATAATTTTAATCTCTGACAGATTTTCAATAAGCTCAGTAAAATGTGCATAATAATATGTGTTCAAATTAGTCTAAAAAATTATTATGTTTATGGTAATTGACCAATGATTTTCTTTAAATTATAATGGATACAAAAACAAAAAGTATCTAAGAAATAAAATAACAGAATACTGTAACCCAATTTATATTCGCGAATACAAATTTTCGCGTTTTGCCGAGGTCGGACATATTCGCGAATATTAATTTGCGCGTTTTCTTGATTTCCGAAAAAAAATATTCGCGGATTGGAAAGTCCGATGGGGATGTAAAATCCATTAGACGACTATTAATCTTCAATAATTGAGGTCATTATTGGTGTCTTAAATGGGATTAACAATACGCTAGCTATTGTATTGGTAAGTGAATTGTGATCACAATTCAGCAAAACATTTTCTCGATATCTGTACATGTACGCATTGCATCGTTCGTCTTCATTTTATCTTGAAAAGTCTTTAAGAAATTCAATTTAAGCGTTTCATAAAAAAATACCTTCCAATCAGGGATCGAACCCAAGCCGAGAAAATTATGTTATATGAGTCCGCAATCTAACCAATTGAGCTATACAGGCTGTTAAGTTTGACGGGTAAAAATCTATACTAGTATGAAACCATCTTGTATTTCACTGTTTGTAATTATGTACACCCAATACCATTTTGTGATGCTCGATAGGTTTATACCACCTTTGTCTTAACAATTCACTCAAACAATTATTTTATAGGATCCAAAAAACAATAGCCTTTTGTGATGCTCGATAGTTTTCCCACTTTTGTCAAACGATTTATTCAAACATTTATTTCAAAATAAGTGTGAGTACTTTGTATGCATATACTTGGTATAGAAGTGTAAATATGAAGAAACTTAAAACTGACACATGCTCTGTATAGTACCCTATACGGAACGTGATTGACAATAGGCCTACTAGTATTCATAAACTGTATTAAAATGTTTATGTTTATTTTGATTGGTATATTGACATAGAGTTCTTTTGATATTTATAAAACAGTAGTAAGTTTTCTTAGTTTGTGTTTTTAATGCTTTATGGCAATATTCATAATAATTCATTACTTCCTAACAGGTGCCCGTAAAATTCGAATATCTCTGGTCAAGTAGCTTTGCATAACCACGTCTAACTCCAATTTATTCGCGAAATCGTGCGGACTTATTTGCGCAAACAAATATTCGCGCTTCGTTGCCATCCGCGAATAAAGCGAATATTAATTGGTCGCGAATATTCGTTGGGTTACAGTATCTGGGGCATAATGAGCCTTTAAGAATTCAGTAAGTTATTTGTTATTGCTAAACTTTGTATCCCATCTGCTTCAACATTGATTAGACAGAAACTTAGTTTTTCATTGATCATATAATATCCTGGGACAGACTGACAATAAATCTATGTCACCTATTATCAAACAACAAAACAGCATGACATATGCAACTTTAACAGGATCAATGTTACACATCAAAATCAATAAATTAAAAGGGAAGAAATATAATCTTAACTTGATCTGTTTAACATGTTAATACACTAGCATTAATTGTATAAAAAAATATGTGAACTAATTTATCTCCAGGGTTAAATATCTTTTTTTCTTACATAGCAACCATTGAATAAGATTCTTTAATGACAGGGTGACAGAGATACCTCAGCCTTCCCATGTTATAATTATGAGTTTCGCTATTCATTTATACAAGCTTCACCCAACCCTTTAAAATGACACTGCAATCCTAACAAAGCCATTCAAAGTATATCTTTGTCAAAAAAGTGATTATTTTAAAATTAAAATTTAAAAACTTAATTAACAAATTGATAAGATACTATAGAGAAAGAAAACAAGATAAAAAGAAAATATATCATATATTTCATAGAAAAAGGACATAAATTATATAAAAAATGTTTAAAGATGCTTTGTGTTGTATAAATCTGCAACAACCTGACTGTATTGTGTACTATGTTTGTGAATGATGCTGCATATTGCTTATTTCCTATACAATCTAAATACAAGAAGAATAAGACACAATGTCCTACAACAGAACACAATATATTGCCAGATAAAACCACAGACCATCTGAAAGCAATCTGGATAAAACATGCAATTTAAGGGTTTTTTGTTGTTGTTGTTTTTTGGGTTTTTTTTTTTTTTGAGGGGGGGGGGGGGGTAAGTTGTATAGCAACTTTCCATCTTTACTGGTGGAGGAATTTAAATTTAACCACAGGTGCCCTTCCATGAATTATTTCAGGCACAAACCTAGGCTTGTCCATATTAAACATGAAAGACATTAATTTCAAAATAAGGGCTGTATGAACAAAAATGTTAAAAAAAAAAAATTATAATTGATAAAAATTCTTACACAAGTTACCTTGACCCCTGTGACCCATATCTCTACAAAAAGTTGGTGGAATGTTAAAGGTATCCACCTACCAAATATGTCAGACATCAGTAACTAAATTAGGAGAAATTCAAGATAATTTCATTCTAGGCCCTATTGTCAAAGGTGTCAAAGGGGAAGTCAACATCCATACCTTATTGGCCAACCACAAAAAATAACTTGCTATGCTCAATAACTAATAGTCCTTAATTGTTAGTTTTAGGGATTACAATAGCCAAATAGGTGCCAGGGTCACAAAATATGCTAGTCAAAAAAGATTTTGATGAAGATGTGGGCACAATTGATAAAAAGATCGAGTTAGCTGAGAAGCAAGTTTTACTATTTGACTATTCTTAGTGATAGTTAAAAACATATTTTAAATAAACTTGAATATATATTGTGATGTAAAAATGTTACATGCTTGTAAATTTGATAAATAAAATATGTTTAAACTAAATAAACTTGAACAAATGAATTCAAGGAAGCAGAAAATTCACACACAAAAAAGACATGTACATGTAATACATATGTAAGAATATAGAGCATGATTGTATGTCTAAGTGCATGGAATCATACAAGGTCTGGAATTTTGAATATGGAAAAGATTATGTGCAGTTGACCTTCTGACAATCATGGATATTTTGGGCTTATTTTATGGCTGATATTCGGTCATATACAGAACTGAAAATACTATATTATTTTATCAATCCACAGGAAAAAATTCCCTGCTAAAAATAATTAAAAAACTAGAACTGTGTCCAAAGGACACGGATGCCCCCACTATGCATATGTGCTCGTAAAAATGAGCATGCATATCTGTATGTAAGATTTTTATGTGGAACTTTTTATTCTGTAGTTGCAAAGGAATTTAGGAGTCCTGTATATTATTAATGTTGTCGATTCATTTCAAAATAAGATATTTTAAACCTTATGTACATGTTAAATTAAATAACAAATGTAAAATTTATATGTTCATTACTATTTATATGGTATATAGTGAAAAAATCAACAAAGGGCCATAATTCTGTTAAATTTGGTCACAGCAAAAATTCCTTTCTTTACTACCATCTACACATTAAAGCTGTTCATACCTGGAAGTTTAAGCAAAATCTGCCATCCGGTTTAAGAGGAGTTGCGTTCACAAAATTTCTATATGGTATATAGTGAAAAAATCAACAAAGGGCCATAATTCTGTTAAATTTAGTCGCAGCAAAAATTCCTTCCTTTACTACCATCTACACATTAAGGTTGTTCATCCCTGGAAGTTTACGCAAAATCTGCCATCCGGTTTAAGAGGAGTTGCATTCACAAAATTTCTACATAGATTATAGTGAAAAAATCAACAAAGGGCCATAATTCTGTTAAATTTGGTCGCAGCGAAAATTCCTTCCTTTACTACTATCTACACATTAAGGTTGTTCATCCCTGGAAGTTAAAGCAAAATCTGCCATCTGGTTTAAGAGGAGTTGCGTTCACAAGATTTCGGGATGTACGGAAGGATGTACTTACAAAATGGTACTTATGTGACTTTTCCTTTGATCTTTTTGGCCATTTTTAGTCACACAAGGCTTAAAAAAAGACACACAAGTAAAAACGGAATGAATAGGATCGAAGAGAATTTACTGTTACCCATTGTTCCCCAAGTCACACAAGTACCACTTGGTTCGTACGGACGTACCAACTTTTGATATTTAAGACGCAAATCAGCTCATAAACTACACCTGGACCAAAGTCCATAAGCAAAATTAGCTCATAAAAACAAAAAAATAGCTCTTAATTTGAATTTTATGAGTTTTTGTTCTTTATTTAACTACGGAATGAAGCTCATAAATATCAAATGTTTGCTCGGACAGACGTACGGACGGACATACGGACAAGTGCAACGCTATATGCTCCCCACTTTGTGGAGGCATAATAAAATTATTGAACATAAAATTCTAAAAATTTTGAAAATAAGGCCTTTTTCACTGTCATAGTGCTTAAATGTTTGAAGATGCCATCCTAGACATTGATTCAAGGGTTATATCCAGATTATATTAACTTAAAATGGTATTATGAGCAAGATATTTGAAACCATATAAACCCTAAAATGGTTAAATAACCAATTTGAGAATGATTATTGACTAAACAACTTAAAATGGCTATTTAACTAATCTGAGCATGATAATTGACTATATTGATAGCTTTAACAGTAAAAAATTATCAATTTTAACATGATAATCAACTGTATTACTTAAAGTGGTAATATAACCAATTTGAGCACAACACCAACAATTCAATACAAAAATAAATCATATAGAATAATATGTTTTATCATTTAAAAAATTTAGCAACTGTAAAGTTTTACTTATATGCACTACTTATAATATTAACTTATAACATGTAACTAAATAAAAACTACTGAACAATGTCCAACTCATTGTATTAGGAGGAGGGGGGGGGGCATAAAAACTGGCCATCAGATAAAGTGCACACTTACTATGACAGCCAAGGCAGCTGAATCTGGTTTCCATTCTGCTTTACAATATCTTCCATATTTTTCAAGACTTTTCTCTGACTGAGTGTAACTGACTATCTGAACCGCTGGCTGAAATTTAACAACAAATACATTTACTAGTAATCACTTATATATTTAAGTATTGTTTTTCTTTTATTTATTTTATTAATATATTAACCACATGTTAACAAGGTAGTTTTTATTTATTTATGAATATATTATCCTCAGGTTAACCTGGGACACCCCAACAGAAAAAAAGATTTTTCCCAGACTGAGCAACATGCCCTTAACTTGCCAATACGGAGTAGAAAAATTGTTTAGAATTTTATTGAACAAAGTGAATTGAATAAACAGCTGAAAATAACCTTAAGGCTTGCACAAGTGTATGAAAACACAATAATCCTGTGAACATTAACAATCTGTATAATATATAGAGGCCTAGATATGATTCAAAAACACTAAGTTTACTCATTTAGAGGGGTTGGGGTTTGTCTATGTACAAAGAAGAGACAAGAACTGAATCTATGCGTGCAGTTGTTCATTTGGCACTGATCTAACTGATGATAAATCTGAACAACTGAGTTTTTTGTCAAGACAAATTTTCAACACCAACCAGATTCTTCCAGAAACAGAGTTACCTATACAGTGCAGAAGAAACAATGCAATTGTCTAGGGCTTTTTTTAATGTTTTAAAATTTCTCAATTTTTATCTGCTAATGATTTGCCCCAATTATGCTAAGCATATATGCCATAATATCCCCACCTGGGGACAAATTCCCTTGATTGTTAAAAAATCTAAAACATCATTTTTGCCAATAAAACATTATAATTTTATGATACATTTTGTATTGTATATAAACACTTTTACAAGTATACATTGTCTTCAATAATGTCTCCCTAAACACTGCCAGGTTCTAAGCTAAAGGATAATTGTTGATTACCCTGTTATACTTAAAAGATTACTTCAATTACAAGGATTAAACAAATGAATTTTAATGCATGACATAGCTCTCTCACAATAAACATGTGAATCAGTGTCAGTATTGCAGGTGCATAACCAATGACATATACGATATCAAATGCCTTATGTATCTGAGTTCTTTGGGACATGTAACCCAGCCTAACTTCTACATCATACTGCTTTAAAATCGTTTACGATCACTCTCAGTGATTTTTTTTCCAATTTTCAAAACAACCTGTGGCTTTCTGAAGGGGAAAATATAGCGCGATAAATCAGAAAAGGGGAAACCTGAAATCAAATTCCAACAACTGAAAATGGAATTTACTCACACATTTTATGGAAAAAAATTAATTTCAATTCAATTTAACATGCATGGTACATAGCAGAGGCTATCTATAGGGACAGATTTCTGTCTTCTAGGTGATGCTGGTAAGTCATGGTTAATATATGCAGTTTTAGGGGAAAATATACCTATTTTGGGCTAGGGGAAACAGCCTTTATTTGACTGTAAAATACAGTGAAAAAAATCACTGACTCTAAGCAGATAACTGCCTTGAGTTTAGTGTCTGTGTTTTGTCGTTGAAGTTGATTGCAGTACTCAAGTAGGAATGATGCACATAAACTTAATGACCATGCAAATTTTCGAGTGTTTATAGAAACTCGAAAGAATCACAGATTAGCAGTGTTTGAAACTGAGCCATCATGATCCTACAACAACTATTGAGAAGATTTTTTCAATAAAGAGCACAATAATGGATTGAAATATAATCGCTTAACACCCTCTCATTATTCATAATAAATATTAAACTTTTTCAAAGTGAAACCTGAAATCAAACAATGTTACCCATATTTCCATCAAGAATTCCTTGCAGATTCAATTCCAATGCAAACTTTATTTTGCTTATATTTGACCTTCTTCACTTTCATGATATCAAGAATTTGTATTGTATATTAAACAAGCAAATTCGTTGAATTTATATCCCCCGCCGAGTACTGGTTATTATTAACACAACAACTGAAGACATAAGGCTTTATTTATATATTAATCATGGCATAAACAGTAATATTCTTTGAACTTTGAACAGGGCAATAACAGAGCCATAACTTTGTGTTAAATAGTAAAATCTGGAAATGCCAATGAGATGTATGCATACTACATAACTAATCAAGGGCCATAAATCTGAGTTATAAGTATCTGACTGGAACAAGGCGACTATATGCACATCTCCTCTTAGTATCCCATAAAGTTTCATTGAATTCCAGCCAGTAGTAGCAGAGAAGTAGCGAGGAAACAAATATTTTTCTATATGGATACTGCATAACTAATCAAGGGCCATAACTCTGAGTTAAAGTGTCTGACCGGAACAAGCCGACGATATGCGCATCTCCTCTTGGTATTGAAGGTTCCCATAAAGTTTCGTTGAATTCCAGCCAGTAGTTGCAGAGAAGTAGCGCGGAAACGATTTTTACTCCATATGCATACTGCATAACTAATCAAGGGCCATAACTCTGAGTTAAAGTGTCTGACCGGAACAAGCCGACGATATGCGCATCTCCTCTTGGTATTGAAGGTTCCCATAAAGTTTCGTTGAATTCCAGCTAGTAGTTGCAGAGAAGTAGTGCGGAAATGATTTTTACTCAGTATATGCATACTACATAACTAATCAAGGGCCATAACTCTGAGTTAAAGGGTCTGACCGGAACAAGCCGACGATATGCGCATGTCCTCTTGATATTGATGAATCCCATAAAGTTTCGTTGAATTCCAGCCAGTAGTTGCAGAGAACTACTTCGGAAACGATTTTTACTCCATATGCATATTGCATAACTAATCAAGGGCCATAACTCTGAGTTAAAGTGTCTGACCCGAACAAGCCGACGATATGCACATCTCCTCTTGGTATTGGTTCCCATAAAGTTTCGTTGAATTCCAGCCAGTAGTTGCAGAGAAGTAGCGCGGAAACGATTTTTACTCCATATGCATATTGCATAACTAATCAAGGGCCATAACTCTGAGTTAAAGTGTCTGACCGGAACAAGCAGACGATATGCGCATCTCCCCTTGGTATTGATGATTCCCATAAAGTTTCGTTGAATTCCAGCCAGTAGTTGCAGAGAACTACTCCGGAAACGATTTTTACTCAGTATATGCATATTGCATAACTAATCAAGGGCCATAACTCTGAGTTAAAGTGTCTGACCGGAACAAGCCGACGATATGCGCATCTCCTCTTGATATTGATGATTCCCATAAAGTTTCGTTGAATTCCAGCCAGTAGTTGCAGAGAACTACTCCGGAAACGAAATTCGGACGGACGGATGGACGGAAGGACGGACAACGCCAAAACTATATCCCCCTCCCGATTCCATCGGCAGGGGATAATAATTGAAATGAAAAAAAAAATTGGTTAATTACTGGCATATAATAACTTATAATGCTGAAAATCACCAATTTCATGTACGAAATCAGAAATGGTATGTGATTTTGGATATACCATTTTGGATATGTACATGTCTTGCTGGTTTGAAACAGATATCAAAATAATGATGTCCGAGAAATGAGATGATTTCAAGACAGTCAAATGTAAGAAGCCAATTTTCTTTATCAATAGTCAAATTTTTTTGACATGCCAAAGATAGATATTTTTGCGCTGGGTCGAATCTCGCTTCTAGAGGGCAGTAATTGCTTACTGGTTGGGGACCACCAAAACAGGACAACCACCAAACCCGACGGCTCAATTTAGTAGTTTCTTTGTTCAGTGGTTGTCAGTCACTTTTTATCAACAATATTAGTGCATATTTCTTTTAAAATTAAGTAAATAAATTTATTTCAACCTGCGTAAAAGGTAATATTTTAATGTCTATTTCAAGAATGTTGACGTTGAAATTTTGGGGTCAAGAAAGCAATGCCTGACCTCATATATCAGCTATAATCATTTGCCGAGTGAATAATAGAATTTCCAAAACTTCAGCATTTGTTGCGGACATATTGTTTATCATGTTAAAATCAAAACACCCAAGCTTTTATCTGAATTAAATCACGTCATGTCAGGGCTCATCCTGGGGGGAAATTTTAGGGAGAAGTGACTTCCTCGTGAATAGTAGGGAGAAGGGAAACAACCCAATGTGTATGCATTAACATGCATGGCTATACATCCTTTAACTATAATATAAACACAATCTATTTTAATATCAGCTATTTATAAGCTTTCTCTAAATATTTGTTTATATATTTTCATGTAGATTTATTGATAATAATGTGTCAGAAAAAATATGATGAATAAATTAATTTTATATAATTACTTTCCTCACTTTTAATAGAAGATAAGTTACATTGGATATTGATTTACAATATCTATCTATTCTGTTCTGATTACAGAAATTTTTTCTTCATCTTGTGTGTTGTAATGCCACGTTTATGTGCATATAATTATGCTTATAAAACAATTTTCAAACATCAAAGAATATGTAAAATATGTACTGCAAACATTTGTGCACATTAATTTATATTTGATCACTAAAATTATATACATTCATTTCTTATTGAAAAATTTGACTGAGAAATTATAGAAAATAAATTTCTAATTACCTCCCTTTATTTTCATGAAATGTTAAACTCGTAATATCTTTATAAATAATGCTTTTTGAAATTTACAATATTGATAAATCTTAATCTGAGCGTCATATTTATGACAATAAAACAAATATATATATTGAAACAATAAGAACACTTCTTTCCTGACAAATTTTGTTGTAATATACATGTACACATGATATACGAACGCTGTAGCATGCCGATTTTTCCGGGATGTCGTGCGTAAGCTGTGTCAAATTTGGCATTTCTAAAAAGATAACAATGCCAAACACTCTCACTGTCTACAACATACCAATCGTAAGATTTTTGCGAATTGGCTTTCTTAAATTTTCGCGAAAGTGTATCAGAATCAGTAACTTTCTTTTGCTTTTCGCCCTGTAACCATGACGTGAGCGAACTGAAATCATTCAAAACTATGACCGGTCGCTGATCATGAATGAAATTGATTATTTTTAATTGACTAACAGTTTTGTGATAGCCGTGAAAAACCCATTGCACATCGCCTTTACTCGGGTTAAACACCGTGTGTATATCAATTAGGGAAGATTTGCACGTGTTTAGATGATCGGGGAAAAAACAATCTATAATTATCGCCTAATCCCTTATTAAAGTCGCAAAACTGTCACACAATTATACTCGTTTCGGGCCGATGCTCTCATTATTTACTGATTAGAGTAGGCGGTCTATCGCTTTGCATACAGGTAGAAGGGTAGTATAAAGCGACGCTCTGATTGGATAATGATAATTAGCAGTCGTGATATGGGCGGATACAATCTCTGCTCTTTACATCGCCAAGTAATTACTCTTTGGGAATTAAGATTTTATCGGCGATGTTGACTTCTCTTTGATCAATTGGGAGAGCGAAATGAATATATACACGGCGAAGTTTTCGCCTGAATCGCCCTTCCGGATGAGCCCTGCATGTACATAACTGTCCGGACACATGGTACTGTAGTGTAAACAATTTAGGTTATTTTGATACCCTCCTTGTTGAGCCTCAGATATAAGTGTCAATACAATCGGAAATAAACAAACTAGTTTGTTAGTTAGGAGAAGAACCTAGCTGAACTGTGTCAATTTTTTTTGTCTCTTGGTTAAAAATTATGAAATCTGTAGGGAAAAATGTTCCAAAAGTGTCTGGTTGATGGTCTCCGACCAGTATACACAAAACAGTACAATATCTCAATGTGCAGTTCAATTATTAGTTGAACTATATCATCCAGAGAGAGTTGGGTATATTAATTTTTTAGTTATTTATTTACCTACAAACTAATCTGAATATTTGGCAACACTGAAGATACAGTGGTTGTCTTAAATTTTAAAAACGTATAGATAATTGGCCCATTAGTCATAAAAACATTTTCACATCTAAACAGAGGGTAAAATCTGTAAATGAAGAGATGTCTATACCTTGCAATACCAAATGCTTATTTCTTCTTCTGAGACAATCGCAAACAGCATGCGATCGCAACTTGAAATTATATGACATGGTTCCCTTAGATCGCTGCAAGGTTGTTTTATGTATTTTGGCCACCCAACAGGGAAATACATATTTAATCATATAGAAAAACTATTTTCATTGTGTCAGTACGAGAAACTTGTCTATTTGACAGCCATGTTGACTTCCTTTCAGTATTTGTATAAGTGATTCTGATTGGTTCGTTATACTGAACACTAGCCAATCAAATCCAACTTGTTATAGAAAATCACAGCTTTTATCTTCCATTAAAAAAATCGAAAGTGAAATAATTATGTAACCGAAAAGTAAAAGTCTTGTAAAATTGTCGTTTACCTAGTATACTTTTCTGTATTCCAGCCATTACTTAAAATTGTTCAATTCTAAACTAATCAAATTAATTTTTTTCACTTTCATAAATGCTTTAAAATTCCAATTGAGCGCGCACCTGTCATACTTTTCGGAAATGACCTTAAAATTTCTGTAATACTCCTTTCAATTAACAATCTAGCATCGCCGGTGCCTTAGCAACTGTACTTTCATTTTCAAGGTAAATATTTTTATTGTTTTTGAAATAATTGTCTTTATACCAATATTTTAGAAGAGAGGTTAGTCATTTTATAATTAAATTCTTCATCATTTTCACAGAATTTGTTGAATTTAACCTCTCTCAGTCTTTCTCTTTGACTCTGTGTTTTTCTTTGTTTAATATTTTCACGTTATATTATATATTGTCAAACCCCTTTTTTTGACTCTGTGTTTTTCTTTGTTTAATATTTTCACGTTATATATTGTCAAACCCCTTTTTGATGACCTGTCTGTAGACATATTATGATATTGGTACGTGAAACATTTCGTTACATGATTTAGTGTATGAGGAATTAAAGCTAGATTCTGACTTAGAACATCTAGCTTTATTAGCATGTCAAAATTAGGAGAGAAATGAGCTCCAATAATGTATGGCAGATCGATTAGGCACAAAACTGCCAGTTAAGAAAAATTCTGTTTTTGTCAATAAATGTTTGCGAGTTCACCATGGTGGATCTTGGGTTTGCTCAATATAGGCATCATCCTGACCAATATCATAAGAGACATTCCAGAACAAAGACAGCAGTAGCATAATAAAATATCTATAGATCTAGACTATTATTCAATCTGTATACATGTATTTCCCCATTACCAATTTGGGAAAATCCATACATAGCATGGTATTTTGACTTTTCATTAGGGGGAGTTGGGTCAATCATAGATGTAGATAACATAGATGTTATTTATGTCTCTGGGTCAATTGAGTGCCGGTAGTAATAGAATGCAAAATGGACTCCATTTCGCGAAATGAACTTTTCGACTACGAAATGGACATTTGTCTCTTTAATTTTGGTTTAAGTGTACTATTTAATATCATTTTTAATAATGAACAAGTGATATATGACATATAATTACGATTTAAACAATTTTGTTAATAATTTTTTCATTATTTATGCTTTTACATTTGAAAATAATCGTATATAATAATAATGCCACATAGTTCAGTGTTTTATACATGGTCTTTCAAATAGAAAGATTCTGTTTTATATTATATCATATGTTTAACCTGGGACAAAAATATTTTTGTCGTCCCAGAATAAACGTAAGTGAATAGAAAAGATACCCTTTGTGACATGTCAGTTACACCATAATTTGTAAAGCAAATGTCCATTCCGTAAGCAAAAACTCCATTTCGTGGCCGAAAACTCCATTTCGTAGAGGCCAGATTATTTTCAGAAATATGACTATAAAATAGGAAAATAGTAATTTTAACTGGTTCAATCTGTAGTTTTATGTCATATGTTAAACATAAATTAATAAAAATAATATTACTCATCATGGTTAAACAAACAAATGTCCATTTCGTAGGCGGTAAGTTCATTTCGCGAAATGGAGTCCATTTCGAATTCTATTACAACCCATTGAGTGCAGAAGTTTAAGGTTTTAAAATTTACATAGGTATACTGGCTACAATCTAAAAAAAATAGCTGATAACAGTGTTCTTTATAATGAAGTTTAAGGGCTGTTTTATAAGTAATGTGTACAATATCTCAATTTTTAAGCAGTCAAAAGAACATGACATTCCTTCAAAGTATTCATTATGGTTAGAAATACATAATTTTAATCTCTGAATCCATTTATGAAATCAGGGCTTTTTTCACAGGTTGGGGAAGCAGCCTTGCCCTTAATTTTAGGGGAAAACTACACATTATATTTGCAAAAGGGGAAGAAATAACTTGATGTAAATTCCATTTTTGGGGAAAACTGCATGATTTTAAAGAATTTTCCTTTGGGGAGGCAGCCCTTTAATGGCCCCTGCTATAGAAGGGAAAAAAACCCTGGAGATGCATCACAGTATGATTAAGGTAGACTAGTCAGCAAATGGTCTGTCGGGACTTGTGTCACCAAATGACAGATAAGAACTTTTTAAGTTATGGTAAAAGGAAAAAGTTGCATGGGGCTAGATCTGAAGAGTATGGTGGGTGTGGCAAGGGGGTAACCTTCCCAAATTGAAAAAATTGCTTCACAAGTTCATATGTATGTGATGGAGCATCTTTATGCCTGAAGAAATTACCCTGGACTGTGTCAATCAGTACATTATAACAAGAAGATGATTTTCTAAATTGTGAATGGGGAATGATCTTTATTATTCAGACGTTTAAGGAAATAATATTAATCTACCATCCCTTAATTCATCTGTGTTTTAGGGGTTCATGTTTTATGTTTTTTAATCTCTGGCATTACAGCTATTAGGCTCATATCATACTGTAGTATGATGTTGAAAATCTTGGTGATCCATTTTCACCTGATCCAATCTGTTCTTGAAGAATTAAGTGTGAATAAAAAACAAGTTTACAAGTTTCTTCAATATGTTTATTCTGACTCAGGTTATATGTACACTATTTTATTGAGCCAAGAAATTCTAGTGGTGTGTTTAGAAGTGACATTTCCAGCACACAAATTACCTGTTCAAACTAATTTGTTGTTAAATTTTTTTCTTTACTTACAGTTTACTTAATATATTTTAAACCAACAAACACAAGGCATATTAAATTATTGTAATTACCAGCATGTCAAATAAGGTCAGGCATTAATGGTATTTACAGCATTCTTGATAGAATATGTGAAATATAAATTCAAAAAAAGGAAATAGTACTTAATTTTTAAACAAAATGATTTTCAATTTGATGAAAAAAGTTTTATTGATTGTTTTCAGTCATAAAGAAGTTTATATACACACAAGCACACAAAAATGGGTGACCACGATAAAGCACGAGATAAAGCAGCACGTCTGTTGAAGAAACAAGGCAGCATGTCATCACTGGCCAGCACAGACATTCGACATGATAACAGACATCATAAACACGGGTATATATACCTTTTGTGAAACATAACCTTTTTTTGAAAACACTTAATGTAAATGGAATGACAGAAGGATATTTTTGCTTATACAAATTTGTTTTAGTTTGATTGTGTCTGAAGCTGTAAGCTCTCAAAATGTTCCTAATACCAAACTGTAGTAAGCAATGGTTATGAGTGTGAAGTTTCCTGCTCATGAAAACAACTACTTGTGCCTGATGAGGTTTGAACTCATGTAGCAGCAATCCTTAGATTTGCTAGTCCAACTTATTGAGCACTCAGCCATGCTGTCAATCATTAGGATATTGTTAAGACTTCATGATTATATTAACTAAATATTTGGGTGAATGTTTTTTTTATCATGATCTACTCTATCAAACGATTTTTCAGATAGTCAAATGTGATAAATACCTCTAATGTTAAAAAAGACAATAACAATTTTGTTGTATTTAGTTTTTTAACTTGTCACTTAGTTGAATTTAGCCTGTGGAGTAAGGCTGTTTTAAGTAATGTACATTATAGATGATTTTAACTACAAAATTATGTAATGGCTGGACATCATATTACATTTAGCAGATCATCTTGAAAGGCGTCAACACAATCAATGTTAGTTGTTATTACTTTCTTATTTTCATGCTTTACAAATTCTTATAGGCCCAGTTCGATGAGCACAGTATCATTTATGGATGAACCCGGTCATGAGGATCACTTCAAACCACAAGTGAAACAAGAAAACACATACCAGCTGGAGCCAAGGAAGAAATTCCCTTCTTCTAAAGTAAAACACATCATTCATGATGTTCTAGAGAGTTATTTAGCTGAAGAGAAATATGAACCGGAACTGTGTAGACAAATGTCGAAAACAATTTCTGAGGTAATAAATATATACTTTTAATTAAGCATCAAATAGTAAACATCTTTAATGAGTTGTACTTCTAATGATGATTTTAATGGTAAAATATTTGCATGATATAATATTTGGTATTCTACTGTTGTTGTTTTAATTTCCTAAACATTTTGTCACTTAATAATTTCTGATTCAAAGTAAAGCATTATACAAGAATATCTTAAGACTTTGAATGAACACATTATTTATACTTGTTGATAGAAGATCTATTCTGTACTTATACAGTTTAGAAAAAAAATCAATAATCCAATATTTTTATCAATTCTTGATGTTTTGTTATAGGTGATCAAAGCAAGAGTAAAAGAAATGATGATTCCACGCTTTAAGGTGATCTGTTTAGTGCATATAGGTCAGTTGAGTAGCCAGGGTCTACGTGTTGGTAGTCGGTGTTTGTGGGATGATAAATATGACACTTTCTCAACATCAGAGTTCAGGAATAGATCAATATTCGCTATAGGTAGTGTGTATGGCGTGTACTACGAGTAGACTTACAACAATGACGGACAGGAAGTAGCCAACAGTACACAGTTGCAATGAAATTCACATCACTACAGGTGTTAAACAAGGTTATTTTAACTATAGGACGTACATATCTTTCATTTAAAATTAAAGCATTCATATGCGAGTTCTTTAAAGTACACTCCTTATAAAACACTTGCTCTAATTTAAAAAATATGTAGAGCAAAATAGCATGTACATTTGTATAATTATATATACCGATGAAGTTCTTGAATAGCTACTTATTAGCAACTTTGAGTTTTCTAATTGTTATTAAGACATTGAGTCTTTCAATTTATTAATTTTGTTAAGATTCTTCTTTTGTTGAGATTCTTCTGGTGCAAAATAGTTACAGCTTTATCTGAGCACCAAATTCTTAATATTATTTATCTTTAACCATGAACTAAAATAGGAGACTACCACATCAATATCATGGAATAAATATTTATCACTCATAATAATTAGTGTTCAGGTTTATAATATTATCAATCTTTAACATCAAACATTTTGATACTTTATTGTGCATACATATTTATGAGAGAACTGATATAATTATCAAATGTACTCTAAAAATTTTACGTTTATTTAAAGGTATATTGTCTCATTTAATGACACCAACTGCTGTTATTTTCATTTTTTTTAATAATAATGAATGTGTTTGCTTTGATTAGAAATAAATTATATTTATCAAAATTTATTGGTATAGTAATATGATATAACTAACAGTATTATAAACCCAATTCAACTTGGCCTTGAGAGTATTCTAATTTTGGTGTAAAGTATGAAAAATTCTGCATGTTTTTAACCATAATACAGTGAATGCTTTAAGCCTTTTTTGCATATTGAATTCCATGTCTTGTTGTTTTTGGTTTTCTTTCTGTCTAGATATCATCACTTATTCCATTTTTACTGTCAACTCATTGCAAGATATATTAATCAGGTGTATTGACCATGATATAATTGAAATTGACTTTAATTGTTTAGTGAAATGTTCATTTATTTTGAACTTTTGCGAAATCATAGGGAATTTTTATATGAAAATTAACCAATAATCAAAAAGAAATTGTCATTTTACATTAAAAAAAGATTTGTTACATTTTGATCTGATTATTGAATCAAATTATTTTCTTTTTTTCTGTAGTTCCGCAGTGTTCATTTTACTTTTTATATAAGGACAGAACTTTGTTTTTTGTAAGCTATTTATATCTGTGATATCAATCCTGCAAAGGGAGGTAACTTGATCATATGTGTTACATTTCATATATTGACATTGATATATATACATGTATAGCTAGATTGTTGAATATTATATTCTTTAGTGATAATCAAATTGTTTATGTGTTCAAGTGTGTGGACAAGCAGCATCTGAATTGGAAGCTGTCTAAAACTCTAAATGTGTATTTGAATTATTTATATGGTTCTGAAATGTGGGGATTTCTCTTTCTTTCTTTTTTTAATTTTTATTTTCTATCTTACAAAAATGTAATACTTAAAAACATCTCATTTATTTGAAGAACAATAAAAATCTCTGATTATTTTTGTAACAATTGTAAAACTTTTCCTAAATAGTGTAAATCTATATGAAAAAAGATCTGATATTTTTATCTTAATACCTCATCAATTTTAGTTATTCCCATCAGACACATGTTTGTTAATTCAGTTGAAAAATCAGATACTGTAGCAATATAGAATAGATATTCCTTCAAGTGCTTCATGTTTGCTGTTAAAGTTTATATATCACATTTATATAGCTCATATTTTTATGTTTATTATATTCATTTTACACTCATTCTTTATCCATTTCTTCTGGATAAACAAGTATGCTAGTTGCTCCATAATTATATGCAAACATCTATAATTGCCTGCTCATGTATTGATTTATATGTTGTATATGAAAATCATGTTTAGATTGAGTATTCGGAGACCAGAGATAGTAATTATACTTGCGCCCACATTGGTCTAAACATCTAGTGTTGGGTGCTTTCATACCTCGTACTGAAGGTATTCTTGGTTTTTTTTAGGTCATATTCGTAGATCAAGATATAAGATTCTAAATCTTGGATGGATTTTTTCTGCAATGTACCACTTTATAATTTTATGTTAAGACATTCATGCAAGCTGTTTATCCTTAACTTCTGATGGAAGTCACTTGCGTTTTACAAACACCAAAAAACAATGTTCATCCACTTATGTAAAATTTTGTTGTTAAATAATGAAAATCAAATATCATTTTGGTCATGAACAAACTTTTTTCTTTCAGTTCACTAGTAAATCAAAATCCTTTATTATAACATCTTTTTAATCAAAACTACAGACTGGTCAACAGGTGTGACTAGTTTATTCACATTTCTTTTTTACTTATTGTGTTCTAAATGAAGTCTTCATTTGTGTAGAATAAAACTAAAAATTATAGATTTTTTGAACTTCCGAAAAAAGTTACTGGGACTAAGAGTGTTTAAATGTGTATCTTTAATTTCACGCCATGTTCTGTGTTATATCATTTGAAAAGATTTTTACTAAAAATAGATTCTATGAAATAATGTTTCTATTTCATTATCATTAGGTAGTAGTACTAGGAAAATGTTATGGTTTTGGAAACATTGTTATCTTTACATCAGATGTGTGATTCTTAATGTTTTTGTTTATTCTGAAATACTGTAAAATAGTGTCAATTTGTGGATATGTAATTTAGTTGAATATGCTTATGAATGCAGATTTGTTTCATATTCTATATTGAAGTGAAACTATTGTACTTGCACACAATTGGGCAAGATGAAAATATTGTCTGTTCATATGCTTTAATAGTTGATGGTGTAATAGAATAAGTTTGGCAGGAACTTTTTTCTCTAATCTGTTAAAATATACAAATCAAAATTTAGAAAACCAGCAGTTTTGTGTATTCAAATTGAGTTCTATGAAGAGAGAAGACTTCATTCACAAATATTACATTATTATACAGTATCAAAACCTTTTATAATGGTGGAAGCAACATTTTAGGATGAGAAAGTACAAGCAGTGTATAGTTATAATGATGTGATATTGTTATTTACAGGTGAATGCAGCATCAAGATTTATTTAATTCAAGATCATGATATAATACTGCTGCTTAATTAACAACTTTGGGTAAAATTTAAATATCAAAAACTTGAAAACCAGTCTAGCTTGTGAGATGTTCTACTTTCAATTCTATGTCATATTATGCAATAATTATATGAGTTTTCTATTTATATATATTTTCTATTAATTTTGTTTATGATTCAGAGCTTCTTTACAATTGTAAAATGCTTTACAACTTTATAAAATAAATTTATTTATCAAAAGTGTTCTATCTTGTTTTTGTTGTATTTAACAAAAAATTATTTGGAATCAAATAACATTTTATTCTTTCTTTCTATGTGATTATCTTGTTTACTCAATTGAGCACAAATTAAAGTGCCCAATAACAAAGGTAAGCTTTTGTGATAACATTGTGTCTGTTTTCCATCACTATCCACAATTTAGCCGTGTCACAACAAAACCAACATAGTGCGTTTGCGACCAGCATGGATCCAGATCAGCCTGCGCATCCGCGCAGTCTGATCAGGATCCATGCTGTTCGCTATCAGTTTCTTTACTTGTTATAGGGTCTGTAAGCAAACAGCATGGATCCTGATCAGACTGTGCTGATGCACAGACTGGTATGGATCCATGCTGGTCGCAAACCCATTATGTTGGTTTTGTCGTGACGCGGCTCAATTTATTTAAACAACATCTCCTAAACTACTCTGTGACTTTTAATCAAACTTCACAGGAATGATTATAAGGTGGCCCTCTACAAATGTTATATAAATGGTTCTAGTTTGATGCATATGTGTAGGTCTAAGGTGTTGTCGAGATACTTTAAAAATGTTCTCAAACTACAAGGCCCAGAGCTTAGATATTGGCATGTCATTGTAGCCTCACCTGGTGACTTTCTATTAGAGTCTTAATGTCTGAATTGTTATGGATAATACATACATGTATATTTTTTTTCTTTTGTGGAGCTGCAATGCGAAGAGCTAGGATATTAAGCATGTAGTATCACATAGTGGTCCTTTACAAAAGTTAAATAAATCATGCCCCAGGTGAGTGTGGTCAAAGTTGCCATCCAGCTCTTATTTACTAAGACTGTGTTGTATAGGAATATAAGTTTCTTTGTCCCAAAGTACAATGTCAAGAGCTTTAAGAGTTTTACGACATAGCATTGACTTAGGTGGACCTCTACAAAATATAAGTAAATAACACTCTTGGGAACAAAAACAAATTATCAGACAACATTAATATTATTAGCACCTCTTTATGTATTATATTTACTGAAAGAGAAGTGAAAAATAAATGATAAAAAAATTGAGAGTAATGAGCAATATATATAAAGTAACAATAATGTACAAACACTTCTCAAATCACCACAATATGAAAAATAATTTAGAAAGTTATTTTGAACTAAGGAAACTACACTCAGATAATTGAATTTTCATGCAGAGGTCCTCAGACAGATGTTCAGTAAAGAATACCGCATCAGTTGCCCAAATTATGAATGTGATGAAATAAACTTTCATCGGTGTGCAAGTCTTGATTGTTTTTATACTTGGATCTTGGAGTTGATTGTATAAAGTTGTCCAAATTACCAATGTGATGAAATTAACTTCCATGTCATCAGAGTTGTTTTAAATTAACTCAAAATTAAGCCATTTTTTTCTATTTTTTCATTGTTTACAGACAAGGTATTTAGTGTCATCAGTTTGAAAATAAATAGACGAAAGAACAAAATACATTAGGTTCAGTGCAATCTTTGCAGAGTGGTCTTCAAAAGCTTTAAAAGCTATATATTAACCACATTCCAAAAATAGTGTCATAGGCAATACTTTTAAAGGTATATGTTCAGTTAGCAATTGCTTCAACTAAAAAGTAAAGGTATATAAATCACAGTAACCAAAATAATTAATCAAAGGTTTATAGGCTAAATATTCCTGAAAATAAAGGTACACACTCAGATTTTCTGAAATTAAAGGTTTGAACCCTAAATAGGTAAAATTTAAAGATATTCAAAATTTATGCAAAAATACACATGTACTATCTCTAGAACAACTATAATAACCAGGTGATTATAACTTCGCCTGAAATATAAAGACATTATCATGAAGTATTACTTTATAGAATTTGATAGACCCTGTAAGACATAAACCAACACGCATAATGCACATGTAAATCTAGTCATTATTCAGAATAAATGTTTATTTAAGCTAAAATTGAGAAAATAACACACACTATTGATATCGTTAATTACATGTGATATTCTTCAATTGCTATACAAAACAAATTTCATCCCTTGAGGATGAGGAGTATTTCAAACAACAGTTGGGATTGATATTACCCATTCTCCTAGTCCTTTAACATAACACGTTTCCGTTAGTACTATGTACACTCCAACGTAGTACTAACGGAAACGTCTTATTTTATACTATAGGACTACCATTCTCCATACCTGAAACGAATGACAGACTATTCTCTTCCTTACCGATTCCTGCCCCTGACAGTTCTCTCCCAAACCGTTTCCTCTCCTAACGGTTTTCCCCAAATTTGAAATATTAGCAGACAGTTCACCCCCAATTTTATTTTTATAAGTTATAGTTTTAGTTTTGACTTAATCTAATAACATTTCTTAATGAAGACTATGTAAAGAATGTGTTTAATGCTAAGTGCATTTTATGTTTTATGTTTATCTGAAAAGTTTTTGTAAATTTAACACCTATTTTAGGTATTTTATAGTCTGACTACCCCTGAAAGTGGTGCTCTTGGAACCTTGGAACTATAGACTGTTGCTGAGACTGGTGACTGGCACTGGAGGCTCGAACCTATGACCTAAAGGAAAATTATCAATATCTGAAATGTAAAACTCGGAACACCTGTCTTCCAGCATAGTGTTCCTTATCTCAACACCACTAAATCCTTGATGTGCTTTATATACACTTTCGGTCGATAAATTGGCTCTTTTGTGTATTTTGTTCCATTTGTAGTGATAAAAAGTTCTTCCGGTTGGTTACTTCCGGCTGAATAAATTTATTTTTTTATTGATCAAAAAAATAGAATATGTCTGAAGAAGACGGACAGTCAGAACCTAGACGATCTAAAATGAACACACGTGAAGGAAAACCAAAATTTAAAGACCCACTCATGAACACAGCTGATGACAGTGACGAAGGAGAGGTAACTGAACTACAGCGGGCGTTTTCATAATTATGCTAAATGTATTTTTAATGAAAACATTTCCATATTCCTATCGGATTGAGTTATGAGACACAGTTTTTGTTATTTAAGCTGGTTTTGACAGTTGCCTTATGACTGGTAGGTTTATCTATTGTATGGGCCCATTACTCATACTGGAAAATAATTAGTGGGTGTCAGACATTGAGGGGGTTACAAGAGATTTCTTTTCTCGCAACCCTACGCTGGATAAAGATAAAGGAAACTGTCTCATTAAAATACATAAAAGAGATAAACGTTATGGAAGCCAATAGTGAATACTGATAGGAAGTTATTACATGTTCCTACAGCATGTCATTTCAGCCTTTTCAATATATTTATAATAAAGAACACTGATGAAGAGTGACAAATCATAATCATGCAATATGTAATGGACCTTTTCATTTGTAGCAGTAAAAAAATAGTCCAGTCTTTTCCAATAATTGCCAGATCAACTGCTAACAAACACTATCATAAACAAAGCCATGTGTTATTTTGTGAAAACCATGTGTTATTTTGTGAAAACCAGGTCACCCAGTGTCATTCTATTTTTAATGTAACAATTTATAGCTATTTATCCAATTTGCATAAAACTGCAGGTACTGAAAAGGTCCATCTGTTTGTACAGCTTTTGGCATCTGGAACTCAAATAGGAAGAAGAAAAAAGATTTTAGACAAAGTTTTCACCTTATTATCTATATACAGTCATAAGAACATTTGGTTTTTGTTTCAGTTGGAAAGTCTTGACCTAGATGCATCAGGAAAGTCTGAACTTAGTGTGTCTAGAAGTTCCAGTTTAATTGCCAATCTTAGTGGTTATGATGATGATGAAAACAGTGGTAATGATATGGTTATTATTGTGGATGACCCAGAAAAGCACAGTGGAACAATGGAATCCTATGTTACATTCCGTGTGACTCTCAAGGTTTGTTATTTTTAAAGTTGTTACAGTTTTTCTCGTTGGCTATTTATATTTATATAAAGGGAGAGCTATTCTACATGGCCAGGGTAGGGCATCATTATTGTGTCACCTGTTCTTTATTTCACTATCTAGTAATGATAATAGTCAGCTGATCTGTTTTAGGGATTGTGTTGAATGTGATGAAAATGTATTATAACCTTATTCCTGAAATTGAAAGAATCATACTAAGTTGTCGTTCATTTTCCAGCTATTGAATATTTGTACTATATCAGAAAAAATATAGAATGGGTATTTAATGTTTTATGGTATATTATTATTTCAGGCAACTCGCTGTGAGTTTAACACATGTAGAATGGGTATTTTATGTTAAATGTATGTTATAACTTTCAGACCACTCGATGTGAGTTTGACACAAGTGAGTATCAAGTGAGAAGGAGATACAATGACTTTCTTTGGCTGCGACAACGCTTAGAAGAAACATATCGTACTCATCTTGTACCTGTAAATATTGTTTCTATTGAAAAATTCCAATCATAACTTTCAGAAATGAGTTACTAAAGACAGTACTGCAACAAATTTTATGTTTACTATTCCAGTTACTATTCTTACACATGTATACATTGTACTTATAAATCTGAATGAGAAATTTTTTCTTAGTTTTATTAAATAAGAAATGTCAGGTTAAAAAAGATATGGATATTATTAGCACACAAGTTTGTTGTGTAGAAACCAAGCATTGAACCCTTAGCTTAGGTATTTAAAAAATAAAGAATACTAAATTTCATTATTGTTATCATGGTATTCTATTAAGTGAATATGATGAAAACTAAAAAGTTTTCTATATATATAAGATTGAGAAATAATCTTTTTGTCATTTTTCAGCCACTTCCAGAAAAGCATACATTGCGAAGACTTGACCGCTTTAGTGCAGAATTTTTACGAGTCCGAGGAACAGCTTTACAAAAATTCCTCACAAGACTAGCTGACCATCCTGTTTTATCTTTTGATAAAAATTTTCAAATTTTCTTGACAGCAAAAGCTTGGGTAATTTTATTTTTTATGCTTTTTGGACAGGAAGAATTTTGGGATTTTTCTATGTTTTGAGTTGTCCTTTGTTTTTTAAAGTTTGGCAGTCATCATTTTAATTTGCAAGCTTCAAAAAATGCCTATGATATTATATAAAATGTTATGCTCAAAACTGTACAAGAATGTATATGAAATATTAAAATAAAAATTATTTAAATAATGAAACAAGATGATCAATATTTATTAACATTACTTGACAATAAATGTAATATATCACCCTCTTATTTATAGGAATTTCAATCACATAAAAAACAATCAACTGGCCTACTTGGTCGAGTAACAGATTCCATACACAATATGGGGGCATCCTACATGATGAAAAATAGAATTCCAGAGTTTACTATAATGCATGAGTATATACAGGCATTTGGAGAAAAACTGTCCAGTATTGATAGAATCACACAAAGAATTGTTAAAGAACAATCAGGTAAGATTGCCTTGCCTTATTTTACTGCAAACTATTGTAAAGCTGCTATAAGATAATTAAGTCTTTATATTTTCTTTTGTATACTTCCTCTATTTCCTTTATGATTAAGAAAATCAAAATCAAATTTAACATGTACTTTTTTATATCACTAAATGAATACATAAAATAAAGGCCATAACCCTGTTTTACATGGTGAAAATATACTGCCATTTTTGTGCTTGGAAAGAGTATTTCCTAGATTTGCTTTTGCATCTAAAATCAGACCAAAATTATTTAAAACTGCTGTGTTACCATAAATAGATAACTAACAAGTTGACTAAGGGCACTTTACAGATTTAGGACACCTATTTTAATGAGAAAGTTTGTGTTTAGATTTTCTTAATATAAAAGAAGCTGACTTCAAACTGTGTTCATTTCAATGTTATTCTAGACAAAACTGTTTTTATGTCAGAAGTCTTTGTTCAACATTTTGTAAATTAAAATTAAGCAGTGCTCTATATTTGTGAAAAAATGTCAGCAAAAAATAAAACAAGAAAAGATATGGAACAAGTGATTATGAAACCAAATCTTCAAAAACTTTGATGAAATTTTGAGAATACCATTATACTACGAATACCTATCATTTCTGTTATTTTTTTCATTTATAGATTTCCATGCAGATATGTTAGAATGGGGTCCAGTATATACACTATGGGCTAATTCTGAAGATCAGTTAGTTAATGCTCTACTTACCATGTCAAAAACAGTGGATTATTGTAGTGATGCTCTAAAAGATTTAGTAAGTTTATGATGAATTATTTTATACCTTGAAATATGATGACTAATTGTATCTAAAGTCACATTTATATAATTTAAGGTCATGTAGCTACTACTCACCAGTTTTTACTGGTGGAGAGAGGTTACATTCTTCACTCCTTGTGTTAATATAAGACCCATTAGGCACTATATGTATGTAGTACCTGTTTGGTTGGGAGTTTGCGCCTGAGTTGTTTAGGATGTTGTCAGCAAACCATTTGCAAACCTTTCTGCCATTTGTCAAATCCTGCAAGGAACTTTGGGTTTCTTCATGTGAGGAAACTTTTCAGTTATTTGGAACATCAATGATTTTACTTCGTAACTTGGGTGCCTGTTTGTGCACGAAATAATACACTTGGAGTCTACCAAAATGGCTAGAAAGTTGCCATATGCCCTTTACAATGTTGGTGCAATGTATATTTAAAAGATACCCATTTGTCAGCCTTCTTAAACATTGAAAATGAGATTGTCCGTAGATATGAAAATTGTGTAAATTAAAATTTGGAAAGGACCATTTGCCTATCATTGATTAAGATAATGAGATATATAGAATATAGATACATTGTATATATTTGCTGCTAATCTTGATGATTGTTATCTATAAATCACAATTCGTTCTTCACGCTGTTTGATATTAACAGGACAATGATATGTTCACAATAATTGGATAGATCTTAGATATAAAAATGAGGAATGTGGAATGCTGTATTAAATCAATGTATATGTCTTTAGTAAGTCTTGAATAATCAACAGCTTACAGATAAGAATGAATCATGTTATTACAATATTAAAATGAAACCAGAATGCAAATGTTTTCAGCTTTGTCAAAATCAATTGTCTGTTATGCCACAGTCTTTACAAACGAGTGAAATTTTTCAAGTATTAACTATATAAATATCATACAGAGAAGTAAAATAAATGATTTAGATAAAATGGAAAAGTAAGTCAAAATCAGATTTTGAGATCCATGGCTTTGTAGATTGATGTTAAAAATTTTGAAATGAGCTGCGCCATGACAAAACCAACATAGTGCGTTTGCGACCAGCATAGATCCAGACCAGCCTGCGCATCCGCACAGTCTGATCAGGATCCATGCTGTTCGCTATCAGTTTCTCTATTTGTAATAGAGTTGGTAAGCGAACAGCATGGATCCTGATCAGACTGCGAGGATGTGAAGGCTGGTCTGGATCCATGCTGGTCGCAAACGCATTAAGTTGGTTTTGTCATGGCACGGCTCAAATTTGAAATGGTATATTGTGTAATGTTTATTGTAGATTGATGCTACAGATGATAACTTCAGTCAACCATTGAAAGAATATATTCTTTATGCTGAAGCTATAAAGGTATTCCCTTTTACTTTTTATGTTAAAGTTATGAATTGAACACTTTTTATATGCCCGAAAGAATTTTGGGCATATTATGTTATACCCCCTGGCGTCCGTCCGTCCATATGTACAAACCCAGAGGTACTTGTGTGTCTTGGAGAACAATGGGTAACAGTAAATTCTCTTTGATCCTATTCATTATGTTTTTACTTTTGTGTCTTTTTTTTAACCTTGTGTGACTAAAAATGGCCAAAAAGATCAAAGGAAAAGTCACATAAGTACCATGAATATTGTGGGCCAAATGGAACTTAAGTTATGCTCCAGAAACCAAATTGCTAACAGACTGACGGATGACAAACTTCATAGGATGATTGTCTATATTGGGTAGAAGACCCCTATTGATTTTGGTGTCACAAGGTCAAAGGTCAAGGTCTCTATCACCTTAAATTTGAAAACAGTTTCCGGAGCATAACTTAAGTTCCGTTTGGCCCAAGTGTTGTTTGGCCCACACTGTCTAAACTTCATAGGATGATTGTCCATATTGGGTAGAAGACCCCTATTGATTTTGGGGTCACAAGGTCAAAGGTCAAGGTCATTATTACTTTAAAACTGAAAACAGTTTCCGGAGCATAACTTAAGTTCCATGTGGCCCACAATATTCAAACTTCATAGGATGATTGTCCATATTGAGTAGAAGACCCCTATTGATTTTGGGGTCACAAGGTCAAAGGTCAAGGTCACTATTACTTTAAAACTGAAAACAGTTTCCAGAGCATAACCTAAGTTCCATGTGGCCCACAATATTCAAACTTCATAGGATGATTGTCCATATTGGGTAGAAGACTCCTATTGATTTTGGGGTCACAATGTCAAAGGTCAAGGTCACTATTACTTTAAAACTGAGAACAGTTTCTGGAGCATAACGTAAGGTCTATTTGGCCCACAATATTCAAACTTCATAGGTTGATTGTCTATTTTAGGTAGAATACCCCTTTTGATTTTGGGGTCACAAGGTCAAGGTCACTATTACTTTAAAACTGAAAACAGTTTCCAGAACATAACTTCATTTCTATTTGGCCCATAGTGTTGAAACTTCATAGGATGATTGTCCATATTGGGTAGAACACCCCTATTGATTTTGGGGTCACAAGGTCAAAGTTCAAGGTAGCTAATACCTCAAAACTGAAAACAGTTTCCAGAGCATAACTTAAGTTCCATTTGGCACACAGTGTTCAATATTTATAGGAGGATTGCTATTTGAAGGAGGTTATAATTTATTTAATTTATGTAATGTCTTACAAATGCTTCATCCTAACTAAAAAAAAACACTTTTTGGCATATAATGCTCCGCCTAGCGGTGCTCTTGTTAGTAGATGTTTTATGAAACTGACAATAAATTAGTTTTAATAAAATTTCCCATATATCTAAATAATATTTTTAGCCTTGATACATTTCATGTGTTAGGCTACATCAAGTTTTTCAATTTTATAGTAACTAATGTAACAAGTATTTATGAAGCATTTTTCCTTTAAGATGTACATTGTATTATGCTCAAATTTGATATTTGAAAACAAAGGTAATTTCTATACAGTATCTTTTGAAATGTAAAATAAACATCTTTTGAAAACACACACAGAAAGTATGTTGCATTTTAAATTCTACACACTACAGGTTATCACAGTATGATCACAGTATGATTACTAACTAATTAAAAAAATGGCAGTTTTGATAAGATTTGACTAAATTAATTTGATCAGTAATAGGGAATTCAGTTTCCCCATTCATTTATTCAAGTTACACATAATCAGGTAGAATTTAAATAGATTTCAATAAATTTCTGCAATCCAAAGATGAGCATAGCATTTATCTTTAAATTTTTTTTAACAAAATTATAGCTTACACTCGATATGTTCTGATAATTGTTGTTTATAGAAAATGTCATACTGGTATAAAATATACGAAACTGTTACCCTACAAAAAAACTGCAAGTTATTAGTCTTTGTCACCAGTATAGATCTAGGACAGCCTGCACTTGCTTGCAGTCTGATTTGGCTCCATTATGATGGCTGACTACTGAACTTTAAATTTTTATTTTGATATGTTAAAAAAATATTAATGAACAGATCCATTAATGGAAGGCAGCTGACCACATCTAATTTGTGTTAAGTAATTCAGCATGTTATAGGTTAGAATGAATAGATTTTTAACATATCTGTGATATAGGCTGTTTTAAGAAGAAGAGATGCCATTCAGTCCCAGTATGAAGAAACTTTGGACGAATTAAATAAAAGAAAAGACGAAAGAGAACAGGTAATGCTTCAATTGTGTTAGTATTTTATTCTAATTAGTCCTTATGTAGTAGCTATCAGTTCTATGTTACTGTGTTTCTGTAGACATTGCCAATTTCATGCTAATACAGGGTGTCCGTTTCACCCTAGAAATGACTCTTTGACCCTTCAAATTTCCAAAAGGCCTGATTTGACCCTCAGGATTTTAGCTGGAGGGTCAAATTTTGTTAAAATCATGGGGATTTGGCCTTGTAGTTGGTAAAACTTAGTTAAAATGACCCTCAGGGTTTCATGGCTAGTGAACACCCTGCTAATATAACTTCCTGGTACTTGTAAATAATTTGTTGGATATTAATATCAGTCAGTTAATATATAACACCAGTAGCAGTGATAAGAGACCACTGTTACAGAGCAAAGACAGCTTGTATATGTATAGGTTCAGTTTGATAAATCTTTGTATTACTAATTCTTTTTTTGAATTGCGATAAAACAACCTCTTTAACTCCCTAGTAGGCTCTTCTAAAGTTCATTACACAAAGAAAATAAAGTATGGGAAAATACAGAATTTAAATCATCATGTGCTTATTAACTGCTTTTAAACATATTTGTAATACGGCATGCCTGTGACATCCATTTTCATTGAATAATAGTAATGTTTGTATAATCAATATACATGGGTCATGTAAATTCATGAACTTACTTTCATTTTTTCACTAATGCAAATGTGCTGTATAATAAATTTGTTATAAGGGATTTTTCAAGACCAAATGTCAATGTCACACTAAGATGTCAAAGGTCATCAGGTAGAAAATCTTGTCCAGCCTTTAAATCTGTCAAGCAAGGGACTTTGAACTTACTTGGCACAAATATGTAGTATGATGAGACAGTGTGCAATGTGGAAAACCCAAGCTCTAAGTTCAAGGTCACACTTAGAGGTATAAGGTCACTGGTTAGATAATCTTGTCGGGCAAATAATTGTCATGCATCAGAGGATTTTGAAGTAACTTAGCACACATGTGTAGCATGATGAGATGGTGTGTCATGTGCAAGACCTTTTAACCCCTAGCTCCAAACTCAAGGTCATTCTTAGTTTTCAAATTTCAACAGTTAGAAAATCTTGTCCAGCCAATAATTTGCCATGCAGAAGACCTAGACCCCTAGCTTCTAGGTCAAGATCACACTTAAGAGTCAAAGGTCAGCAGTTAGAAAATCATGTCTGGTTTATAACTCTGTCATGCATCAAGGGATTTAGAAACAACTGTGAATATTAAAAAGTTGTTTTTATAAACATTTGTCTGTCCTCTTACTTTAGCAGGTCTTTAATTGCAGATAAAAAAAATATTTTTTGTGTGTCCTAATATATAGCGGCGGTATCCGTGTCTTCAGATACATTGGCCATGTATATTTGGCTGTTTGCTGTACAACCCTCATGTAGTACCTTGGGGCTTATAAACTTACTACGTCAAACCTGGCCTAAATTAAAACCTATATGTATTAAAATATTTGTAACTAAAATACACAGTAATAAAATCATATAAAAAAAATTACATGGCATAAAATCATAATAGGAGCTAATAACACTGTATTATTTGATAATAATGAAATATTGAAAGAAATGATTGCATGTGTATATCATATTAAATTACTAATGACAAAACCTTTCTTCATGCATTATAACATATAAGGTTCGTTTGGTAAGTTTTATTGTAATTTTAGATTAGTTTGAAGCAGCTCAGTGCACCATATCAGTTTTAGGCATGATATTGATTTTATGAATTCTCTTTTTTAAGGTTCTGTTTGACTAAATTTATGCATGTTACATTGTATCAGCTTCTCATGTTTCACCTAGCTATCATTGATAAACAATTTATTATGTTTTCTAATAAATCAAATGTGGTTCTAGAACATTTAGTTACCTGTTTGTCCTTCCATTCATCCAAGCTTCTTCTGTCTTTTACTTGCTGTTTCTTATAATTCCTTTATTTATTGGCAAATTTTTAAGACATTTGGTATGTAGATACTTTGAATGGACCTCTACAACTGAATGAGGTTTGAGAATGACAGGTTCAAGGTCATAAACTTTAACTTTCCTCTAGAGAGTTGTTGTTTGTTGATATAATTGAGCCGTGTCACGACAAAACCAACATAGTGCGTTTGCGACCAGCATGGATCCAGACCAGCCTGCGCATACGCGCAGTCTGATCAGGATCAATGCTGTTCGCTATCAGTTCCTCTACTTGTTATAGAGTTGGTTAGCGAACAGCATGAATCCTGATCAGACTGCACGGATGCGCAGGCTGGTCTGGATCCATGCTGGTCTCAAACGCACTATGTTGGTTTTGTTGTGACACGGCTCATATATTTAGATATGATGTATATAGGTAGGTATGTAGGTGACTTGTTAAATTTTCTCACTGTCAATATGGGTAAAATCTCATTTTACTTCTTTCATTTTTTTTAAACAATGTTTTTCACTATGTCAAGGCATCCACAGATAGTTTAGTTCTAAGTGCCAAATTAGAAAAAAAGTCTCATGACCTACTCATAGTACTTAAAATCGAACAATATGCACAAGTGAAAAATGTTAACTTTATGAACAAAATATAATGATAATGCTTATGTTTAACTGTTGATGAAGCCAATCCATATTCACATATATGTTTTTTTTATGGCAATATATTTATATTACTGTAGTTGTTATTTTGTTTTAACACAATAATCTTTAAATTATATACTTGTTGTAAACCCTGAGGGCATCAGTATGTCTTAATGTAAGCCGAAGAAAACTTATGTGTTTGTTTTGTAAAGCACAGATACCAGTATATGATGTAATGTATGCATTGGAATGTTGAGCATATGTCATTATTTATATGATCACAAAGAAAGAACAATACTCAAATTGGAAACAATTCCCTTTAGACTTACACTTCTAGAAGCAAAAGTGTTAAGGCTTTGTCACCAATATAAAGCTAGGCAAGTCTGCACTTTGAACAATCTGACAATCTGTATTGCTGACAAACTTCAAATTTTAATATTGATATCCCCAAAAATGACAAAAGACAGCTCTAAAAACAGAAGCTGAATAGGCACATAGAAGAAATTCTGCACTTTAATTGTTTAAAAGAAAGTTTTAGGATGTAAGCTTAAACAAGTAACATCAGATAGAAACTCTGAGCTTAACTATAACAGTGTATTTAGTAATGAGTGTGTTAATAAATATATGCAGTTATTCACAAATTATGATACTACATGTATGTATATAACAGTATGACCAGTGCCGTGTGCAGTAGTGTTGCTCCCAATTAATTACCTAGTATAGATGAGAATGGTCCCAATCACTGGTACAAATGTAGTATTAGTGTTGTCTTTTTTTTTTTAAATGAACCTTCATTCATACATCATCTGGTTTATTGACCTTTGAAATAAGTTTATAACTTTGATGTTAAAAGATTGTATCAAAAGTAAGCACTTATGTTTGTTGCTAATTATTTACTCATCAATTATTTTTTCTGTAGGTTTACTGTAAAAGATATGGCTATTTTATATTGTTATTGTATTGTCTACTTTGTTTCTATTGTCTTTCCATCATACATTGCTTTTGATATGTAATGTTCTAGATAATTTTGTGCTCTAGCATTGCTGATAATTGCTTTCATTAAGCAAGACTTCTCATTAGTTTAATTATACATTTTAGGCAATAAAATTCCTTGAAATAACAATTGTCAGTTCAGATGGTTGAAAGCAGCACAGGTGTATTGCACGTATAAGGCAAGGAAATGGTTTAGGGTTACCCTGTTGTCAGTACACCTATATTTTGTTGTTGTTGTTTTTTACACTGTACACCTTTTATGTTAGTGTGTAGATTGTTGACATGTGTGTATATTGTGTTTACTAGCTGAAGATATCTGATCAAACTTATTCTCTTGGGGCTTTTCTTGGCAAGGATCCTGATGAGGTGAAACAACAGAAACAGGACAAGTTAGACCAGCAAATTACTGATGTAAGTATAAAAATAACAGTATGGTATCTAGTACTGTCATAGAGAATAGAGTATTTTGTGTGCTAAAGTAGGAAAAATTATATTGTACACATAACAGGGAGGTATGTACTGTACATATGTATTTTATGTGCTAATGTAGGAAAATATATATGGTACATAAGTATTCTTTGAGCCAAAACTGTACAAAATAGGGAGATTTGTACTGTACATAGTATTTTATGGGGCAAAACTGTACAAAGCAGGGTGATAGGTACTAGGTGGTAGGTATTCTATGTGCCGAAACTGTCAAAAGAAAAATATGTACTGTACATAGCCGATAGGTATTTTATGTGAAATTGTTGTACAATATTGCACATAGAATGTCAATCCTTTATGCCATTGGAATGCACTGTTAAAGACAAGCAGGCAACCACATACTACATGTTCTAATTTTAAATTAGTTTTATTGTAACATTGCTAATGGTATTTACTTATTCTTGTTTCAAATCATTGAATCAATTAATTATTCTTTAAGACCCTAAGTAAGTATCACTATGCCATCTCCCAAGTCTTTAACCTGTAGTTATATTGTATTACCTGGAACCTTGAGATGCAGTTTCATTTCTTAAACATTATCTTTTACAGATGTGTACAGTATAATGTTTTTAAGATTACAGTTGATTTTAGTCACATAAAGGCACATTTTCATGTGAAAGTCGAAAGGGAAAAAAACTTGACAACACTGAATTTTTATTTGCTTAATCTGTTTTGAGGGAAAATAATTTGTATTTAGCTACTTTTAAGAAGTTTTGACTACTTCTCTGCCATGGTATACAGTTTTTTTATCAAGAAACCCTTAGATTATTTTCTGTCTTCATGTTAGTTTTATCATTTTAAGCTGACAGCAGAAATGGAGAAATTGAATGACAGGTCTGTAGTGGCTGACAGTGATTTGAGGGCTGATATGGAAAGATGGCATAAGAATAAGCATAAAGATACGAAGGAAATATTTACTGAAATGTGTGATCGAAATGTGCAATATTATGAAAAGGTTAGTAAGTTTGGATATGAATATTTAGATGCATGTTATACTTTAGTTGACGGTTTAATAGCTTCTTTTAACAATTTATGACAAAAAACGTAATGTATTATAGTGTATTACATTGTAAGATGTTAGACTTACTACATATAAATAGATATTGCTTTGAAAGAAGAGATGGGTACATTATATATTGGGATATATAACAAGTACTATTTTAGTCTGAGTTATAGGTAATTCTAGTATAAGCTGTGCTAAGTTATAGGACTTGAAATGCAAAAGAATAGAAATAAAAGTTTTAAAGATATGTTATTACATATCTATAAAGGTAGCATGACTATGATAAACCAAAATTAGATTTCATAAGCAGGATTAATACATTATACTAAATTAACTGTTTTATCAGTTTCCACACTGGAACTCTTTTATCACTTTTATTTTAATATCAAATCTCAAAATATTACATGTTATTTTGACCAGTCAGCCGTCATCCTTTCCAACCCACTTAGGAAATTTATTTACATAAGTCTTGAATTTGTTTTCAAATTCCGAATTTAATTAAGTTAATAATTTCTTTAGCATTGTATGTCATTAACTTATATCTTCAGTCTTTAATTATACAATGTCTTCTGTTGTAATATTTATCTATATTTAAAGTTTTGTAAATTCTGGAAATAAATATTATTTAAACTAAGATTAGATTTTTCAAAACCATTTCTGTGTCTAAATGGTTAAAATTCTTGACTTTTAATCACCTGTCCTCATCACTTAAGTTTCAATCCAATGGGAGCTTTAATTCTTCATTATGAGAAACTGCAAGCAAAGTTACCCTGCTTTCCTTCTTATACTTCAATCATAAATGTTAGAAAGCTGTATGGCCTTAAATGTATAGGTGTGACTCAGCAAAAGACCTTTTAGTAATAGCTCAATAATTGATATATGTACCGGTATATGGTCAATAAGAGCATAATTATTCCCTTCTGAATTAACCTATCTTAATCTGCTATCTCATTGAAATATTTCTTTTCATTGCAAACAGTTTCCCCAAAAGTTTATGTTTACTTTCTTATGCCATATAACATAACTTTTCTGTTGTTTTTTTTCCCCATAAAGATCAAAGTCTTGGTCCTCTTGAAGTCTTCTGTTTGTAATTACATGTTTATGATATGTATTTGTAGTGTTTAAAATCCTGGGAGGATGCTATAAGAGCTATACAATGCCGGGAACCACCAACCACCACCTGTGATACAAAAGATGATGAGGATAAAGATGAAGTCTCGTTAAAACATACAGAAAGTACCGAGACAGATAAAACAGCGTCAGACCTCAGTTAATCTAGTCTTCATTTTTATAGCATTGAGGTTGAAAGGGGGAGGGTAGGGGATTAGGGGAGAAGTATTTGTTTGTGAAGGTACTAATAATGTAATATCAGTAAGATGATGTATTGTTTTCAATATATAGGGTTGTCAAGCTGAATGTGTTGTTTCCATATAGTAATTTTTACTGTGATTGTAATTATTTATTATTATAAGAGACTGAAATATTTCAAAAAAAATAATTGTTGTACAAGGGAAGTAGCCTAATTAAAGATAAGTCTACATTATACATGCACCTTATCATCCATTTATATCATAGCACTAAATATTATCTCCCTTGTTACACTCCACAATGATGATAATCTCCCTTTTCACGTTATATTTCCTATGATTACTTCCCTTGGTTTTTTAACCCACGTTTTTAGGAATACTCAAGAGGAATGCAATACATGTTGAGTTTGTTTTTAACCTATGATGCTTTATACTGCCAAAATATATAAATGTAAACAATCTAATTTAGTAAATGGCTTTCAGCTATATTTGTCATCAACTTCAATAGGGACCAATTGTTATCATACTTTTTTGTCATTCATCTGTTACATTGAATCACTAAAATATTTTGTCAATCTTCCATTTATATTGTAGAAATCTTATAATTTATATGATATTCATAGAGAATTCACCTTGAGGAGGATCAGATTTTGTGTCCGAATGTTATATATGACTTATTACCATTTAAATTTCATACTGACATTTACTGGACATTTAAGAAATTTCCTTTTATATCGGTTAGAATTTACAGGTGTATTATTTATATCATTATTTGGTAGAAGATTGTGGTATATGAGAACATTTTGGTACATCTTTCAGGAAAAGGGAAGTAGTAGGCTAGAAACGTATGTTTATATGATCAGTTATTTGAAGACTTTTCAAAATGTATTATTTAATATGTTGGATTCTAATCTGTCAAAAAACAACAACAAAAAAACAAAAAACAAATTAAAGGGACTGAAAAACAAGTAAGGAAAGATTTTCATAAACTCATATAATGTTAAAATAATTATTTTCTTCGATTTTTCAACATTTTTGTACTCCTTGACATGTCAGAAATCCAACCTGTCTTTAGTCAGTGTTTAAGTAAATACAACAGATTGATTGAATAGGTTCGAAACCAGTAATCCAGACACTGGCACTGCCCTTATTTCATTTATCAGTAATCTGTTTTTTTGTGTCTAAATACAACAGACTTTTAGGAAAGATTTAGACCCTGTCTTATAATTGGTCAGTCCAATGGTCAAATATGTATGATCATTAATCATAATATGTGCAATATATGGTTTAGAATCCCATTTGTATATATACTATCATATAGTATTGAAACTCATTTTAAAGTGAATTTTATAAAACAGTCTCATTGATTCTAATATTTTGATATATAATTTTTAAACCCCCGCACAACACAGTTGTAAGGGGGGTATACTGAAATCAGCTTGTCCGTCCGGCTGTCCGGCGGTTTTTTCTTGTCCGCCCAATTACTTAAGATTTCTTTGACCCACAGTCTTCATATTTGGCATGAAGGTTAGCCATGATTAGTAGATGACCCCTATTGTTTTTGAGGTCAAAGGTCAAGGTCACAGGGCTATTGACTTCAAAAAGCTTGTCCGCCCAATAACTTAAGATTCCTTTGACCCACAGTCTTCATATTTGGCATGGAGGTTAGTCATGATTAGTAGATGACCCCTATTGTTTTTGAGGTCACCAGGTCATAGGTCAAGGTCACAGGGGCCTTGTCTATAAAAAGCTTGTCCGCCCAATAATTTAAGATTCCTATGACTCACAGTCTTCATATTTGGCTTGGAGATTAGTCATGATTAGTAGATGACCCCTATTGATTTTGAGGTCACCAGGTCAAAGCTACAGGGGCCTGTACTTCAAAAAGGTTGTCCTTCAATAACTTAAGATTCCTTTGACCCACAGTCTTCATATTTGGCATGGAGGTTAGTCATGATTAGTAGATGACCCCTATTGATTTTGAGGTCAAAGGTCAAGGTCACAGGGTCCTGGAATTCAAAAAGCTTTTCCGCCTAATAATTTTAGATTCCTTTGACCCACAGTCTTCATATTTGGCATGGAGGTTAGTTATGATTACAAAATGACCCCTATTGATTTTGAGGTCATAGGTCAAGGTCACATGGGCCTTGACTATAATAAAATTTGTCCGCCCAATAACTTTAGATTCCTTTGACCCACAGTCTTCATATTTGGCATGGAGGTTAGTCATGATTAGTAGATGATCCCTATTGATTTTTGAGGCAATGGGTCAAAGGTCAAGGTCACAGGGACTTTGACTTCAAAAAGTTTGTCCGCACAATAACTTAAAAGACCTTTGACCCACATTCTTCATATGTAAGTCATGATTAGTAGGTGATCCCTATTGATTTTTAGGACACTGGGCAAAGGTCAAGGTCACAGGGGCCTTGACTAAAAAAGCTTGTCAGCCCAATAACTTAAGATTCCTTTGACCCACAGTCATCATATTTGGCATGGAGGTAAGTCATGATTAATAGGTAAGCCCTATCGATTTTTAGGACACTGGGTCAAAGGTCAAGGTCACAGGGGCGGTCAAGGTCACAGGGGCCTTGACTAAAAAGTTTGTCCGCCCAATAACTTAAGATTCCTTTGACCCACAGTCTTCATATTTGGCATAGAGGTTGATCATGACCATAAGGTAACCCCTATTGATTTTGGGGTCACTTGGTCAAAGGTCAAGGTCACAGGGACCTTGACAAAACAAGCTTTTCCCCTCAATTGCTTAAGAAGCCTGTCCACAGTGTATTGATTTTGACATTTTCACATTTGAAGCATGGAGAATACATAATTTAGCAATGCACTGGCTTAGTAACCTCAAATTTGGCAGGGAGGTTGTCCTTGAGCTCTAAATGGCCACAGTTGATTCTGACAAAGTGGTATGCGGAGGTATTCACGCCACAATAGTGGCAGTTCTAGTTAGGGCTGAATAGGCCAGCCAAGTGACTATCTGATCCAATCCATGATTCAGACCTTACATTCATGAATTGTACCACAAATCATCTTATTGTTCTAATACTTAAAGAAATAACAATGTTTTTTAAAAAATATTTTAAATGAAAAATAGAAATTACATGTTAAGAATAAGTTTTACAAAGTTTCTGTAGCAACAGTTTAGAATTTCAGCTGAAAATAAAAGTTTAAAGTTTGAGATTAGGGTAAATGCATGCGGAATGCAAACAACACATAGTTTAACAATGATATAATAGTTTTTTCTGAAGGTTTTATGCAATTATTAAAGAGTTATCAGAATTTTTTTATTAATATAGGTGTGAATTGCGATCAAGCGATCTTTGGATTAATGAATACCCAATGCATATTGTTGAGGTCTGAATCGTTAATTTCCTAAGCATCAGAATTATAGTTAGAGCCCTGTAAATTTTTAATGTTTTAGATAACAAGTATATATATGTTGTAAAATTTAAAGATTATGTATTGAAAAGAAAATCTTGTAAAATGGCATTCATTAAACAGTTAATAACATGACTACGGTATCTTGAAATATTCATTATTTTGGGGTTATTAAAGTATAAAATTGACAGATACGAATAATGACAAGTATTTGTGTCTAACCATATGTTTTTGAGGAAAACTTAGTGCAATAGTATAACAGTTAAATGTTAAACATTTACTGTAGGAATTGTTGTTCATTACATATTGTGTAGTTTATGGATATATAACATTATAAATCATGTATTTTACGTGAATATAATTCATATCTATGTTTATTTTTAGTAGGTTGTAAACATGTTGAAATGTGATATTATTGTAATCATCAGTCAATTCAACCTTTGTATATTAGTGACAATAACAACATGACTATGTTACTGGTAATAAAGCACTGTAGTCTTTATGTGTGTACGTCAAGTGACAAGGAAAAATCTTGACCAAATCCCTGTTTTCAAAAATACAATATTATACAAGGTATTGATTGATTGATTGATTGATTGATTGATTGATAAAATTGGTTAAGACATGATGAGACGCAAGAAAAACCATTTTTAGATCTCTCATTTTCTGTTGTTGTTTTTGTTTTTTTATTATTTTTATTTATTTATTACAATATTATATATATCTTTGTGAAAGAAGTAGAAATTGCAAGAAATCATCCTAACTTGCAATGACTGTCTGCATCTTCTAGTATATATCATATGCATATACTCATTTTGAATTATTCTTTGAGTAAATTTAGCCACAATTAGGGTCTGTTTGTTTCATATTGAAATGATAGTTGCAAGAAATGATTGCTTATTATTGAGGTAGACTATTTTCTGCAGAGTCTGTCATAAAATTGATGTTTTGTCATGTATTTACATTCCTGAAAACTATAATTTAATTTTTCTTACACCAGCAGAAACCTATCATTGAAGTTTATAAGTTATGCACAAAGATTTGCCATAAGTTTATATACATATAATTGTTGTTGATTTCTTCTGACCAACTTTTTTGCAGATTTTTATGCCATATGAATGTTTGTTCATTTTTCTGTTACTGAACATGAACTTGTGGATAAGATTCAATACTGACACAATGTTTGGGAATGCTAATAAGATAAAGAAAATTCACGCTAGATTGCTGATAAAATGCTACAAAAATAGTAAAGGTATGATTGTATCTGAATTTGTGACACAAATCATGCTTTGTTGACCACCATATAATCATTTAATGATATGTTATATGTATGTTTATGTATATTGACATTGTACATGTATAACCATGTCATTTGTATCAGAAGTTGTTGCCGAGTAAATTTTTACATTTAAAACTTTAATATTTGTAGTTTTTCTTTATTTGTAACTGTTTTTAGCTCAAACAAGCACAACATGGTTTTTCTTTATATGTATAAAGAAAAAACCTTAAAAATCTTCACCTGGAATCCTTAGAACTGGACTCGGATATTTGGGATGTTTGATATTTTGGATGAAGCATCGTCTTGTGGACTTCTTCCGATCTTGTTGAAATTATGGGCTTGAGGACTGAAGCTTAAATATTTTTTAGTTGACCTCGACAAGCTATTCTTAGGTCAAAATTGGCCGGTCCATTGTGATCTTGGGTTTCACCTTTATGAATGCAGTAAACAGTTAAAAAAATCCACTTACAGTCTGATTAGTCATGCGTAACATATGTAGATGGTAGCTATTGAGTTAGAGACCAGACGATCAAAGGTCAAAATCACGGTGGCCTTTACCACTAAAACATTGTCCAGCTCATAGATGTAGAGAATGTTATACGATTCTGTCATTAGGTGAGCGCTTTGGGACCAGTGGTTCTCTTGTTTCTGTCGTGAGATATATGCACATGCCACAATCATCAAATTTTGAGACCTAAGCCAAAACAAAAAGTTAATTTAAGCTATTTTATTGATAGATCAACTCGGTCACACAATATTCAGTATTTTTATAAAAAAAAACCCAACTTTTATGTACCTAAATTAAGTTTGCATGTCTTTAAATTTTTTAAACAAACAGATGAAAGAAAGTCGTTTCAAATTTGACTGTGAATATGTACTTCACGTTATCGGTTTGTTTTTGAAACAACCACTTTGTACTTATCCTTCAAAATATGTTCTGTTATAAATGAGATTTTTAGCTGTAATCTGATAACCAGCTGGGATAAATTGACTGATTTGAGATATGTTAGTTTTCTCCCCTGATGTCCACTATCTTGAAACAGCCCGGTATCTTGAAACAAAATGAAAATATGAATAAAAATTGAATGTTCTTAAATATGAAATTTAGCTAAAGCTTTGTCCCTTAAGGCAAGGAAAACTGATCATGTAAATATTTTAATATAATTTAGGGTAATGCTGTCAAAGATTGCACGTTGTTGAACCTTATATCAACAGTACTAGGATTAAGTCCTCAAGTTTTAGTCCGTTTAATCCATGTTTAGACAAATATAGAGATACGGTCCGCACTTGACCTCAATTTAAAAACAAAACATAGATAGAAATGTTGATATTATACAGTGGTCACTTATTTTGACCCGTGTGTGTTGAAAATCGATCTATTTGACCTAGATACTCAGATAAGCATCCCAGATTCGACTTATATAAATGAATTTATTGTGTGCCTACTTATTATTTTAGTAGCACTCAAGTGTTTTATTCCCTGATCATGAAATGAGCAGCGTCACGACAAAACCAACATAATGGGTTTGCGACCAGCATGGATCCAAACCAGCCTACGCAGCCGACGCAGTCTGATCAGGATCCATGCTGTTCGCTATCAGTTTCTTTACTTGTTATAGGGTCTGTAAGCGAACAGCATGGATCCTGATCAGACTGCACGGATGCGCCGGCTGGTCTGAACCCATGCTGGTCGCAAACCCATTAATTATGTTGGTTTTGTCATGACGCGGCTCAAATAATCTTACAAAAGCGTCTCATTAGCAGGTCAAATTAAAGATCGTCTGCTAAAAAGGTAATTTAAGATCGTCTGCTGAAAAGTTTTACAATCTGTAATAAAAACAAGTTCAGCACAACTTGGTCAAGACATTATCAACGATGAAAGATTGGTTCATTTAAGAAAAGAAGCTAGTGAGTATTTCTATCATGGTCTGAGAGAACAAAATCATCAGAGAGAACAAAATATGTCAAAATCATTTTAGTCCTGTTTTTAGAAATTGTATCACTTATGCTGCAATGATTAAGAATTCTGAGATAATTTCTATTTTGACGTCAATGTCCAATTATATTTATTATTGCAGACTATTAAGTGCCTGCTTGCATTGCCATAAAATTCAGTGAATATTTTTTAGTAAGATAACCTAACTATACATGAATGTTACGGTATCTATTTTTTTCTAACTACAGTAAATTGAGTAAAAATTTCAACATTTCGTTTACCGCGGACAAAAATGAGATTATCAAAGTGGAGCACAATTTACAGTATAAGAAATAACTTTGTAGTTAAGATTTTTTTCACAATATATAGGCTAATTTGTCAATTTTAGAGCAAACTGAGCATAAGTATGACATATTTTGTTAATGCAATCACAATCGGCATATTTAGCTAAAATAAACATATGATTAATTGATGAGTAAACTTTACTCTAGGTGAGCATAAAATCCGGCTTTAAAATCTGAAAATTTTAAAACGAAAAAAAAAACGTATAAACTTGAGATGTAACAAAAATAATCTTGAAGTTAAATTGTATGCCTTTAATTGTTCATATGAACGCTCGTATATGTCTTATTTATGCACGTGTGACAGACGCTTGCACTTGAAGTTAAAATGATTGACGCCCTTGTTTTATATGTATATCTTTTGCTTCAAATATTTGATTAAGAATAAATCTAATGCAAAACAGATCTGTCATTTCAATTCTTTTTTACTTTTTTATTAAAGTATTATCCTCTGCATGTAAAAACAGACTTGTTAATTATCATTTATTTTAAAAGCAATCAATGGAAATTGAAACAGGTAAAGCTTGCAGCAAGAAACTTCTGCCTACTGAAAGGTCATTAATAAATGATCCTGTGACAACATGAAATGAGAAATACAGTGTAAAGTTAGAAGATTATGGTCGCTGTAGACGTAACATAGATATACAAGTTCACAAAGCCCTACAGTTTATCAGTATTTACAAAATTCTGACGGGTAAGGATAAAAAATCCCGTGACCCAAATAAGGTAAGACAATATTTTTGTGAAATTATACCTTTCCAGTTTTCAAAGCAGTTGAAATATTTTTTATGTTGCTCCTGTTTATTGTGGGGTTTTTTTTTCTTATTTTTTTTTTTAGATTTGTTTGATTTATTTTTGTCATTTGCTTCGTTTTACACGTTCTCTTGATTTTTCGTCTGTATTTATTCCTTGACTGAAAATGTAAGTATTAAATATGACACATACATGTATATTTTTCTTCTATCAGTCATCTGATATAATATCATAGTTTTGTTCTTATTTATATGTTGTAGTTTTTTCAATTCATTTGTTAGTTTTAATTTGCAATTTATCAAATTAATTCAACTGTGGCTTAAATGATTAATCAAAATGTTTTTGGCCAATTGTCAAGAACAATGTACATGTTAACTACACAAACTTTCATGCCCATTCTATAAAATATGTATAGTTTGTCGAAATTGTGTTTGCATTGTTAATAGATCAGTTTTAATCAAGTCATGTCAAATATTTTATTGGCAAAACATATACATTCTTCGCCAAGCAACATTAACTGTAACTTTGAAGCTCTATTACAATAATTTATATTTTATGTATGTCGTATACATGTAAAAATGTATTTCATGTTTGATGACGGAAGTGCATGTACTAAAACAACTTCCCAAAAATGCAGGTTCAATCACAGTCATACATTGAATTCTTTTATTTTAAAGATTTGTGATACATAATGAATACTGTTATTACGTTTATTCTTACTGCACGTGTTGCATGCGTACATGTATCTTGTGCGCATGTGAGAAATGAACGCGTGGGCGCATATTCCTATAATAAAGACTCTTGGTGAAATATAATCTGAATTGAGACATCGTAAATTTAATTTTGTTTTCCAGAAAACTTTCGTTGGAAACACGTGCAAATGTGTGTGTATTTTTATGACACATGCAGATTAAAATCTGCATCTGAGTGTAAGCGCATTCAATATCGTAATGGCCAGTTTCTGGCATTTCTGTTGATTTTAAGGGTGAAATGGTTTCCATAAGTGCTTTGTCACTTGGAGTGAAAACATGTTTTTTCGCCTGGGCCGAAGAAGAGGCATTAAATGGTTAAATATGATCATATCAAGTGATTACATTTCATAAATTGTTCAAGGAATATTTTAATGGTAATATGTAAATGTTTGAATGGCAAGAAAGACCTCGTTTTACAACAGAAATCTTTTAAAGATTGGTTGACAATGTGATAATCCGTGTTTATAAAATTTGATAATAACCATATTAAATATCTAACATGAGTTTAAATAGTAAGAGTACTCCAACATGATTAAGACATCTAGTATCTTATAATACATACAGTTTGATATAAATATCTTGACCTGTTATCTAACTTGTCACAATAAAAGATGACAAAACAAAAAAGATAACAGAAATAAATGGAACGTTCGTGACAAAACCTACATAAATTAAAAAACAAATTCTTCGCTTTAATCCTTTGAAATAAGTTATAAAACTGAACGCTGAAACAATATCATGAAATAAATAAAAAAAAATAGTTTAGTCATCAGAATTTTGTTTAACTAAGTTCTGTAATAATAATAATTATTATTATTGATTGGCATATTTGAAAATGAAACAGAATTTTATCTCGAATATAATACGTTCCATATTAAAACGTGTTCCACAAATACAAGATTTACAGTATGATGTTGAACCATGTGATAATGTACCAAAACAACAACAACTACATGTACAATCGTGTGATGAACGCTACCATCACTGTGTGATCGCCCTCCAATGGTCGTCGGCATTGATATGTAGTATTTTCTTAATGAACAAAGCCTTTTAAACTGTTAACTTTACATGTCATTTTTTTATAATTCTGTATAGATCAAATACTTAGTTGCTCTTTGTGTCTATGTTTCCTTGTCACTTAAAAAAAACCCCATAAAATTCATGTTTTTTTTCTCTTTCATCGAAAGGTTTCAGTACAGTTGTACTTCAGTTTCTTCAAGTTTTCAAACGGAATGCACGCTCCTCACATATATACATGATACATACAAGGCCATTTCCCACTTTAATTTATTCATAATTGATCTGATAAAGAGTTGCTATAGTAATTATTGTAATTGTGCGTATCTATGTATCAAACTATTACAAATTATGATAAATATGTAGTCTTAAAACGCTGATATATGTTAAAAAAAACCCCAAAAAACAAACCCACTCTTACGTTAACTAGCGCCTAGCTACTTACATGTATATCTTTAACTTTATTAATTGCTCTGTGCCTAATACGTCATTTTCAGACAGGTTAAGTTCTTTATTTTATAAACTTTAACTTATGTGTATATTTTGATATTTGAGCCGCGTCATGACAAAACCAACATAGTGGGTTTGCGACCAGCATGGATCCAGACCAGCCTGCGCATCCGCGCAGTCTGATCAGGATCCATGCTGTTCGCTTACAAACCCTATAACAGGTAGAGAAACTGATAGCGAACAGCATGGATCCTGATCAGACTGCGCGGATGCGCAGACTGGTCTGGATCCATGCTGGTCGCAAACGCATTACGTTGGTTTTGTCATGACACGGCTTATTTTATGATAAGCGCTGCATATCAGATAACGTCGCTGTTAATTAAACGGCAAGGAAATAAACGTAACGTAAGATGCCTTCTGTCAACTTTGTGCATGAAGATCATAGGCTGTGAGTACGATTGAATTGAAAACAATTGTATGCTTATAATGCATTTTGACTTTTTCAAAATAGATAGAGGATATTCAAGTTTTTTCTATAAATATAGGATTTATTTTCATCGAGAGTATGAAAATAAATATTTCATGAGTGGCGGTAGAAAATACGGAAAATATGTTTCACTGCAGTGAAAAATAATTTTTTACAGTAAAAATACGAAAAAAAAAAATGAAAATACGCATTTCATTTCATCGATAGTTTTCCATATTTCATTTATAAGTATTTAATAAAATTTATTTATTTATTTATTTATTTATTTATAATTTATTTATTTATTTATTTATTTATTTATTTATTCATTTATTCACTTACTGACATTTTATTTTTGTGGGAATGTTAGGCGGTTGTTATTTGTCTTGTTTTATATTTTTTCTGGCTTGTATACGTACATGTAATATGTCTGAATTGCAGCAGATAGTTAAAGCATTCATACAAAACTGTACGTGTTAAATATACGTCAAAACATCATTGATGTACTCGTATTCTGGGTCGTCACGCAGCTCATCCATGTTTCTTTGTTATTTTCAAGTTTTAGCTGATCGTGTTCATGTTTTAGGCAATAAAATGCTATAAAATAGGCATAATAAATTGTGTCTATTTTTGTTGACTTAATACTATTTTTGACATAGAAAATGAACTTTTCATCAAAGGTTTAAGGACTTAAAAGTAAAACGTTTTAACCGTGACATCTTTACCAATTGTGTAGATGCAACACACGCCATGATATCCTTTTCCAAACGGCAAATATGCATAAAGGTTTAATCTATGAAACGATTTTCATTTCTTAATGCAAAGTGAATGCAAGCCGGAAAATATTTTATCTTATCTTATTTCTATAACAGGAAGGCTGATTTTATTTATTATTATATTATTATTTATTTTGGGCGGTGGTAGGGTGTGGGGTAAAATTTCTAAAAATCATATTGCAAATGGATGTGAAAATAATACAGTGAATCCTGTTTTCAGTAACCATTCTGTGACAAAGTAAATATGTTGTTTTTTACATAATTATGTTCATTCAAAACAGTAAATTTTTCTCAGGATAAAATGATAAGCTCACCTTTCTATATACTCTGTATATTCAGAGGTGAATTTTGGATAAAACACCCCACAAATATCGTTCTATATAAAACTGTCATAATTATAATGACAATTAATTTCCCAGCAATGCGGTTAATGTGTATCTTTTAGTCTACATATGCAAAATGTATTCAAAGTGATGTAAAATATACATTGCAAAAATGAGATAGTTGCATTATTCTAGTTCATTTGAAATGCAAAAATTACCCAAATTAAAATCAACAAAAATTGTAAAACAACAACAACAAAAACAAACAATAACAACAAAACAATAAACACGGTTCTGGACTTAAATTTCGTATGAATATAAATGTATATCATTGTAACAGTAACTCAGTTTACAATAATGTAAACTTTTGGTATGAATAATTATCTATTTGTTTGGGCGTTATTTATTATCAAAATTTACAAAAGAGATAGATGGTTTTATCAACTGATCACTCAGGTTTAATCACCGTATCACCATTAATCTTTTCTTATATAAACATAGTCATAGATAAATGATAAAAACAACAACAGTATATGGTCCGCTCTGTCATATTATGAACTGTATGACCAACTATTTAAAATGTACACTGGAATTATCAAAATGGTGTGTTCCTTTTTTATTTAAATTTTTGAGATCATTTTCCCGCGTATACTTCTCTAATGAGCCTCGCCAGCTATATTATTTTTGAATCCTTCTAATGGTTGTATATTATAATCAAGTTAAGAACCAGTTACCCTACATATTCGTACAATATGACCAGACACTGTTCACGCCAGGAACGAAAAAAAGATAAACAATAAACATTAATAAGAATAAAATAAAGGAAAAATACATGAGAGAATACTCATTAAGACACCAGTAACTCCTCTCAGTTATGTATGACTAATGTCTTTACAATGCTAAGATCACATTGTTTTATTCTAGTTAACATTGTTTACTATTAGTTCACATTATCTCATACTAGGTTACATTGTCTCCATTTAGTTCACAAATTATCTCCTCTAAGTTAACGTTTTTTTTCTTAGATCACATTGTCTTCCCAAAGTTCACTTTGTATTCTCTAAGTTCATATTCTATTTTCTTGGTCCATATTGTCTTCTCTCTGTCTCTTTGTTCACATTGTATTCTTTGTAAGTTTACATTGTATTCTCTTTTCTCACATTGTTTTCTCTTTGTTCAAATTATCTCCTCTTAGTTCACATCTTAGTCTCTCTTTTTTCATATATCATCTTAGTTCACCTTGTTTTCTTTAAGTTAACATTGTCTCCCCCTACTTAGCATTGTCTTCGTCTCCTCTTGGTTCACATTGTTTTCTCTTTCATATTTATCTTCTCTTAGTTCACATTGCTTACTTTTGGTTCCCACTGCATTCTCTTAGATCACATTGTCTTCTCTTGGTTCACATTGGCTCCCCTTAGTTAACATTGTCTTCTTGTAGTTCACATTGTCTCCTCTTACATATAATCATTTTTTATAAAAAGTAAAATGGAAGTCTGAACATTACTTTATCAATAGTTTTAACAATAAACGTGATATTCTCAGATTGATAAATAATGTATAAATATCTGCATGTGTCTTCTAGGTCGCAATTCGCCATTAACACTTTGAACAACAATGGATTATGAAAGAGAATACATGTATTTGAGTCATATGTCATAACCTTGTATCAAACAGATGTATAGATGGTTAAAACAGTTTGAACATTTGTTCTTCACGTGTTACTGATAATGCATCAATACATGACAAATACTGCTGTGTGTTTTACATGTATATTGGCTACATCATCAGCTTTCTCTATATTTACAATACTGGAATTTATAAACATAAATATTTTGTCAATGCATATGGGTTTTATAAACATATGCTGCGAATAGTTAGATAATGTACGAAACATTGTACAATCAATGTGGTTATATTCGTTTTGTGTTAAACTGTGATAATAATTACATTGAGTATTGTTCTGTTATTTGTTTCAAAATTGTCAGGGAATCAAGTGTTGAGATAAAGTCATAATTGAGAAATAGAGCCACGAGATTGGATATTAATCAGGACTCAGCTCATCAGTAAAATGTGAGATAAGGTTATTGGGATAATTGTGTTATCTAGAAAATGAGAAATAACCGACGATAAGGATTTTATAGATAGGTTAATACAAGATTCTAAACTGCCTGCTATTTCAACAGTGATCCGATGGATAGCCCGGAAAATGAGACAAAGACAACAAATGGGGACACTTCACCCAACTACCCTCTGTTACCTACGCCAACCATAGAGGGACATGATCCTAAACCAAGAACTGTGTGGATTGAAGAAGGTATGTTTTTTTTTATAAAACTGTTGGATAAAACTTTCTATACTGTATACATGTACAATGTACATTAATAAAATTACAATAGTCAGAAAAAAAGTTTTATTTTCATGAATCTATTGTCTTAATGTGATATCTAATGAGCAAAAACAATTTTAGTAAATATGAATTATGCATTGTAGCAAATGTAATGGTTCTTTTAAGAATCATGTTTTATATTCATATTGATCGCTTGCAAGTAAACGATGTGTGATGTATTTCATCTTTTATACGTTGGAAATATACGAATATTCCACAATGTATTCTGATTTTTACCATTACTTCTTTTCTATTTTTTGACTAGAAAATGAATTTGAAGCCCTCCTGCACGCAAAGGTTGAGGTAAGCGTAATTGAAGCATAATTATGATGATCAAGCAAATAGCAACTCTAAAAAGATATGCTTTAACTTAACATTACATGTACATGCATTCATTTAGTTTGATGTATTGTTGTTAGAATTACATTATTCATTTTAATTGATGCATAACTATCAACTTTTGAGCACTTTTTCGTGAAAAATAATGGTGATTACGACATGCCTTTGCAAAAACAAAACAAAACAAACCAAAACAGAGACAAATGAAAACTTGCATGGCTTCAAAATATCTTACATTTATTGAGAACAGGTTATTTTCTGTTATTAGAAAATTCCTCTGAAAGATTTTGGTACCGAAGTGCGAGCATTCCGTGACGTTGAGAATTTCTTGGATAGAACATTACTGGTGCTTAACCTAGACAAGAATGGGCTTGACGAGATTCTCGAGGTGATGTTCGAGAAGATAAAAGATGATAAAACAGGCGAGGATAAGTTTTCAACTGCTGAATCTATGTCTGCTGTGTTTAGTCATCAGTCAGGTAAGGAATGTTTTCTTCTAAATATCAGCATGTATCAAAAATATTGGTTCTTAATTTGTAGCATAGTTTCAATTTGTTCATTCTGAGATATATCATTATCACGTTGTTAAAGACGAAATATTATGTCGCATTCATGCCACAATTACATGTTATATTACTTATATATTGTAGTCTATGTAGCCAAGCATGTTAGGTATTTTCCCTTGTGGCTGGTATGTTGCCTTTAAGGGTTGGGGCATCAAACTGCAGCAACCGTTTATCTCTGCATGGTCGTAAGAGGAGACTATTTGGGTTAGAATTACTGGAGTATATGCTTCTCTTAGGTCCAGCAGTTGAGGTGGTTTTTGAACCCTGGTGTTACTTTAAGTTTGTAACACCCGAGGTTAGCCAAAATCATCTTTCCTGTTTCGGCGCCATATGACCTCAATTGTGTTGTTTGCGCGCCATAAAACAAAACAAAAGGAAAAATAATGCGAGGTCTTATACATTTAGATGGATAATTGTTTATACAACAATACTCTTTGTACACATCGTGTTAACATATAAAATATTTCATATATCAAATTTTATTTTCTGTATTCTTAATACAGCTCAGATACTAACCAAAACAATATACGGTACGACGAGAAGTGATGGCGGCGTATATTTTGACCAGTCATGGATATGTGCTCTGTGAGTTGGTTATTTGTACCAAAATGCATTTATATTTATATATGTTCTGAAGATTTGTTTCTTTTTGGTATATGTTTAATAACCCGTTCGGCTTTTATTTATACTAATAGATATAAAGATCTATTCTGAATTTTGAATTTCAAGAAATTCCACTTTACTAATTGAAAAGTTACTGTTAACCCTAAACCTATAGAATTGCTTTGGTTAACTTCTTAAGGATCTAAAAGTTGGTCAGGCAACATATAGCCTAGTAAGGCTGCACTGATTTTCAGGCTGACCTGGCTCTATACTGTTGTCATAGGCTTATCACTTCCAGCAGGCTTAGGACAGAACCATGTATCACAAGTTCTGACACATTTCTTAAATATAATGCTGTTGTTGATATGATAAGGTATTGAACTTCAACCTTTTTATACAGATGCGAAGTTCCGTCAGTAAGCAGACGACATGTAGTAATTTGTCGTTTGGCAAACCCAGCTAATCTCGGCGCCAACAGTCAAGATGTTCAGTTCCTCATCCTCGTAGTTGCACCTACAAAAGAGGTAAGTCTTATAAATTAAATTAACCAGACGTTATTTTTAGTAAAATGCAAAAACGTTGAAAAATAATTTTCTTGCGGCTTAAGGCATTCATAATCTTCAGATATCTGAGCACGGAACAGCTGTTTCTCTATGTATTTACATCATTAATTGAACATGTGTTTTTAATGACATTGAAAATCATTGACATGTAATCAAACTGACCCAGAAGTAAACACAGGATGTATCTATTCATGTATATATCGGCTATCGAACAAATCCCGTTTGATTACCCTTTGTCTGCTGGCGGCAAGGGATTCTACCTGAGCGACCAGTACAAACCATCATGGCCTTCCCCAGTATACAAAACTAGGGAAATCTTCAAAAAAAGAGAAGGTTTTTCCTTATTTAAGGATGAAAATTTTTAAAATTTAAGCTTGTAAAAATTTAAAAGGGGACGTTTTTCTAGTACATTGAAAGCTGGGAAAAAACCAGTCTGTTTTTAAAGCACGTACTTAATTACGGAATAAAAAAACTTATTAAAAAATCATTTATAAAAAGCAATATTTTCCCATAGAATCCCATTAAAAAACTGTCAACTCAACCCGCCCTTTTTTGATCAAAAAGCGGTAAAACTTTTGTCTGTTTTTTTTGAGAACCCCCTTGAAATAATGGAAATTTCTGTGAAAAAGTACTGGTTTTATTATAAAGCTAAAAAAGTTTTAAATGAAAAACATAAATATTGATTGGGACGATTGTAATCTCGTTACGCCCGGAATTTGTTTTATGAATGGGTCTCAATCTCCAAAACTTTTTCACTTGGTTTTTAATAAAGTTAAAATTTTTAAAAATCAAAAACATTTATTGCAGAAACGAGGTTTCAAAAACATTATAGACTTTATCACTTTATTTTTTTTAACAAATATCATTTATCTATCCATCAAATTTACAAAAAATTAATGACATTAAATAATATATCTTTTAGAAAACTGTACATTTTTATAATTTATTTGTTTAGAAAAAAAGAGGGAATTGTCTCCTTCAAGACCCTATCCCAATTCTTAAGGAAAAAATATTTTTTTTCGCTTTTTTAATGTTCATATTTCTTTGCGCTTTATAAGAAGCAAAAAAAATTTCAATGGTTTTACACTCTCCTTTATTTTTTACACCCCCCCTGCTGCATTACCTCATGAATATTCCCCATTTATTTTCATGTTTAGACCATAGACCATTTTTATTAAAAATTGCATTAAGGGGAATTAATCATAAAACAAGAAATACAGAAAATTTTCCCTGTCGATATGTACACGACTTTTTTTTACAAAAAACTTCATCCATTTTAGAAAAGTACAAAAACAGCTTTGAACTGGTCGCCTTTCGCACGTATTTTCCGGACAGTTTTGGGACGTTAAGGGGCAGCCACGGGAAAGTTCAGGAAATACTTCGGAGAGGGCGCCTTCCCATTCGAGAAAAGAGCATTCCTGAAAACAGGAAATCACATTTACTACTCCCCAAGAATCCCTTCGAGGACGATGAAAAAGAGGTAATAATATGAGACCTTTTGTCTCATTTCTTATATAAGTACTTAACTAGTGAGTGCTTCCATCATTAGTAAATATACTTTCATGTTTGGTTTAAACATATTTTTCTCAAATTACAATTTCCAAGAGAATTATACAACATACAATAATTAATTACTATAATATAATAGAGTTGACTGAACTGAAAGCTAAAATCTTATTGTATGTAATTCTCTCCACTTCTAGCTTGACGTCCCTACATATTTTGGCGGTACAAATAATTATATAATAAAATAATTAAAAGTTTCGGATCTATGCATTAATTTTATATCCAGAGCATTAAAATTAAATTATACATTTAATTACAGAAGTTAAAATGTCCCATTGGTCGTGGAATGATCCAGGACATCAAAAGGAGACTTCCACATTACTGGTCCGATTATAAAGATGGTATGACTGTTACTTATTTTATACACACTTGTTTTTTTGTGATTAAACTCTAAAGTAAATTGTATATGAATTGGGTGAATTTTAATTTGATATAAACATTCAGAAAAATAAAAAAATACTTCATAAAAATATTTTATTTTTCAGGGGTTATCGGATACAAGACGCCACAGAAGCTTATATCTACCACACTGTTTCTGTATTTTGCGTGTGTATTACCAAATATAGCGTTTGGAATGTTGAATGATAACAATACTAATGGCGCAATTTTGGAAGTTAACGAAAAAGACATTAATATTTTTCAAATAAATATAAAAAAACGTTCACGGGTGTGCAATAAACATTTTCATTTGTTTTTTAAATCTAGAAAAAAAAGAGGGCCTCATGACAAAACCAACATAATGGTTTTCGACCAGCAGGATCCAGACCAGCCTGCGCATCCGCGCAGTCTGATCAGGATCCATGTTGTTCGCTTACCAACTCTATTACAAGTAGAGAAACTGATAGCGAACAGCATGGATCCTGATCAGACTGCGCGGATGCGCAGGCTGGTCTGGATCCATGCTGGTCGCAAACGCACTATGTTGGTTTTGTCATGAGGCGGCTCATATTAGCATTGCGAGTACTAGTATTAAGTATTCTCAAATTGTTACTTTAGTTATCTCCCCTAATGTTTCTGTTTTTTACTAATTATATAAACAAATAAGCTGAGAGAAAATATAAGGCTTTTGTAACAAAAAGTGCCTATAAGGCGATTTAAGATCTCAGCATGCAATTTCAGACACTTGATTACAAGGTTGTAGAATGTGCAGATTGTAGATTGAATTATATTTGTATTAGGAAAAATCATCTCCATCAATGTCATGTAATATTTACATTAAGTCAACATTTATACATTTCAGGGGTAAAAAAGATTTTATTCTCACAATGTGCAGGAGGTATAATATTTGCGTTGTTTGGAGGTCAACCTCTCATTGTACTTCTGACTACTGCGCCGCTGGCCCTGTACACCAAGAGTAAGATTTTCTTCTTCTGTTTGTCTATAGATATTTGGAGAGGCTTCTATTAAACATATTTTCCCAGTCAGTTTCGCTATATTAATATAAATTCATGTACTTTTATTACATGTCACAATAGTACATACAATCATAAACATGGTAGGCTGCTTTTGAATCCGGGAAAAAATAAGGGAAAATTTAAAATTAAAATTATACTTACGCTCCCCACCGACTTCATTAAATTTTTTACATTTTCCTATAAGATTTTTCGTTTTATTGTCATCTTACAATACTTTACTTGTATATTTATACTCTCAGGAGTTTATTTTATTTTTTTTAACATTTTAGTTTTCATTTAACGAACATATTTGATTTTTTTTCATAAATTTCGCATTTGTGAAATTTTTTATCTCACTTTAACCCATGTTCTCATGTGTCGGTCTCTGGAATTGTTTCTTTCTCATTATCTACTCTGTTACCAATCTCAGCAAACTTATGAAATTCTCATCCAGGTAAATAATCAGGTGTAGTTTTGACATCTGTATTTATTCTCAATTTATTTTTCTGTTTTAACAGTTGTCGATTGATAGACCGATTGATTGACCTTATTTTAAGTCATGTTTATGGTAATTTTAGAAAAAAGGACATCAAACACTTGTTTAGATTTTACGTTTGCTAATGCAATGTCCATGTGGCTGACCTCACACTTTACAAATCTTTTGGTAAAATAAAGATGGACAAAAACATTTACAATTGAATTATAAGTAATACTTTGTACGTATATAATGTCAAACCGTTACTGATTAGCAGAGTAAAAACATATTTACAACTTGATATAAGTAATGAAACACATTGGTAAGTTGGAGACTTTACCGCGATCAATATATTACATGGAAGAGATAAATTATATATTAAAAATGTTTAATCAATTATTTTGAAAGATTTACCAATCATATTTTCAGATCTACAGAAGAAATATTTTCACTATTTATCACATTTGCATTTTCTGCCGATGCCATTAAAGACACAATAAAAGGTAATCTTATCATCAGCCAATGTTTAATCGTGATATAACCCTATAACCCACAACCTTTGTCCTCTTACTATTAAACAATCATGAAATATATTTTCTCTTTCTATATTTATTTCTATTAACAAACAAACTTTTGTAGCATGTATAGCATGATATGCAACGCATTTTATATAGAAATAACCATGATAACAACTGAGTAATATCGGCCAATATTCTATTAATCTATTTACTTTATACCAATATCTAACATTGATGTTTCTACAGATTTTAACAAGTATTACTACACTCCCGACTGTTTCCCGCCAACTAATACAGATCACTCTGTGACTAACGTAACAACTAACACGAGCATTGACCTAACTAATGTCACTGATACATCTACTACCATCCATCACCCGTGCTTGAAGGAGAACAGTATACTCTTTCTACTACTTATGCTCGGTACCGTTTGGTTTGGAATCACACTGTTCAACTTTACGAAAACGTGAGTTACAAATTCTGCAAATGAATATTGAATTTCATTGTTTTGTTTTGCAATTTATTTACAACTTTGTCGTGCTTATAAAGTATTCTAGCATTTTAATTAATGACAAGACAATGTGTTTACAAAAGAAGTGTTTAAGTGAAAGTGTTTTAAAGTAACTGCTTAAAATACAATGTTTGAATGACGATGCTTACAAAAAATATTTTTGTAATAGATCGAAGCAAAAGGAACAGGGTAATCTTGAATGCATGGCTTAAGATGAAATATTTAAAAGACTGTTTTTAGAATATACAGCGAGCGTTTGAAATGCAATGCTTAAAAGATATTTTATAAAATGCAATATTGGCTTTTTGAAAATGTTAAAGAAATAAGGCAATAGGTAAGCAATTTGCCAGTTAATTATTTAAACTAAAACTTGATAAGGATTTGGAGCTTAATATGCAATCATTGCTATATATACATATGACCGTTTCAGACACATATTTTATTTTGTAGACCATTTCTGACTGCCGGTAAGAGAGAGCTACTTGCAGATTACGCTTTACCAGCAGCAGTACTTATAATGTCTTTCTTTGGTTCATATGTATTCAATGCAGTTGCATGTAAGTATATATATAAAGTATAAAATAGTTTTTTTTCATGATTTGTAAAATTTGTTTGTTTCATTTTTAAATAAGGTCGCAATTATATTTCAAATGGTGTAAAAGCCTTACAGGTAGAGTGTCGCAGTGAAATTAATTTTTTGTTAAAAAAACGGAAATTAAGCTTTAGGACCAGTGCAACGAGAAATTGGTCCTTAGTTACAAAAATCATTTTAGAAATGAAAAGAAAACGGTGGGGTTGGGGAGAGAATAATTTATATCAGTTGCATAGTAAACCCATTACTTCATGAGCATTTTGTGAAAAATGGCTGTTTTAATTGAAAAGTCTCCAATTACAAGATCAAATTGCTATAAGACTATAAAAACTGCTTCAAAAGTCTCCAATTACAAGATCAATTGCTATAAAACTATAAAAACTGCTTCAATACAAATCAAACTTGGCACAAGTGTTGACTGGACCATTGCCTTTGCAGCAACATGCTCAGGCTTAAATTTCCTGTTACCATGGCAACGAGGGGACATCTCAAAATTAACAAAAATCACTATTTTGCATTGATTTTTTCCATCAAAATTGAGTTCAAAGTGCTGCAACTTCTTAATGGATTGAGATGGAGTCAAACGCTTTTCCGCGTTGGTTACACGTTACCTTATAATCGATCTGGGGTCATTTTTAGCCTCTCACAAGTCAAAATTTTTTTGGGGGATAGGGGGATGGCCCCCTTTAAACCCAAAAAACAACGGGGACACCCTTTTTTAACCCCCCTAGTATTTTTTTTTGGGCCCGCCCCGAAAAAGGTCACATTTTAGCTCACCTGTCACAAAGTGACAGGGTGAGCTTTTGTGATCGCTTTTCGTCCGGCGTCCGTCCGGCGTCCGTCGTCGTCCGTCCGTCGTCCGTCGTCCGTAAACTTTTACTTTAAATGACATCTCCTCATAAACCACTAGGCCAATTTCATCCAAACTTCACAGGAATGTTCCTTTGGTGGTCACCTTTAAAAATTGTTCAAAGAATTTAATTCCATGCAGAACTCTGGTTGCCATGGCAAACCGAAAGAAAAAACTTTAAAAATCGTCTTTTAAAGAACGCAAAGAGCTAGAGCTAAGATTTTTAGCATGAGACATGTTCTAATGAGTGCCTATCAAGTTTGTTCAAATAAAAGCCCTGGGGTCAAAATTGGCCCCGCCCCAGGGGGTCATTGATTTTCCCTATATGCATATAGTAAAAACTTAAAATCTTCTTTTAAAGAAACTCAAAGAGCTAGAGCTAAGATATTTAGCTTCAAACATGTTCTAATAGGTGTCTACCAAGTTTGTTCAAATAAAAGCCCTGGGGTCTAAATTGGCCCTGCCCCGGGGGTCATTGATTTTCCTTATATGTGTATAGCAAAAACTTAAAAAATCTTCTTTGAAAAAAACCAAATAGCTAGAGTTTAGATATTAAGCATGAAACATCTTCTAGTGAGTGTCTACAAAGTTTGTTCAAATAAAAGCCCTGGGGTCAAAATGGGCCCCGCCCCGGGGGTCATTGATTTTCCTTATATGTGTATAGCAAAAACTTAAAATCTTCTTTGAAAAAACCCAAATAGCTAGAGTTTAGATATTAAGAATGAAACATCTTCTAGTAAGTGTCTACAAAGTATTTTCAAATAAAAGCCCTGGGGTCAAAACTGGCCCCGCCCCAGGGGTGTGATTGTTTTTAACTATATGTGTATAGTAAAAACTTAAAAATTTTCTTTTAAAAAGCCCAATGAGCTTGAGCTTAGATGTTTAGCATGAAAAAATCTTCTTTTAAAGAACTCAAAGAGCTAGAGCTAAGATATTTAGCATCAAACATGTTCTAATAGGTGTCTACCAAGTTTGTTCAAATAAAAGCCCTGGGGTCTAAATTGGCCCCGCCCCGGGGTCATTGATTTTCCTTATATGTGTATAGCAAAAACTTAAAAAAATCTTCTTTGAAAAAAACCAAATAGCTAGAGTTTAGATATTAAGCATGAAACATCTTCTAGTGAGTGTCTACAAAGTTTGTTCAAATAAAAGCCCTGGGGTCAAAATTGGCCCCGCCCCGGGGGTCATTGATTTTCCTTATATGTGTATAGCAAAAACTTAAAATCTTCTTTTAAAAAAACCCAAATAGCTAGAGTTTAGATCTTAAGCATGAAACATCTTCTAGTAAGTGTCTACAAAGTTTGTTCAAATAAAAGCCCTGGGGTCAAAACTGGCCCCGCCCCAGGGGTGTCATTGTTTTTAACTATATGTGTATAGTAAAAACTTAAAAAATCTTCTTTTAAAAAGCCCAATGAGCTAGAGCTTAGATGTTTAGCATGAAACATCTTCTTATGGGTGTGTGTGGGGGGGCTATATACAGGTGAGCGACCTCAGGGCCATCATGGCCCTCTTGTTTAAACATCATTTCTCAAAACAAAAACAAGTGTTGGGGGCCTAAATAAGGCATTTTTTTTACCATTTGAGACAACAGAAAGAGCGGGGGTGAAAAAGGCATTAAAAGGCGTGTATATCGCGTAATGGGTTAAGATTCACATTGATCGATTAGTTTATGTATGCGTTACGTGCACTATATATATTCTCATCACTGGTTATTTTTCTTTTTAGTGAAGCCATTCAAATATGTAGCTGAGACAACGTTATTTGAGTTAGCACCGTTACATACGTTGCCGTGGCCTGCAGTGATTGCCGGTGCTGGGCTCGGCTTCAGCCTCTCCCTACTTTTCTTCATGGATCAAAACATATCCAGCGCCTTAGTAAATACACCTTCCAACAAGTAAACAATTTCTTTCACTTTCTTATTTAATTCAAATTTAAACATTTTACCATTTTACAAAACCTAGCCAACAAGCGTTAAATCGGACAGTGGTGTACACTCGTATTACACAATTCAGCGATACCATCGTTACGAAGGCAATGCTTTAAGAACGTCTACGATGTCTCTTTTGGTAATAATTGTGACCATTCAAAGTAAACGTGTTATTATTTTATATAGTATGTAATAAATAATTAAACCAGACGACAAATCTAAATGGGTTACCTGTTTGAACGTTTGCAAATTTGAAAATGCATGTATTTTTTTCAAACGTTTTTGTCTATCAGGTTGAAGAAAGGAGCGGCGTATCACTGGGATCTATTTACTGTTGCTATAATAAACGGGTTCCTCTCAATATTTACGTTACCATGGGTACACGCCGCCCTGCCTCACTCCCCACTGCACGTGAAAGCTCTAGCAGATGTAGAAGAAAGAGTTGACCAGGGACACGTGCAACAAATGTATGAAAGTTTTTTGTTCACTAGTTCATTTATTTATGCCATTTGTATACCTAAATGATACAAAAATTGTCCTGTATCATAATTTTAAACAGATGTTTCTACAAGTAAAGTAGAATTTAAGTAAGGAACTGTTAACGTTTAATGTGGTTTCAGGCCGCTATATAAAGGGTAAATAGACTGGCATGAAGTAAATCATTTAAATCTTAACATTATTTGAGTGCAGTTGCATTACCATTGAGTTTTAAGGCAATACACATTTCACACATGTATGTAAGTATATATTTTGTGTTTTAACAGTGTTGTACATGTACGAGAAACCAGATTGACAGGGATTATCTCTCACGTGATGATTGGATTATCTATGTTTCTCCTACCATACCCACTATCATATATACCGTCACCGGTGCTGGACGGTCTATTCCTTTACGTGGCTATAACTGCACTATATGGTAATCAACTGTTTGACAGAATTCAGCTTTTCTTCACAGAACAGGTATTTTGCTGAAATTTTGCTTATATATCTATAGCTCATGTCTCGTTTCCTTATTTTAATTAAAACTAGCTTTAGAAATAATAAAAACATGTACTCAATGTTTATTTTTTTTGTTATAATCATGCACCGCCTGTAACTCTGACCCCGCTCACGTGACATTGGGGGATCGCGGGGGTATCATCATTATTTATTCCAGTTGAAACTTTCACAATAATGTCAATGCTTCTGTTGTTTTTTCTTTCAGTCTGCCTATCCACCCAACCACTATATACGCCGGGTACCACAACGTAAAATCCACACATTTACAGCAATACAGTTGTTACAGTTACTGGTTCTCTGTATATTCGGATTCTCGCCTATACCTTACATGAAAATGGTCTTCCCTATACTTATCATGTTTCTGATGCCAATTAGGTAACGTAAATTATCATTGTATTTTATATCAAATCAGCCTTGTCACGACAAAACCAACATAATGGGTTTGCGACCAGCATGGATCCAGACCAGCCTGCGCATCCACGCAGTCTGATCAGGATCCATGCTGTTCGCTATCAGTTAATCTACTTGTAATAGGGTTGGTTAGCGAACAGCATGGATCCTGATCAGACTGCGCGGATGCGCAGGCTGGTCTGGATCCATGCTGGTCGCAAACCCATTATGTTGGTTTTGTCATGACACGGCTCAAATTAGTGACTAAATTATTATTGTTTTTATGATAAAATTGCATTTCTGTTAATCTGTGATATACTTTAATTCCTCATAGTAAAGATATTTGTCATCTGTAAGCTCTATGTGATTGTCTGGCAAGTCAAATATTATATGAAGCCTTCTATATGGTGATCTTTTTCGAATTATTTGGACGAATATTTACCAGCTTACTTGCAAAACCTATTTTATATTTAGTCATTATTCAAAACATTTCGTGTAATCTTAAAAGGAATTAGAAAAAATAGTTCGGTATTGGTAAAATAAGCAAAGGACAATAAAAATAAATGTATACATGAAATACACACATTTGGCCAAACATTACTTAGCCATGTAAAACCTATTTTTTTCATTGAATCACTCTGTTGCTTTGATGTTCATGTATTATTATATAACTTTCAGACACAAAGTGGTACCTAAGATTATTTCCCAGAAGTACCTGTCAGCCTTAGATGGTCATTAAATGGACAAAGAAATATTTTTAAGTGATAGCATTTACAGTTGATTCAGTATATAGACTTTTTGTAAATTAAGTGTACAAATGTATATACATATATACTTTGTATTCGGAAATATATATGATTTTATATTGTAAAATATTTTATTTAAAAAAAAGCCCACTTGTTTTGTCATTCATTCAACACATTTAGCAATACATGATATAATAAAATGTGTTCCTCCTTCTTATTGAAATGTTAGTGTGCTATGAAGTGCACATGTGATTTTTCAAGATCATGTACCACTTTACATCATGGTAAGTTTTATATTTCTGGCCAGAGATTAACGGTTTAACCCTTAACCAGCCGAAATTCCGAAATGGACTGTTCTAGCTTTCATTTGTGTAACTGTCCATTATTATTTTGGGATATTAAGATGAAAATTTAAAGTTAGTCGAGCGGGTCGGACTGCACAGGTATACAGGGTGGCCTGTCTCTATACTGGTGGCAAATGCTAATCACGGTTCCACCATATGGGTTTAATTGCTGTTTAGCATGAACAAAATAGCACATCATAGTACGACTGTAATTTAGGATGTTTTGGCTGTAATGTGGATGTACAAAGAAAGAGGAAAGCGCATGGCGACGCTTTAAAATAATTCCAACGCTTCAAAATAATTCCAACGCAAACAAATCTGTTTCTAAAGGTTGTGGCAAGCAATAAGTGGAAAGAAGTCATTGCATCTCCAGTAAAACCACTGATGTTGAATTTACAACAAGGGTGATCTTTTCTGTAACATTACATGAACGTCTGCCTGACTAGAAGTATTGAAAGAAAAACAACACACAGTATATACGTCATCAGTTTATATGCAAGATATCTAAAAGTCTTCATCATTATAAAGATACTACAAAAATTACAATATACATGTACTTTTCTGTAAGAAATACAAGATAAAAACATATACTACATGTGACAAAAATATCCGAAATTGTGACAAAACTGAACAATGAATAAACATATACAATATAAATTGAAATTCATCAATATCTTAACAAATTGTCAAAAACAAATCAAAGTCGCCAAATGGTAACCAGTCTTAATTATCATTAAGAGTAAAATTATCAAGAATCCACGAACAAATCAAGTCAATTCTTTTTTTCCCTATTGCTTCTGTAATGTAAAAATCTCATAACACTGCAATATTTGATTCACAGTGATAATTATTAAAAAAATCGAACTTTGTCGGACCAAACTAAAGACCTGCAAAAAGTAATTGCTCAATTTAAAGATAGGCAATTTTTGTTGGTCAAAATAAGCAATTTATTAAAACAGCAGAGCTACTAAATGAAGAATTAATTTTAGAAAACAAACAACAAGATTTGAAAAATTCTATGACAATGGAATAGAAAGTGAATATTATAAATCAACAGTCCTATATAAGCGACCTAGAAATGATGGCACAGTGAACTGTAGGCACTGACTTCAAGTTGGCATGGTATAGTATCATTAAATTTATTTCAGCATATATGATAATAATAATGACTTACAAGTCTTGACAACATTTCCTCTATTAGTAAACAAGACAAATAACACTACAACCCTGTACTTCTCACTCAAGTTCTGCCTATGTTTATTACAATAATCAGGTAAGAATCTAACCTAAACCATGTTTGATGTGCCAAGGGAAGACATTCTCATAACTTGAACTACCTTTGCAATGCCAAGGCAAGAGACTTTAGAAGCAACTTTCTCTCTAAGTTATCACAACCTTAGTTAAACGTTTCATAAGAGAGAAAAAAATGTATGTCAATATATTTCAGTTATAAGATAAAGTTAAGAATTGCTATGACACCACATGCATATTTTAATAGAACACAAATCAGATAATACATAATCCTAATGTCATTCTTCTTCATACAGAATATTTATGATTTATGATAATATCATAGTTTAAGGTAGTCTTACTGTAATGCTTTCCAGCCAAAAAAAATATTCTAACATTGGCCAAAATGGTAATTAATCGGTCTTTTCCAGAACGTTATTTTTCACAATCTTTGGTAATCAATGATTTTTAACCGTTTATAACCAGAATTTAGTACATACAAATAAAGGATGAGTGATTGTAAATAATCTATAACCGTAATGGTACAATATTGGCTGATGTTAATTTTTTTTGGCGGGAAAGCATTACAGTAAGACTACCTTTTAAAAGATACTACAAAAATTTTGAACAAAGTTATTTAATTATCGCATCAAATAATATCTTGCATACTCTACAGAGATATACTGTCTTTTTGAACAGTACTTGGGTTAGGGGTGTATATATGAATTCATTCTATATATTACTATGTGTATATCTGAACCATAAAACCTATACAACCCATTACTACAAGAATAAAACATAATGACTACAAAAATAATATGCATGAACCATGAGAATCATATATATATGACTGGACCATGGGAAAAAACATGAACATGGACCATTAGTTAAATATACATGAAATAAGTAAATAAAGATATTTGTCATGAGAGAAAAATTATCTATAGTTTATAATGTATGAAGTATCAAAATCTATGTGGGGACCTATATTAGATAAGTTATATAAACAGGATTTCAATAATGCAAATAAAGAAAGCAAGCATCAAAATTCAAAAGCTTCAGGAGAAAGATTTTTGTACATCTATCATAAAACAAAGGAAGTTGATACTATATCATTTCTAAAAATAATTTTGATAAAAAAAGCATCTACAACTAATGTACTAAGTAATGTGTATTTCAAGTATCAGGGAACAGTGATTTTATTACTTTTTATCCATTTCCCACTAATAACATAGGCCAAAAAATAAAATGAGAAAAATCATCAATTAAAAAAATTGTAACCTCATTAAATACAAGCGTTCAATTTAACACAACATCCAGAGCTATATACATGCAAGATCAACCAGTTTTTATCAGTTTGTTATGTATCAGAAATAAGAACTTACATAATGACTTAAGCACATATTAAACATTGCAGTTATTTGTTCCTGACCCCTTTCGCTGAAACAATAGGCTTGCAGAACTACAATTTTGAAATACTTATTCACAGTTCAAGGAGTTTCTAAATCACGTTCATTGTGACAGACTGATCATGAAATCTTTTCCACATTCATTTGCACTGTACCTCTGCTCTGGCATGTACAGAAGTTATCAGTTCCTTGCCAAAGTGAAGGTAACACTAATAAACTGCTTGACTGCCAGCCAAGGAACAACAAGAATGTCGAACGACACATATACCCCCCTTTCTAGCCATTGACTCACATAATTGGTAATTTTATTACAGAAACTTGCCAAAATGGGTACATGGAAGTGTTCAATTATGGAAAAATCAACGAAAGCCATTTTGACATTAAAGGCCCCTGTGACCTTGACCTTTGACCTAGTGACCCCAAAATCAATAGGGGTCATCTACTAGTTATGACCAATCACTATGTGAAATATGAAGACTTTGTGATACACACTTTTGAAGATAATCAGCGGAAATTATTTTGACATTTAAGGTCCCTGTGACCTTGACCTTTGACCTTGTGACCCCAAAATCAATAGGGGTCATCTACTTGTTAAGACCAATCACTATGTGAAATATGAAGACTTTGTGATAAATACTTTTCAAGATAATCAGCGGAAACCATTTTGACATTTTAAGGTCCCTTTGACCTTGACCTTTGACCTAGTGACCCCAAAATCAATAGGGGTCATCTACTAGTGAAGACCAATCACTATTTTAAATATGAAGACTTTGTGATACATACTTTTCAAGATAATCAGAGGAAACCATTTTGACATTTAAGGTCCCTGTGACCTTGACCTTTGACCTAGTGACCCCAAAATCAATAGGGGTCATCTACTAGTTATGACCAATCACTATGTGAAATATGAAGACTTTGTGATAAATACTTTTCAAGATAATCAGCGGAAACCATGTGGTCTACCGACGGACAGACCGACAGACAGACAGACCGACATTAGCAAAACAATATACCCCCTCTTCTTCAAAGGGGGGCATAATAAGGTTTTTAGAACTTTGCTCTGGTGACTTCAATGTGGCTTACTGTTGTGATCCAGAGCGTAAACTACCACCACCATTAGTCTGGTGAGCAGCACTGGCCTAGCTCTATGAAGGTGGTATAAGTGTTTTAGCAGCAAGCAGTCAGTAGTTTCAATTGATACAGTTATAACAGTGTGAACATTTCATAATTTCACTCTATGTAAACTGATTGTAACTTATATAATATAAAGGAAATACAACCATGATGTATTTAGCCCAAGTTGTGTTTAATTTTCCATATACATTCTATATTATACATGAAAGAGGCAAAAATTGATCTTAATGAACTGACCAAATATTACTAAGTATTGGTATATTCCTACAGTAGAACAAAAGTTGCCATCACACTTTTCATGATTACACTTTCAATAAAAATAACAAATTACAAACAGACTGAAGTATTGAAGTTGGAGACCTTACTATGGGATTATATAAACTATGGCTCTATAATTTTCACAATACTGAATAATGTTGTTATCTAAATGAAATTTGCATAATCTTAAGTTTGATTTATTCATATAATCTCTGTTTCAACCTAACTGAACAGCACACATTGAAATAGTCTTTAAAAACAAAGGTACAACCCAATTTAATCTAAACAAACAATTCCAACCATTTCTGAGTAAACAACTTTGTTATGAATTAACATGCAACTTTTACCAAATAAAAGTCGTGTGAAATTTTAAATAAATGACAGAAATATAACACTGTTTCAGCGCTACAATTATAAACAAGAGGGCATGATGGCCCTGAAGGTCGCTCACCTGTATATAGCCCCCCCCCCCCGGGCCCAATTTTTACCCAAGGGCTAAAATTTGATGATAAGAAGATGTTTCATGCTAAACATCTAAGTTCTAGCTCATTGGGTTTTTTAAAAGAAGATTTTTTAAGTTTTTACTATATATATACACATATAGTTAAAACAATGACACCCCTGGGGCCCGGGCCAGTTTTGACCCCCGGGCTTTTATTTGAACAAACTTTGTAGATATTTACTTAAAGATGTTTCATGTATAATATCTAAACTCAAGCTATTTGGTTTTTGATCTTCAAAGAAGATTTTTAAGTTTTTTTGCTATACCACGTATAAGGAAAATCAATGACCCCGGGGCGGGGCAGTTTTGATCCCAGGGCTTTTATTTTGAAACATACTTGGTAGACAACCCATTAGAACATGTTTCAATGCTTTTAAATATCTTATGCTCTTAGCTCTTGAGTTTCTTTAAAGAAGATTTTTGTTTAAGTTTTTTACTCATAATATGCATATAGGGAAAAATCAATGACCCCCTGGGGCGGGGCCCAATTTTGACCCCAGGGCTTTTTATTTGAACAAAACTTGGTAGACACTCATAAGAAGATGTTTTCATGCTAAATATCTTAGCTCTAGCTCTTTGGGTTCTTTAAAAGAAGATTTTTTAAGTTTTTACTATATGCACATAGGGAAAAAATCTATGACCCCCTGGGACGGGGCCAATTTTGACCCCCAGGGCTTTTATTTGAACAAACTTGGTTTAGACATTCACTAGTAAGATTGTTTCATGCCAAATATCTAAGCTCTAGCTCTTACGGTTCTTTAAAAGAAGAATTTTTTTTTTAAGTTTTTACTATATGCATATAGGGAAAATCAATGACCTCACGGGGCGGGGCCAATTTTGACCCTCAGGGCTTTATTTGAACAAACTTGGTAGACACTCACTAGAAGATTTTCATGTCAAATATCTTAGCTCTAGCTCTTTGGGTTCTTTAAAAGAAGATTTTTTTTTAAAGTTTTTAACTATATTGCATATAGGGAAAAATCTATGACCCCCTGGGGCAGGGCCCAATTTTGACCTCAGGGCTTTTATTTGAAACAAAAAACTTGTAGACACTCATTAGAAAGGTATGTTTCATGCTAATATGCTTAGCTCATAGCTCTTTGGGTTCTTTTAAAGAAGATTTTTTAAGTTTACTATATGCATATAGGGAAAATCAATGACCCCCTAGGGCGGGGCCAATTTTTGGACCCCAGTGCTTTTATTTGAACAAACTTGGTAGATCATTCATAGAAGATGTTTCATCGCCAAATATCTAAAGCTCTAGCTTTTACAGTTCTTTTCAAAAGAAGATTTTTTAAGTTTTTACTATATGCATATAGGGAAAATCAATGGACCCCCGGGGGCCGGGGCCAATTTTGACCCAAGGGCTTTTTTATTTGAACAAGCTTGGTAGACACTCACTAGAAGATGTTTCAATGCGCCAAATATCTTAGCTCTAGCTCTTTGGGTTTTTAAAAGAAGATTTTTTAAGTTTTTACTATATGCATATAGGAAAATCAATGACCCCCTGGGGCGGGGCCAATTTTGACCCTAGGGCTTTTATTTGAACAAACTTGGTAGACACTCATTAGAAGATGTTTCATGCCAAATATCTAAGCTCTAGCTCTTACGGTTCTTTAAAAGAAGATATTTAAAGATTTTTCTGCATGAAATGGAATTCTTTGAACAATCTTGATAGAGCTTCATACAAAGAGTATTCCTGCCAAGTTTCATTAACATTGGCCTTGCGGTATCATAGAAGATGTCCTTAGAATATTTAAAATGTGGACGGACGACAGACGACGGACGCCATTTGGTTGGCCATCCTAAAAGCTCACCTGCACTTTGTGCAAGGTGAGCTAAAAAATCAATTGTAAAATGTATACAACTTCACTGTTCATACAACCTTAGACTTCTTAAAACATAAATTCTAATTACAACAGAAAATCTTTCAAATTAAGCCCCCAAACCCCCCGAAACAACTGAATCTCTATGGTCCCTCTCACACTTTGTTCATGTATCCATTATTTATATACCATACTAGATTTTAGTTCATGATTTTAGTTTGTGTCCTATTGCCAAGCCCAAAAAATGTAACTTCAAAATAATTTGGGAAGATACAATATGCTATAAACGCCCCTTTATATATCAGATCAATATAACATCTTTGGTATCCTAATACTAAGTCTTATAAACTGTTATAGTAGGTTTTTACTTAAATCACACAATCTATATATTATTATATATAAACCAATCATTGACGATGCACTGCAGCAATGCTGTATCTTGTATTTTTACATAAATTCATTTAAAACAGTAATGCCTTTATCTCCTTAACAATAATATTGAATAACGAGTTTCTATTACACTAGCCTGTATCCACAATAATACACACATATCAAACAAAATTAATAATGTGTAAATTCTGAACTAATAAATCATAACTTTATTGTTGTAACAAGATACTATAGATTTGCACTATCACCAATAACATTGTCATGACTAGTTTGTACACATTAAATGCAATCTTCCTTCTCCATTATAGCCTTTTTGTAAACCCCTTTTTACATGCTAAATCTGTGACTTCTGTGGAATGGATTTACCTTGCCATGAATCTATGACTGCCCATTATTCATTTACAACCTTCAAGATCAAAATCAAAAATGAGAGACCAACAGAAAACAATGGCTGGTTTTAAAGTAACAAAAACCCAGTTAAGGTCATATGGTGACTTAATAGCTTCACTGGTTGTAAAAGATGTCTGGTGCTCCTCCGTGCATTATTTCAGGTACAAAATGGGCACCTGAGTAGAACCAGTGACCTTCAATTAGCTTCCATGGTTCTTTACAGATGACATTTATAAATATGTCACTGTTCCTGCCACGGCTTATCATGAAGTTTATCTCTTCAATCTCACTGTTTTTCATATACCCTACTTTGTAACAAAAAACTCTTTCTTAAATACATTAAATTGAGATCTAAAGTAATAAAACACAAATTTGAGCATGGGAACTAAAACTCCACTTTAATATAACACAACAGATCTCTTTCATATAACACTCGGTAATTACAAAGGCAAAGTCAGTGCAACAACTTAACAAAAAGAAAAAAAAATGAAACATTTACAGGAAAATAATTGTTTAATAAAATGTTTCATAAAAAAAATGACCCGAGACCATTATCAATTAAAATAGCACTAATCATGACTCAGTGAAAACAGACAATACTATTACGCTTAACATCTGTTAATATATGTAGTCATCAATAAATTCTAAACAGGAAACACTAATATCTCTACTCAGAAGTTAGCAATATTTCTAGTCCTATTAAATAGCATGCAAAATTCATTAATGAATTATTCATACTTTGACATCATAAGCTTTTCTGAGCAAAAGCAAGGGAGATTATGCTTCAGTAAAGCTAAACTAGGGGAAGTAATGCAAAAATGATAAAGGTATGCATATCGTACTTTAAATATACTAGTTATACATCCATTTTCTACAGCTAATATAATAAGCATAGCTTTAAAATATACAAGGTGTGTAAACAGGTCTGTCAGGGAAATAATTGTACAATGTCAATGAAATAAAACAACTATCCATTTCACAAAGTTTAAGGTATCCAGTAACATGTATTTCATTAGATTTCAGGTATTATTTTTTAGATTAAGGATTGTCAAATGTTAGACCCAGGTGCCAGCATGTGCCTGAAATATTGCTTAATATAAGCATTACACTTATTTCTGGACAAATAATAACAACAAATCAACCCTTCGTTCTAAAAATTCAATCATTCTTCCTAAAAATGGGTATCTATGAAAATTATGGAAAGTTTGATGTTCAAAGTTTAATGTAGATCAAATATACTCCCTTTTCTTAATCCCATAGTCTCTTTTTCCATAGATTAAACTGTTTACACATCTTATAAAGTTTAAGAGAAACATTTAAAAAGCACTGTTATATTAGAAATTTGTACATGATTACAGTTTATAACTGACTTTAATTACAATGTCAAGATGCCTGATAAAGCTATAACTTTATGAAAGAAATTGCAATCTGCCCGAAAACCGTAAACCCACCACAACTCTCTAAATATGTTACTATAGAAACATTTATGTAGCAAAGAACAAAAAGATAAAACTTACAACAAAAAAATCATTAACACATTATTACCTGTAAGAATAATAAGTGCATATCCTTTTTTGGATTGGTGCCTTACCTTATCAAATTTTGTAAGATAAAAAAAAAATTAGATATGATAATCTGATTATTTTTCTGTCAAAATACAACCATTATTTCTTTTATGTGATTATAAATATAACTCATAACAATATGTTATTAAACTGCATACATAACTATGTTTTACAAGCCATAAAAAACAGAATCAGCAAAAATGTGAAAATTCCTAAAAGTTTGTAAATCCCAAATTATAGCAAGCAAGGAAGAATACCAATTCCAGGTAAATAAGAAAAATGACAATTAACTACAATGACCTTCGACCCTATATAAACTTATCACTTACTTAAGTAGTTAATAACAATCTTTCAGACAAATTTTACATTTTTATTTTCTTCTTATCTATTTTAAGCATTAGCATTTTTATAACTGAGTATACTGGTACATTTACGAATGTACTTTTCCATTTATATATCTAAATATTACCATGAAATATTCTATTTCTTTTTCAAGTAAAACACACAAAATAATTCCTGCAAAATATAAATATACGGTTTACAGTTTTATTCAGGGTTACTATCGTACACCCGAAGCCTCTTTGTAGTCTGTTCCATCAAGCGTGAAGAACTCCTCGAGCTTCCACTGCAGTGTCTCAAATGTAGGTCTCTCCATTTCCTCTTTCTTCCAACACTCTAGCATGATCTCGTACAACGGCTTGGGGCACCCCTGTGGACACGGCATACGGTAGCCATGTTCTACTTGGTTCAACACCTCAGCATTTGTCATACCTGAACAATATCAACAATAAGGTGGTCAACATCTATATGTCATTAGTAACAAGTTACAAATTGTTAGTAAACTATTCTTTACTTTAAGGTAAACACAATTGAGTTTATAACTTCCTTATTTCCTGTATACAATGTAGATCATTTTAAAAATAAACACAAAAGTATAGACAATGATAATTTCCCTTAATGCAATAATGTAAGAATATTAGAAATACATCTATGTAAAGTAGGGAAACTGATAACTTTATCCACAGTTCAAATTAATATCAGAGACTAAATATCTAATAATTTTGGACAGTTATTTTCTTTTGTAAAATATGTCCTCTCCATTTTTTAAGAAATTTACCTGGATATGGAATCCTGCCATATGTGACAATTTCAGTGAGCAATATACCAAACGACCATACATCTGATTTGATTGTAAATCTATTATAACTAGCAGCCTCTGGAGCTGTCCATTTAATAGGAAATCTGGCTCCAACTCTAGCCTCATATTCATCCTCCTATATAACAGTCAAACATAGATATATGTTAACAGACACTTTATATGTTAACAGATTCCTTATATGTTAACAGACATTTACATGTAAACAGTTAAGACATTTTATATGTTTACATTCATTTAAAATATATAAACAGAAACTTTATATGTTAAAAGACATTTTGTATGTTGACAGACATTTAACATGTTAAATGTTAACAGGCAATTCATATGTTAACATTCATATTTTATGTTAACAGGCATTTTATATGTTAACAAATTAAAAGACATTTAATGATAACATGCATTTTATTTGTTAAAAGACATTTTATACATGTATGTTAACAGGCAATTTACATGTTAACAGATATTTTAAATGTTAACAAACAATGTCTGTCTGTCTGTCTGTCTATATAAACAGACATTTTAAATTTTAACTCAGTATAGACCTTTTACAAAGTCTCAGGTATATACCATGTTAACAAACATATTCATGTTATGAGAGATTTCACATGTAACAGCAATTCATTTTATGTAATGAAATGACAGAAAATGCTATATACACATAAGTACTTTAGTATCCTATAATTATGTTAACAGTCAGTGTCACTAAATTATATATGTTAATTGATATGTGAAGGGATATACTCATGTTAATAGAAAACACATGTTAAATGACAGTCTACAGGAATAAAATAAAAGGACATTCTTTACTTAAACTCACATCCCACATTTTAATAGACATTTTTACATGTGAACCAACATTTGAACCAACATAAAACTAATCAATGGCAGAATAAGCTGCTAATTTATCCAAATCCCAATCAAAATCATTAATCACAAGTATGATATAAAATGAGATAAGAAAACAGTTGAATTGTACAAACTGTCTCTTGATTTTAAATCACTTTGTATATTACATTTATAATACATTAATTATATTAATTGGTTAACTGGTTACCGATAATATAAGTATGAAAGTTTCAGACATTTAACCACCAATTTGCCAACAATTTCATTTTTTAAAAATTTAATGAGAGAATACACTGAACCATACAATTAAACCTGTTTGACAAAAATAGCCTCAACATTAAAACGTCAGCACTTCAATCTCTAATGAAAGCTGATTGTGTGCGGTGAAGTGTAACGAGAAGAAAACAAAATAGGACCGTTTGTTGATGTAAACTCCAGAACACTGGATTTTACAACAGTTACACTGTTAATATAAAAATTAATAACATTTGTAACTTTACATTTACATCACATGCCATGTTCCCTTCCTTCATTTTTGTATCATTACAAAACAGTGCACTTATGTTTTGGCAAATTTTCAAGGCCCAAGTCTCCACTTCATTTAAACAAAAAAACTTATCCATTTAAACTAAAATCTTATCAAGCATTTTAGAAAAAAAATGCACATAAACATTGAAGTTTTATAAACTAGTTGAAGAAACAAATGTCAGTTTAAACTGACACTAACTGGCATATTGGGTTCAAATGTGTTGTGAAACAATGCCAATACAAACACCTGCAATACCAATTCACACAGACCAAATCTACCATAAAAATATCAATGAAATATATTTTTGGATCATTAGGTATTTAACACCTTGTATAATTACATTATTAGAAATAAATGACTACCTTAAAGTGTAAAATATATATGATATGTTCAATGAACAGTTACTGCATGTAATTTAAGGTTGGGTAGATAAAACCACCCCCAAGTTACCACAAGACATATCAATTATTATACAAATAGCATTAGAAACAACTATTAATCTACTCTGTAAAAAAGTACATTTTCCCACGATTTTCAGATAAGATTTTGAAATCATTTGATTAATTCAAAACTATTCAAATAATATTAAACAGTTCAGTACTTTTCTAAATCTCTGATTATATTTTCATTTTCAAGTCTTCATTTTTTACCTCCATGTTTTTTTTTATTACATGGCCAAATTTGTTCATTTCTATAAAATTAATATATAAATAAGTCTTTTAGAATTGTCTTGCTTTTAAGATTTTACCACTTCTACCAGTCTTAAAAGTAACTAATTCATGATGCTGAAGTTTAAAATCTTTGTTGAAAATTAAAAATACGAGCCGCGTCATGACAAAACCAACATAGTGTGTTTGCGACCAGCATGAATCCAGACCAGCCTGCGCATCCGCACAGTCTGATCAGGATCCATGCTGTTCGCTTACAAAGTCTATAACAAGTAGAGAAACTGATAGCGAACAGCATGGATCCTGATCAGACTGCTCGGATGCGCAGGCTGGTCTGGATCCATGCTGGTCGCAAACCCATTATGTTGGTTTTGTCATGACGCGGCTTATTTAATGTAAACAATGTCCCTGAATGCTATCATCACATGAATCAATGTATTAAACATAATAGTGTTGAGTAAACTGGCTTCATTCATTAACATATAATACATACATGTACTTAAATCACGTATTTTCTACATGAATGAGTAATAATTTATCAAGATAGTAACTACTGGCTACAGGATAAATTTCCTTTATTCAACTTTTGCTAAAATCATGTTTAAAATTTCAAATAAACCACAGATACTACGTAAATTACAATTTATGTTTGTTTGTCACCATATCTGTTTGAAATAGTAAGATTTTGCATTGATGAATCATCCGGCATTTGTCGATGAACATTAAAATTGCGATATGAATAAAGTTGTTACTTGAGATGACTGGGAAGTTTATCACTTTATGCAAATCCCACAGTTTAAAAGAAAATCAAACATATTTATTGGAAAACAATGCTTTTCAAAATGGCATACATTCAGTTTTAGATATTTTCTTTATAAAATGATGATTTTCTGTGTTTTTTTGTGAGCATTGCCTTGTTGCTTTTTGTACGCTGAAATTTGGTTTTCCTCACAAATGAATGATACACAATGCTTGTTTGTTTGATTGGGTTTTACCTCACACCAACACAGTATAGGTCATATGGCGTCATTCCAGCTTTACTTGTAGAGGAAGACCTCAGGTGCCCTTCCGTGCATTTCAGGCAGGAACGGGCACCTGAGTAGAACCACCGATGTTCCATAAGCTAGCTAAATAGCTTCCTTACATGAAAGAATCCAAAGTAACTGTAGGGATTTGAACCCAGCGGTGAGGGGCAAGTGGTTTGAAGTCAACAACCTTAACCACTCAGCCATGGACGCCCCAATGCTTGAGTAAACTCAAAGCCAGTCTTAATCTTTAAAATTAGCTAGATAACAATGACAACAAACTTTATTCTACATTTTACAGCAAACGAATCTACCAGACGTTATTAGAAAAATATTTCCTTCACCACACTTGCTACAAACTCTAGTCAAACCTTTCCCTACACCAGATTACATCGTGATCATCTAGACTATATGGTTTGGAAACATCATCTAACAGTGAACCGTGTCATATAAAACAGCCGTGATGTTAGACGAAACTTCTACCAAAATATCACCTACATTCACCTTGATAACTCTCGCCAATCCGAAGTCTGCTATCTTAACATTGTTACCATCACCAACAAGAATGTTCCTCGCTGCCAAGTCACGATGTATGTAGTTCTGAGACTCCAAGTACGCCATTCCACTTGCTATCTGTGCCCCTATATCTATCAGTTGTGGAAGTTTGAGTGGTCTTCCTTTACCTGTATTAAAGTATTAAAAACCCTTTTTAAATGGTTTTTTTTCAACAGAGGGGTAAACCTTATTTGAAATTAGCACTCACCAAAATCTCAACATCATAATCACACCGAAAAAATCAAATGACATTCCAATATTTTAACCATCTTTGTATTTTGCATGAAAAGAACAAATGTAATCATCTGTTCATATGTTTGTTTGTTTCATTTTACGCCTTTTCCCAACAGTATTTCAGTCATATAGGCGGGTAGTTTCCTAACCATCGTTCCTGGAGAGTTACACCAGTACTAGACTTACTTCCTCCATGCTAAACTACCAAAGCATCTCCCGGGGATCGAACCCACGCCAGAGAGGTAACTGGATTAGAAGTCATCAACTCTAACCCCTCGACCATGGAGGCGGTTTATTAAATAAGGGTTGAGTTGTAATTTGTTTAAATGATATACATACCCTGAAGATATTCTAGTAAACTGCCATGCCTCATTAGCTCTGTGATGATATAAATAGGTTCATCCTGGGTGCAGACAGCATACAGCTGGATTAATTTCTGATGACGTAACTTTTTCATAATCTGAGCTTCTGCCAGGAAATCTTTTGGGTCCATAGTACCTGTATAATACAGCAAAATATTTAATATTGTACAACTATACTTTCATCTTTATCAAACAAAAAGTTAAAACTCTTAGTCAAATTTTGCATTGTTTTGATCAATTTTGCCATATTTTATTTCAATGTAAATTGACAGTAACAAAACTCTTCTCTGCAGATGAATATTGTAAGTCTTTAACAATTTTCATTTTAATCTATGAATATTCAATAAAGGATGGAGCAAACTCAAAATAAAGTACTTTAAAAAATACACTTTAAACATTGGTAATAAACAAATATCTGCCTATATCTTTTGAAATTTATTTTCTTTACCCATATGAAAATTATGCTTATTTCATCTCACAAATTAATCATTAAATCTCATATTGTTGTCTAGACAGTTTGGGCAATAACACATACCTGGTTTGAGTGTTTTGATTGCAACTGGTGTTGTGTTGTTCCATAAACCTTCCCATACCTCTCCAAACTGACCATGTCCAATCTTACGTAGTAATTTCAGTGAGGATTTGGGAATTTCCCATTGGTCCTTTGTATTGTATGATAATCCTACAGTCATTGGCTTCTCAACCTAAATATAGAATACAGTGATGTAAATAATACTGAAAATAATATATTATTATTAAAATATAGTTTTATAATATCCACTTTACATTGTCACAAATTTTTAAGAGATCTACATTTAGAGCTCTATAAACTGTCCTTAGATACACTTTATCATGTGTGCATATCTACTGATCTTAATTAGATTACAATTAGATTCTCAATGTGTGTATATGTATTCTTAAGATGAAACCATAGGACCGACAGACACAAAAATGAAGCACTGAAGTACTTAGCGTCTACAGATTCACAAGTCTTAAACATTTTTCTTCATTTATAAATCAGGGGATCATACAACACAATCACTGTCATTTTCTCATCACCAAACATTCACAGCAAACATATATATTTTGGTGCAAAAAACTGAAATCAATTTTAGAAAATGTCCTTTGTCAAAGATGGAACAGCCTTTCTTACAACACAAAATTGTTACATGTACATTCTGTAACCATACAAGAAAACTGACACTATAATTTCTCACAGCAATCTTGTCCCATTTATCTAATTCTACTACATGGATGATACAAAGAACAAATAAATACCAAAGTGTGACCAAGACAGAGTGAACTTTTGAATTTTGTGGCCCAAAATTCACCAATCAAATTGCAGCAGAGGCAAGAATAAATTGTGAAATTTCAGCAGATCATATACCTCAGAGTCACAGTCAGACTCAACTAATAATGTACAATCAGAGTCCTTGAAAATGAAAAAGGATTAGTTTTATAAATGTTAAGAAATACAGTTCATTAACACACAAAACTTTCCATAACTTTGATATAACTTTAACATTGATTTTAACTTTATAATAATTCATTCATTTAGTGTATTAATATTACATTAATTGGACCCCATTGGAAATATGCTTTAAGCTGAACGGGCAATCCTTATGTAACATAAAACATACTACTTTATTTTATAATTATTTTTGTTGCATTGTCACATATATGCATGCTGATATACATGTATGTGACAATATTGTATGTGTTTCTATGTACATTGCTCTGAATAAAGTGATACAATAATTACTTTTATAATGAATACTTCAGACAGGTACCCTGGTCTGATCTTGGAATCGAGGAGCATTCTAATTAGATGCAGTCCTAATATGTGATTTTCCTGACCTAGGTGTACACATATGACCCAAGTATATGATGTAAAAGACTTTTAGTTTTTGCAAACAATAACATGACAGGTATCACAAGACACCTACTTAAGTACACACAAATTAATGTGCTAATATGACATCATGAGGTTATGTCTAGAAAGTTCTTAAATTTTTTGCTATGTACAGCTTTATTCAAAAAGAAAATTTTTCATGAAAGATAATACCTATCATACAAATTAATGAATTAGTAAATTTATGTTTATTTGTATATTTTTTTTCAACTAATCAAGGGTGCAACAGTTACTACCAAAAGCTGAAAAAGCTGTGAAAGCAGAAATATGAATCTAAAGGAAATTATCAGTCTATGATTAAGGACTATACAAACATATATTCAGCAAGTAAGACAAATTTGGATACTGATTTTGACAAAACTCCCACACCGAGTCCTACTAATTTGTTTTCCTGCATCAGGGCATTAGAAAACTTTTGGATGATCATATATGGTAAATTATAGGAGTTCCCATTGTTTGAAGGAAAAGCAGAGATTAGACAACTAACCTGTGAACAAAAATGTCTTGAGGAAGAATAAGGTAACTACGTACAAAATACCTATGGCTTAAATACTTGTGTACAAAGTAGAGGCTTAAAGCAAGCAAGTGTTCAAAATGTCTTGAGGAAAGCCAAATTATATGTACAAAAAGATCACCGCATGAGGTACTTACACTCCTGTGTAAAGGGTGAAAACTTTAAAATTTAACTTTGAGTGTATATGGCTTTTATGAACCTCACATCTCCATAAAATAAATAACTTTGTGGTTGTGAATGTTCAAGATATTGGTATTTAGATATTTAAAATAACCAATTTCAACAAAAATGGGGAATGACCTTATGCCTTTTCCTGATAAGCAAGTATACAAAAGTGTACCAGGAAGGCCGAATTATTTATGTACAAAATAACCTTTAGGAAACAGATACACCTGTGTATGAAATATCTTGGAGAAGGCTAAAGTAACTGTGTACAAATTCATTGGAGGAAGGCTGATGTACCAGTGTACAGAATTGTCTTCAAGAACAAACAGAATAAATTATTTGCACATAGTCAAATATGTCTAAATAAAAGAATAAATTACCTGCGTGCAAGCTTGTCTTAGATTGACGCACAAGCCGTCAGCATCCGCACTATAATGGTCCACTAATTCAGCTAATGTTCTGAATGTTATACGTCGTGCTATAAAGAAACCTCCTTCATCTAGTTGTCTTATTCTATAGTGCTTTACAGTGTCTCCATCTCGCACTGGAAATAATACAGAGAAATTATATCATATATATGTATTATTCCATATAGTACTGAGCTATTAAGTTCTTTATTTGATGCTTTCAATTTGTATTAGCCTTTGAATAGTGGAAAACAAAAAAGTAAATATTCAACCAGAATGAGGACATCTGCACAAATGTAAATGAAACAGTACTAAACTCATATACACTTATATATCAACAATGTTTCATAACAACAAAGACAGATTGTAAAGTCAATAAAACAAATAACCAGTTTATAGCCATACAAAATAACCAGTTCAGTAAAATGTATTTTCAACTTAAATTAGAAACTGTGACCTAAGTCCAATTGAAAAATTACTTTAAAGGTCAAATACAACAGATCTCAGGTGAAACTACTCTGAAAAAGACTGAGGAAAATGTAGTATACTGGATAATTGAGGTATCAAATTCAAGGACCACAACTCTTTGTTTTATGTTTACCCAATACAAAAAATTAAAATCAATATAGACAGTTGCAAGTTTTTGTGGCATGACAGTATTAATATACCATTTCAAGTTTCATAATTGTCCTCTACAATACGGTAAGTTATATTTGTGCCAGAATCACATCAAATGCCACAGTCCAGTTTCATTATTTTACAGTTAAAAACTAAAAAATTCAATTCTCTATCAAAATTGAGCTTCATCAAAACTGCCAGTTATTTTTGACAGATCAACAAAAAAAATCCAACATCTTTTTATTCAATAAAAAGCTAAATTAATAGTTTGTGCTATTTTTATTTTTCTTCCTTTGAAGGACTGCCCTTCACTTCCTACAAAATATATCAAAAATATATCTCAAAAGGTATGAAAACTACTTTTCAAACTACTTTTAAAGCAATATTTTTAAAATTCAATTTTCACCTTGAAGTTAATGAGGTTACTGTAAATTTTAGAGATTTTCTGACTTTAACATATATCCAATTAAAAACCAACAGAAGCTGCAGCTGTCATTAATTATTGAGGGAAATCTCTACTTCACTTACACAATTTCCACTTGAAAAGAAAAAAACCCTAGTGGATATATGCAATACATATATACGCTGAACTCCATTGTAAACTTAAAACCTCTCAAATATCTCTTTAATTAGTTCTACTATTTAAGAGCATAATGTTAAGAGCTACTAGAGTACAAGTTGGCGTTACAGTACAAAAATGAAAAACCAGAATGTATATTTTTTCTTTTTTACCAACTGAAGCAAGAAAAGTGAAAAGAAAAAGTCAACTTTAGGCGATATTCCCTGTAAACAATTATCAGTTCTATACATTTATGATTTACATCATAACATTCAAAAGCCTGCTTGCTTATAAAAATCTTAGTCAGGGGTTTTGAATCTAGCGTGATTTTGGTTCTGTTTTCTCAGCAAACATCTGACATGCTACATGTAAATAAGAAAGATAACTTTATTCATAAAGTTCCTAAAATGCAAACACTTACCCTACACAAATGCTTAACATAGATTCTTTCAGAGTAGCAAGCCTCGATTGTTCTCAGCTAGATATTGGATTTTGAAGGGCTATATTGTATTATTATGTCAAAATCCATGACACAGTTACATGTATGAATTTTTGCATGGAAACAGTATTGAATATCATAATTATACATGTTACGATGTATAAGTATTCCTAATTTTCAAGCAATGCCTTAAAGACTGTGATGTATAGTAGAAACAAATTTAAATAGTTAGAAAAGTTAAAGCAGGAATAAGAATGAATATTTTGCAAAATAAGTATGCAACCTGTATACAAGATTAGGAGATTGATGTAACAAGCATTATAAATTTCAAAGTAACACTTTTTTTAAGTTAAGTGAAAAATCACAGTGACACAGAGTCAGACACATGGACATGTGTAAGTCTAGGTTAAATGTGACTATTTCATCATCTTAGTGCTGTAACAAGGTTACCTGTAACTCTTATTAAATTATATAAGGAGTTTACCTATTACTGCAATAAGGTGATGATTTTTTTAGAAATACCATGGTCGTTATTTTACATACAGCTGAAGGGTTTACTGTAAATTACAGTAAATTTGACCCTACCCCTGTCCTGTATGAAATGTGGAAATGCATAGATCCCTGACCTGTCTAATTCTAATTATCAGATTAGCATATACCCACAACATATTTGTTAATAAAAGAGCATATGTCAATGTTTGCACATGGTGAAATCTATTGTTATTCAAATAAAAAGTCAGAGAAGGGATATATCAATTGACAGTGGCCACAGCTTACACAATTCAAAAATAACAAATACAAAAGAATTATCTGATAACAGAGTCAGCGGAAATTGCTTTTTAAATCCCCCTAGATTTCTTAAAGATACCAAGAAAAGAAGAACAATGAAGGTCTACATGCCCATATTGATGATATTGAAGATGCTTGAGATTAAAACATTGAAAATACTATAATAATATATGATCAAGCATTACATAAAAATAGAATGAATCATTATTATTGTTATCCAGTGATTCTAAAATACAACATTTTTATTCTGTTATATGTAAGAAAAAAGTAGAAGTGTTAATATATTACTTTCTTTGAGCATTCTTATGAAACTGAAAACAATCTTAGATGAAATGAAAATTCAATCAACTTTAGTCTTTAATCAAATGTTGTTACTGGTAATAGCAAAATCATGAATAGTCTGCTGAACTTTTGCCTATTATTTTTGTAAGTTAAAGATTTTGGCTATTATTTTTTTAAGTCATTGTGAGCCCTGCTGTAATCGTAGTGTAGGACATTGTATGGCAGTGTTGTTTCTGGATCAAAACATTTCAGAGACACACAGGCCAGTAGAAATACTGAGTAGAATAAAATATTTAAGAACATTTGGAAAAATTAAGGGACTTAAACAGTATGTCTAGCTTGACTTTTCACAACCATCTACAACTTTTGAAGGATTACTACCGGAACTTGTTGAAATTGACAATACTTAACACAGAAATCTGTTGCTTTTTTTAAAATTTCTATTTCAACAGTTTGCTTGAATGCACATTTTTTAAGACTGTCCATTTGGCAGGTATACTAAATCATGGAAATGGTACATGTATCCTTTCTGGGAATACAATCATGTATATAATCATAATGCATACCCCATAATAAAAGTCAACTAAAGCCTTCTTTTATATACATTAAATAATACCATAAGTCTTCAATGACAAACAATATAAGTCTGAAATATTAAAAATAAAAACTTTACCATTGTTTATTTATTCAAGATAGGATATGAATAGTTTTCCTTACTATAATAATATATTCATACATCAGTTAACAAAGCCCAAGGTCAATAAAAAAAACCCTTGCACTAAACAACTTATAAAAATTCAGTACTGAAATATGAGACACAAAATAAAACTACAATGTATACTCATCAATGATAAAATCTACAAATTGAGACCAAATTTATTTAAATAAAATCCAGGAACGACCTCAGATGGAAAATTTGGGAAAAAATCACTTCTCCCTTCAAATACATGTATAATTGGGAGAAGTGATGCTATTGTGAGCCCTTAAAACTTCACAACATATAAAATCCAACAATATGATTGGGGTTTTCAATTTCATTTTAAGACATTATCATATGAATACTTCTACAAATTTCAGGATTGTATATATCATCATACATATGACAAACACATGTCAAGGTAAGAATTTTGTATCCGCCCACAAAGTGATAGCAAATTTTATTTTTGTGTGCAATTATCTAATAATAAAATTTACCATTTGCATACATGTAAGGTAAGTAAATACTTACTATTCAGTTTGTAAGGACATTTATTCTTTGGAGATTCAACAAAGTCTAAGTCTGTTTCAAAGTCTTTCTTTTAACACTATTACCATTCGAGCCATGATAAACTGATCTTATATATAATATATATTTCATAATAATTTTTTTTAACCATAAAGATAATCCAGATGAACTTACATTTATACAAGATATAATGATGAATGATTATACACAAATATGGATAATATGATTTGATATGTGCTGAAAAATTAATATTTGCCTCGGTGATAAGCCATATAAAAGCTTTTTATAAATTATATAAAACAGACATAAACTTTTTAGCTGTGAATATAATGTAACATGCACTGTAAAATTGATACTGACAGCTCTAGGCGATATAGTAAGAAACAGAAATTTGTGTTTTACCTGACAAAGAATAGTCATTGCGTCGACTTTCACTGTCTCTGATCAAGAAAGCACCATGCTCATTATCTAGTGATAGTAATTTCTTTTCAGCTTCTACTCTTTTTATTTTACCAAAGTACCATCTGAAATAGACCATGAAATAATGTGTTAATACTGTTATTGTACACAAACATGATTTGAAGTTTTTGGGTGTTTTTTTTTTAACTTCTCGATCTTAGCTTAGACTAGACCAGAATTAACTAGGTCTAACTCTTATCTTTCACTATTTTGTTTTGTTTGTCAATTACAGTTTACACTGGCACCCTGTTATAATGCTCATGTTGTAGTTAACTAGTTTGCTCATCTGACTAGACAAACTTGTGGGAAATGAACTAAGTAGAAGACCAATGGAAAATGATCACAAGATCTTATTACATAATAGTAACTGTAACATAAAGACATGTTTGTTTTTATATGTCACACCAACACAGTTTAGGTCATATGGCAGCATTCCAGCTTTATTGGTGAAGGAAAATCTCAGGTGCCCTTCTGTGCATTATTCCAGGCAAAAATGGGCACCTGAGTAGAACCACCCGCGTTCCATAAGCTAGCTGGATAGCTTCCTTACATAAAAGAATCTCCTAAGTCCCTGAAGGGATTCAAAACCACAGCAGTGAAAGGCAATTGGTTTGAAATCGAGGACTTTATTCACTCGGCCAAGAACGCTCACACAGTCATAAAATATAATCAGGTACTGTAGTATTGTACAAATGGAATTTTGATTTGGGTTTAAGTTTAACAGTTTCAGCAAATCAGTATTATCACGGCTTAGAATTTGAGCTAATTAAGGATACTATAACGGTTTTTTACCTGACTGATCATCAAGTCAAAACAAATAGGAGTGGAGTGAAAGATGTTGCATGCTTTTTACATCTCTGGCACCCTCCAGCAATCTGTTGGCTTTGTTAAACTAGCATTATAATGGAGTCACTTTGCATGTTTAATAATTTTTTAAGATTTAAATACATTTTTATTTTTGGAAACCAAGACGAATGAATGTTATTCTTATATAAAGTGAGTGTAACAGCAGGGTCTAGTATTATAACTAAGTGGCAGTAAATATATATTATGAAAGTGTCTCTCACTCTCTGTATTCTGTTTATATTTGATGAGCATTATTTCAAAATTTCCATAGACTATAATTACTATCCTATTAATTATAATATTAATAATATTTCATTTTCAATACCACAACCTTTTAATTTTATTGGTGGGATAATAAATATAATTATTACAACAAATTCATGATTGAAAAACAATTTGACCATTATTAGTACATAATATAACTATCAAGTAAAACTTCATGAATTTATAATTTTCAGAGGGTTATGCAATTTCAGGTATAATTCAATATTTTTTTGACAAAGTTAATTATTCATAAAATACCATGAACATTGTGATGAAATATTTGCAAGGTTTGATACCCTTCACCTTATCAAGAGCATGTAATGCTTCAGAAGAAAATAAAGTCAATAAGACATGAAGTGTTTGTTTTAGAATACATCAAAATAAATTTTACTTACGACTCAGACTCCAAACTTTTTAATTTGGCAACATAATTGGATGGGATGTATCCTTCAAGTTTGGTTGTCAAAGATTTAGCATACCACCAATCACCTTCTGTATCTGTTTGAATTTCTAAATGTTCTCCCTTTCTAAAACTGAGATCTTCTGCTGTTCTAGCATCATAGTCATATAGCGCAACAAATATTTTTGGGGCAGTTCTTGGTAAATCTCCTGTTTCTACCTTTGGTGGACTAATTGGCACAGTTGTGGTACTCCCAGGTTGTTGAGGTGTACTCACTACCATCAACCCAACCTGGTTTGGATTTGCAACACTACCATTGGCATCTGATGCATTATGCTGAGGTGTACTAGTTGTACTCAATCCCACCATAGGAACAGATGGTTCTGGGTTTTTCTGGGGGCAGCTGAAACAGCCACCCATTTTGTACCTTACTTTACACTTCCTTGCAGACAAAAGTTACATGCTTCCCTATGCAAAACTGTGACAATTCTGCAGATATTTTCATAAAGGTTTGTTTTTTCCCAATAACATTATTTTTTTCAATTGATGAGTAATAAGCCAATCAATTTTATGCCATTGTGTAAATCAAAAAAATCGAAGGAAATATCGCGATATAGACAATGAATAGGAGAAACAGTTGTACTTTAGAAAAGATTTTAAACACTTTTAAAGTTCCTTCGTGAATAAATTCACAAACACACAAATTTTAACTTGCAAAATGCAGAAAAAGGGGCTAATTGTCATATTTTTTAACTAAATTATTCATGATCCCATTAACCGGAACTGTACTAAATTTGTAACGAACGTTTTGATTGGATGTTGACACCGGTCGATTATTAACTACCAAAAATGTTTTAAAAACGACAAAAATACACAATGGTATACTGTCCAAGGAGAAATGAGAATTTATGATAGCCTGAAGTTGCTGTAAATAATCTATAACTTAGATGGTGACCATTGCATGATGACCGAGTATTACACTATTAAAAGCAATCAGTCAGCGGTGACCCATGCATCTATATGTGCAGTAATAAATAGAATGAACCATGTGCATTGTATTTTACGCTAGAACTCTGGCAAAAATCTAGCTTGATCCAACGATCTGCTCTTCTTTTGACATTTACAATATGATTTATTTGTACATGCATTTCATTGTGGGAAGTCAATATTGAGAACCATATTCAAGCTGAATCTGACTTATGTCCAATAATCTATGGACATAATAGGTTTAATTAATTTGAACTCCATGAATATATTGTGTTATATATATGTGTTAGGCCGAGACAGAAATATAGATGTTGTGTCGAAATGATCAGAAAAAGTGATGAGCATCTTAGAAATCGTATGTATACAAGATTGGAGGTTATTTAAAGAAAAACTGTGTAGAATGTGAAAACCAGGTTCCTATTAATCTAAGTGGAGAATAATAGCGCTGTCTAATCTGTTGAACATTCCTATAAAGACAATTTGCCCCTCATCATTTAATTGAACACTGCTCCCGCCCTCCATTCGCAGATCCGGACCACGGTAAAATGACAAAATGTGGGAAAACACAATGCTCACTGAAATAAATACATCAAAAGTTAAACATGAATGGTTACCAAAATCATTTTGTGCTATTAGTTGACATGAATAGAGGATATTTTGAATGAGTGTAAGTTCAATACTGTATTAATTATTTAACGAGTTGAATAAAACTGTATCTGGTGAGCATGATGTTATTTTATTTAACGAGTTCAATAAATTCAGGGCCGTGCGATACCATTTTTACAAAGACGCAAAAGCGGCATGGGTATGTGATAAACAGGAATACGCCGCCGGCTGAAAACATCCACGACGATGTTCTGTAACATGAAATAACTTCCCCTAGAAGCTTTTGACATTTATAATGGTCTTCTTTATTAATGTTATTAATTAATAATGCTGTCTAAGTCGGAAAATTGCTGAATAATTTCTCTGATTATCTTACTAACAGACGTCAATATATCGTTGATGCCGAGTCTAATTGGTCAAGTTAAATGCAGGCGTTTCTCAAAGAACATTTCTAAGGCCTCTTTTGTTCCTGGTACACACCAATGATACTGCTGACGACTTGAACTCAAACATACATCTCTTTGCAAATGTTACTAGTTGGCATAAAAATAGTATCTTATAATTATTTCTGCCGCAGCAACAATACTCTGCAATCTGATAAAATTTCAAATTGGTCTGATAAATGGCTTGTAACATTCTGCCTTTATAAATCGGAAACTATGATCATTTCACGCAAAACATCTAAACATTATCATTCGCCAATTATGAATATGATAAGCCCATCTCCTCAGTAAAAAGTCAAAAACACATTGGTCTTTACATTTGCTCTCGGCATGCACATATTAGTTCTATCAAATAGAAGGCTAAGAAAAACATTCATATCAGGAGAAAACTTAAATTTACAAAACAAAAGAGAACAAGAAATTATATATATTAATTCATAAAACTTCATAATGAATATGCATTTGTAGTCTATGTCAACTCTACACAAATATGAACAACCTGACCTTTATAAATTTCAATAGGAAGCCGCCAATAATAAGCCAATTGTGGGAAGACTCAACGTACGGAAACGAATAGTGGTTTTAATAACTGGAGAGCCTTGAAACTGGCTGCATCGCCAAATCTGTTAACATAATTATATAAGATAAACTTGTTTCAGTAATTACATGTTAGAAATACTGGTGGTAATAAACTTAGAACATATAGTTTGTTTAAAGATACTCCGGTTGTTGAAAAATACCTCAAGTACAATTTACCCTTCCATCATAGAAGTTCTTTGACAAAATTTCGTTGTGGTGTTGCGCCTATCCGGTTAGAGACAGGCCGTTATGAGAATTTACATGTAAATGATAGAACATGTTTCAATTGTACCACAAATGTTGAGGATGAGATTCATGTAATTTTACACTGCCCAGTATATAATGATATCAGAGAAGATTTGTTGGTAAAAATACGTCAAATTAATACTGTATTTGATACTCTGTCTGACATGGAAAAGTTATGTTATGTACTAAACAACTTTGAAATTGTTAAATATTCTGCCAAAGCCTGCTACCAAATACTGCAACTTAGACGTTTAAGGCTGTATAGGAGATAAATTTTTTACTTTAACTAATCTAGTCATTAGTTGTATTTTTTACTGAATTTTATGTGGTTTTTACATGTTTTTAACAATACAAACTGTTGTAAATACATGTATATATGTACAACAAGTATGAGTATGGTGCTTTTAAAGTTCTTTTATCAAGATATTTTTAATTACTAGGTTAAAATAGGAATATTGCTATTGATATAGAAAACAGGAATGACATTGTATGGTTTTAATGCCTATGTGGTATAATACTGATCTTGCCAATTTAAAAAGCAGCCTGGAATTCCCAGGTGTACAGACTCCTTCAAAGTATTGTAATAAAGGAATTTATTATCATGAATTTTATATTTAACTTTTAAGGGTATTAGCTAAACGATTTTATGAATTAAAAAGTATTAATACACAGGGTTAGCTCAAACAACAATTATTGTCATAGTAATATAATTAATAGACAGACAGACACAAACTTGACCTCTTTGATCATATACATATGTAATTCATGTTAGATTGTGTCTAAATATTGACTTTTTATTCTTAAAAAGTAGATATTTTAGAGATTATTTTAGAGATTATTTTAATAGTTTTACAGTCTCTTATAACTCCTTATGTAGGAGTGGCTTTGTGTTGTGTAAAAATGTTGTGTTTTATTTCTTAAATATATGTAAAGATGCACATAGATGAGACTTAAATAAAATATTTGAGTTGAGTTGAGTTGAGTTGAGTTGTTAAACGCAATGGCAAATATTTCACAGAAAGACAAGTAAACGAGAACATGAGCACAACCCCGTTCAGTCCCACTTGAAAATCAACAAATTAAAGTGCATAGAGTGCACCATCGTCTAGTAAAGACGTATTTAAGAAGAGGATCCTCGTTTCAGAACTTAACTGACAAAATGTAGTTCATTCACGAATATGTGTGCATTGTGGAATATGTTGGTACTTTCCTACCAAGAACATTCCATGACTGAGTCATTAAACCTGAAGAAAATGTAAAGTTTATTAGAACAAAACCCTATATAAGAACTGTGCTCATTGATAACTTAAAACAGGGACTTATAAAAATGTAAAAAGACAAATGAATAACAATTTTAAATATGAGCACAAACACAAATAAATACTTGAAAATATAAAGTATCAGATAAACCAACAAAGCCGCCCTGAAAAGGAACTCAACATTGAATGCAAATATGATAATTTCCGCCTATGGTATCAGAACTATGATAAAACGTTCTTATAATTATGCTGCTAAATTATATTTATATATATTATGAGGAAAATTATACTTTTATACAATGTTTTAATAATTCAATGTCCACATTTTATGCAAAAGAAAATAGTATTTTCAGTTCTAAAAAAGATTTTATTACTTATTATATTTTTTATACATTTTCACCTTTCTCTTTATTGAAAATTGTACAATCAATTTTTGTTTTGAATTTTAAAATTCAATTCTCTGCAAAATGAAATATCCTGTAGATTTTTATTTTGATTATGTATATCTATTTCAATATATGTTTTCTTTTCACATAACTTGGTATTATTAAGTGACTTACATTTCATTTTTCTTGTAAGATAATACGAGAAAGCATCTAGATCATCCAGAGGTTGGTGTACTGTTTACTGTTTTGATGTTTTATTTCTGCATAATTTTTTTCTTCTATGTAAACGGTAACCAATTTCTATAAATAAATTGTATGTAAATTTTATCCACGCTATAGATTCGCATCAGGAAAAAATTATTTTTATTATAATCGAATACAATAAACCAATTCAATATCAATAAATCTGATAAGTCTATATATAAACATACAATATCATCAATTTCTTTGAATATCAATAAATATAGTCTTATAATATATATATTATTAAAAAGTAAAATACCTCAATTTATTACAACAATAGTTAAATTAATGAAAAGACAGGTGTTCTAACAGATAGAGATCAAAGGTATATCCAATCAAGTACGAATTAATCAAATGATTTAAAGTCACTGAAATGCCCTTGTAAGTCATTTAAAAATATGGCCATTTATTATCAAACTTTAAAATAAGAGAAATTCTATGTCATCAAACGTATCAAATTTATTTTGGCATAAAGTATGGAGTGAAACGTCTTGACGGACGATAATTTTAATCCTAGTGTGAACCGTCTTGGTGCGATCCGTCTTGGGATTTCACGTCTAACAGTACACTTTGTGGTATTTTCTTCTCTTTATTGTATTTGTTCCGTCCAAGCGAAATGACGTCATAAATATGGTCGACAAAAATTAGTGTCGAAGTTAGCTAGATGTTCTTAATTGGAAACCCGCTTTAAAAGCTGTGACATTTATTTTACCGTATGTTTTTTCATTTGTTATAATGATTATTTTCTTATAATGTTTTAAAGAACCTACATTATATTCGTTATCAACAGATTAAGCGACTGTCACTCAGGACTCAGTTGAATATTTTTTGTTGTTCCGTGATTGTATAATTTTATAAACCGTTTCAAAACTTTTTTGCGTCATCACATATTTAACGGTAATGGCACATTTCCTTATCATGCAGTGTTTCTGCCAGACTAGATTTTTTGGGGGTCATTTGTGACACTCTGTATAAAAATATGGGGGTCATTTGAAATTATTAAGGGTCAAATTTTAAAAAAGTAAAACTACAAAAGTAAATCAGAACTGTTTGATTTCACATGTTAACTTCAATTTCTCACTTTTTGCGGATGCAAAATAAAAATCTTTTAAGGAAGAACCAAGTCTTATTTGCATGAAAACATTTAACCTGTCATACGTCTGTTTATTGCAGAAACTTTGATATTTTGGACCACTAAAGCAGGGAAAAGAGTCAACTCGGCCCTATACCAACTCGGCACGGGTCAACTCGGCACGGGTCAACTCGGCCCACTTTACAAAAATATATATAACGTATTAACTTTGCTTTGCATGTTGTTCAGGTAAATGAATAATGAGAAATATCTTATTATATAATAATAATACTTCTGCCGAAATAAGTATATTTAGATTTTTTTTTATTTATTTGTCTTGCAGATTTGATAAAATTAATATAGATCGATCTAATAAAAATGTGTTTCCTTAGAGGCATTTTGTTTGTAAAGTAATATTCAAAAAAATATGAAACAAAAAACGTGTTTACTTCATATCATAAGCTTCTAATTAATTGCAGGTGGTCACTAATCAAATGAATGAATGAGTCAATCATAATTATCACCTAATTAATCGGTATCCTGAACATACACACTGATTGATAATAATAGCCCGTAACAATATATATTTCAACACATTGTTTGACACTGAAGGTATTAAAGTCAGAAATACAGTGAGATACGCAATCGGTTATCTTTACTCGCAATTCTACTGATAAGAAAAGCTTGTCTGCTGCTAATTCGGAAACTGTCAATAGGTGTATTATAAATAATTACAATAAATAGTGATAACACAAACCTAAATATTAACAATTGAAAAGTGGGCAGAGTTGACCCATGCCGAGTTGGAATAGGGCTGAGCTGACTCGGGGGCCGAGTACGTTTTAGGGCCGAGCTGACCCGGATTCCTAAAGCAGAGATGTAGATAACATTGTTATCATGTAGATAACATTGTTATCTATGTCACTGACTAAAGCCCCTATCTTTTGTGGTGTGCTTGCCATTGTGAGAAAAGCGTCTGCATGCACAAATCGCTTGTTTACACTCTGACCGTGCATGTCTAAATCCCGGATACTGTGACTGATTGTAGAACGGTTAAATGTTGTGCCGATAAGGACACAGAATAAGTTAGCAACTTATACATACCCGCAGTTACCGCAAATAAATAAATTTTGGATGGCCATTTCGGATACTCCAACAATAATTGACGATTGTAATACATGGCACTAATAATAGGAGAAATAACTTAATGAAAATGCATCTAATTACATGTAAGGCAGATTATCACTGCGTCATAGAAAAACGCGCTTTGCCTTTTCCAATGCGTCATTCTTGAAATTATTGCGTCAAAAAACGCAAGAAACGCAGAGTAGCGGAAACACTGCTTATGACCAGTGTTAACATTGGTCAGAACTAAGTCATACTGTCTATATGACACACCTAAACATCGAAGCTTATGTGCAAAATATTTTAATTCAGATTTTTTAGTTTAAGGTGTTTTTAATCTGTATCAGGACTTGTACTGTATACTGAAATAATGCCATAGAGAAAGTTCACAAAAAATCTTGCCAGGAATGTTGTATGTTCATATTCATTCATGAAGCAGACATCAAAAATTCCACTTGTCCGCTTGTATTTATGAGTGGAATCTACATCAGGACGAGGAAAAAATTGTAGCATGCTCGTCCAACAGGACAAGTGGAAAATTGACCAAAACAAAGACTGATGGAAGGAATAAATAAAATTGTAACATTTCACGAAGGAAACTGTCATTTTTGGGTTATGTATAAAAAAAATCACACAATCTCTTTCCAATAATACGAAATAAGGCAGAGCCTTTGAATGGGGGAAGTTGGTTAAAAAAATTATTCAATTTTCTGTTTTAAAAGTATCATTCGCATTATAGTCCTGGACTTTGACTTCCCTGTAGCCTGATTTGCGGTGCCAGACTTTGACTTCCCTGTCTGTATAAACATAATCCACCCGTCAGAGAACATAGATAGAAACCATAATAGGACAGGGAACCAAATTAAAGTTCGGGTAATATGAAATTAGGCAAAGCCTATGAACGGGGAAATCATCATTCATTTTTAATTTACATTTTCCGTTTTAAAATTGTCATGTGGTATTTTATGCACTGCTTCCATTTATTCTGGTTCCCTGTCCTATTTTGGTTCCCATACAGGGCCAAAACACCATTTTTGGGGAATGAGCCTCAGCCTTTTTCTTGGGGAAAATATGCGTGATTTTTGCATACTTTGGGAAAGGGGTCTCAAATGTAACGCAAACTTTGAACACGTTCTTCAAAATAGAAAAGCAAAAAGCACTGGGAAATTCTAATAAGGCAGTAAAAGACCTTAATTCAACACCATCATTTAATTTTGTTCTAAATTTTATGGGAAATTTCCTAAGACTCGGGAAATTTGAGGACCAAACTGGGGGAAAAAAGAGGCTAGTTTGGTTGGGGAAGCAGCCTATATTCGGCCTCTACAAAGAAAGGTTTTTTGACCCTGCCATAGAAGTGCACAGGAGACCAGTCTACGCATCAACTGTTATCGTTATCTTTTAATAAGAAAAGTTGTGATTGATCATTTTCCCATAATTTTTCAGTACTTCCGGTGAAAGTGTTCAAAACCATCACTATCTAGCAGGTACTCGCTTACTGTATAGCTCGCTTTGCACTTTGTATTTATAAATTAAATAAGGACATTTCCACATGAATAAATAATTAAGTTAAGAACAGTAAAATAATGTACATGTATTTGAAATACCGGACAAGTGGTGCAACATGCAGGATGAGTAAAAGTTATTTGTGACTTGTCCTTCAGGTCAAGTGGCTTTGAATTTTTTTTTATCCCTGTGAAGTACTCCATTGAGTATAGTGAAGCATATGCTGATTAAACTATAATTATTTTATAATCTATTACTAAGCCAAGTATCAACATATAAAAAAAACTTATTTTGAACATTAACTACCTAAAAATTTTCCACCATTTTCCCAATATGTTATGCGAATAGGAGATTTTAAATTTGCGTGGATGGTTAAGAAAACAATACCATGTGCTTAAATTTTAAATGTGTTTTTTTTCTTTATATAACTACTACCCTAAAACGGTACTGTTCTCAATAGAAAAATAGACATTAAAATTCCAAATTTTCAATGTTTAAATTCCCAAAATGGCTGTTCAAAATTCCCACCAGGTCAAGTGATTTCTCTGAAATCATTTAAATCCAACATACTTAAACAAATCACCACTCAATAGTTCTACCTGGAATGGGGTATTGTAATCAAACTTGGTATAAAGCAACGTTATGTGGAGACTCTGGTTGGTATTGCATTTGGACCCCCTGGGGTCAATGTCACTGTTACTAAAAATAGAAAAATGGTTTTTGGACAATAACTAGAGTTAGGAATGAGATATTGTTATCAAACTTGGCGTATAGCAAGACCCCGGTTGGTATTGCATTTGGACTCCCTGGGGGTCAAGGTCACTGTAATTAAAAAATAGAAAAATGGTTTCCGGACAATAACTAGAGTTAGGAATGAGTTATTGTAATCAAACTTGTTGTATAGGAAGCTTATATAAAGACCTGGGTTGGTATTGCGTTTGGACCCCTGGGGTCAAGGTCACCATTAGAGTGTTACTAAAAACAAAAAAATGGTTTCTGGACAATAACTAGAGTTAGGAATGAGATATTGTAATCAAACTTGGTGTATAGTAAGCTTATATGAATACCCCGGCTGGTATTGCATTTGGACTCCCTGGGGGTCAAGGTCACTGTTTTTAAAAATAGAAAAATGGTTTCAGGACAATAACTAGAGTTAGGAATGAGATATTGTAATCAAACTTGGTGTATAGTAAGCTTATATGAATACCCCGGCTGGTATTGCATTTGGACCCCCTAGAGTCAAGATCAAGGTCACCATTATTAAAAATAGAAAAATGGTTTCTGGATAATAACTAGAGTTAGGAATGAGATATTGTAATCAAACTTTGTGTATATCAAGCTTATTTGGAGACCCCAGTTGGGATTACAATTAATTGAAATATTTCTTTGCACACAGTTGATAGTTTGTGTTCAAATTATTCTTCAGACTACTTATTTTTCAAAAGGTCAAAGTTGCTTGTGGGGGTATTAATCACTTTCAGTGATAGGTCTAGTTTGTAGCTGAAAAAAATGCATCAAAAAAAATTCCCAATTTATGTCAAAATAACGCATTTTTTCCGAATCAGTCTGGTATCAGCACCATTCCCAAAGTAGAGAAAAAAAAACGCTGTACTATTAAAGTATTTTAAGTACTGAAAAGTAAAAAAAAGGTAAATAAAAAGGAAACCTTGTTCAATTTAAGATTGTGAGTATTGAAATCATGTTATATTAACAAAGATGTTCTTAACCCTAAAATTCGCTGCCAGAGGGTTATTGTTTTATTGATCAACTATTTGCTAGAGGGTTTTCTAAGAAAATACTATATTATTAATTAATATAATTATTATTATTTGCTATTTTTAGTGATATAATAATTATACATTGTATATGTTTCCAAATCTGTGAGTACAATAATAATTATTGTCGATGGTATAATTTTCTTTATATTTATTATTATTTTTATTATTATTATTATTAATTTATTATTATTACTATTATTATTATAGAAACCGCTAAAGCCGTCCATATGGCAAATACGCCGAAAATAACAGGGACAGCATAAGCCGTCCCTATGGCAGTGAAAGGGTTAATAGAATACATGCCTGTACTCTAAGTGATTCCCACAAATGACGCTTACTGTCTCGCGTAACTCCTAAGGTCAACATCAGGTTTAATTGATGTTTCGCAGTATGATATGCAATTTTATTGACAATATATATTTTATAATTTAAGATTTGGATAATCTAGAACAATGTGAAAATGATATTTTTATCGGATAAAGATATTTGCAAACTAAAAGAGGTTTCACAAGCGTGTCTTATTCTGGTAAGGTCTCATAACTGATCCAAAGCTTAAAATGCCTTATCAGACGTTAAAATGTTAAAAAAGAAAAAATGTTAAAAAAAGCAGCTTATAATGTTTTGGGAGCCAGAACTACAGATTTTTAAGTAAAACAGAACAACATTTACACAGTTCTGCAAAATGTCATGATAGTCTGTTAAAAGTTGTGCGTAGGTTGAAAATAATCATAATTTTCCAAATGCTTCTGTTTATTGATAAAGTAATATTGGGTTACAAAGGTAAAGATACATTGTCATGCCATAAATGAGTAAAGCGTTTTAATAGCGATGCAGTAGTTAATGAAACATGAACTCTATAAAATTGATTGACTAACCTGAAAAATGATGTGATGTAACTTGTATTTTGTAATATCTCCTTTCTGAATAATGATCTGTTGGCATCTTCAGATAGACTATCATACAGCTTCTGGATATAATATAATGGCATCTCTTAAGCATTCCGATTGCCACTTTTCCAAGCACTTAGTCCAAACTTTTGTTTTCCTGTCATGTGTGATAAACAACTGTCATTTCATCACTAAAAATAACATTCTTTCCTTGATTGTCTGTTGTCAGATGTACTTTACCCATAAACAATGCAATTACGCATCACTTTTCTGTCGTCTTTCTGTCTGTCCATCCATGCGTCCGTCTGTCACAAAACTGGTCTGGAATCCTCAAAAACTACAGTTGCAATTTCATCCAAACTTTACAGGAATGATCAGTACCAAGTCTAGATGTGCATATCTTAGGCTTTTTTCTGTTCAATGATTTTTGTCAGATTATTGCCCTTCAATAATTTTTATTTTCAAAGTTTGTCTGGACTACCGCTCTTATACCGCTAATGCAATTTAATGAAACTTTACAGGATTGATCAGTAGCTAAAGTTCTTGTGCATATTACACAAGTTTTCAGGTTGAATGATTTTTGGTCAAGTTATGACCCTTGAATAAAAACATGTTTTGCCCTGTTAATGATTTTTGTGTCTCCTGCTACAAAGTAGCTGCAACATGCAATTGGATATCATGAGGTGACACATGTGATCACTGATCACTCTTGTCTTATTAACAATCCTTAATCCTATAGTTTTTCTCACAATTATCATTTATATCCTAGTTTTTCTGACAATCATCATTTATATCCTAGTTTTTCTGACAATCATCATTTATATCCTAGTTTTTCTGACAATCTGCATTTATATCCTAGTTTTTCTGACAATCTGCATTTATATCCAAAAAATTGAGTCTCCTCTCAGACTGTACAGAAAGTAGAAAGTTTCACAGATGTTAGTTCATTAAATTTGCCAGTTATACACTTCAAAAGTAGATTGCTGTTTTGTTTTTACAATCCTTAACAAAGTGCAGTTGGGGTAATCAGTGGTTGCCTTTGGTCTGCTAGGTCGTTTTGACATTTTCAAAGTCTCTATTTTTGTCTCCACTACTTTAGAATCCTGGAAATAGTGCTCTCACTAATTTTAATCCTTTTTTAACATCCCTTGCATGTAATCCGCTTTAAATTAGTTTTAAAATGTGAAAAAAAAATGTGAATGTTTAGCAACTGTTTAAAGTTTAGAACCAAAGTTTCAAAGTTTAATTCAGCATGCAAGGATTTCAGCTTCAAAATATCAATTGTGAATTTGCGAAATCAAAATAATGAATTTGTGAATTTGAAATCGTGAATTGACATCTTGAATTTGTGAATTAAGTTGAAATCGTGAATTCATGAAGTTGAATTCATGAAGATGAAATTGTGAAGATGAAGACTAAATTACTTGATTGTCATTTTCAAGATTTTTTTTCAATTATGATTGATATTTTGTGATCATATGTAAATTAGACCCCCCCCCCCCAAAAAAAAAAAAAAAAAAAAAAAAAAAGGTTGGGCTTTGACATTATTGTTAAATAAATGTGTAAATTTCCTAAGAATTCAATCAGATTCTGACTGATTTGTATAATAGATGTAATACATGATGATATTGATAATATGATGTGAAATTGACAGAAAAGACTCCTTCAAGGGTTTCCTCTTGACATTATAAGGTCAATATATATATATCAGATGATATGATCTATCTCTTCCAAGTTTCATTTATATAAGTTTCTAGAGTGTAGTACAAAAGCCCCCCCCCCCGGACGAAAGCCCCCCCCCCCATCTTAAAATGACAAGGTGGACAAAAGCCCCCCCCCATGAAATTTACACATAGGATAAAAGCCCCCCCCCCCATAAAAAAAGTAAAGGTAGGACAACCCCCCCCCCCCATGGTCCATCAAATTTTCAAATTTACATATAGTGTAAATAAATTAATAAAATGAAAAGAATTTGTTTTAATGTTTATTTATAATGTATATATTGAAGTGATAACAAAGTATATGATAACAGATGAAATAATGCATGCATGCGATACTGAATTTATAGCTTTTCATATACACAACAAGCGTCAGAAGAGTAGTTATGTTTAATCACTCTTGTAAAGGGATCAAATTAATATCCTTAGCACTATGTCACCTACATGTGATGTCCATACATATTTATTGAAAAAAACATACATATACAAATATATGTTTTCTATTTGTTAATTAGATATATATTACAAAATAACCAAATTAATTGAAAAAAGGCAGATATTTATTCATTTACACTATATGTTAATTTGATGGACCATGGGGGGGCTTTTGTCCTACCTTTACTTTTTTATGGGGGGGGGCTTTTGTCCTATGTGTAAATTTCATGGGGGGCTTTTGTCCACCTTGTCATTTTTAGATGGGGGGGGGGGGGCTTTGTCCGTATCCCAAGTTTCTATGTTTTAAACAAAATAACACTCAAATTTGCTCTAAGGCTGATAAAAAGATAAAAAGTATGGTAGGTAATTTAATTCAATACACTTATATCATAATATGATAATATCTGTCTCCTAGGTAAAGAAATATTTCTTTTATATATATAAATTGTACCATTGACTTGTTCATATACTTTAATTTGTCAGTTGTTTTTTACAAATGAGAGATGTCAGAAAGTAAACTAGTTGTGTATATAATGTGATCATTAAAGTAGGGGAAAAGACAAACCTAGATAGGGAGGGCTGCCAGAAAGTGAATGTATCATTTTAACAATGGAGCCTGGGGGAAATAGGCGGATAGCTCTGTATGTTGCTGTTTAATTAATTATACATGTTGGGACACTTACATTTTTGCACACTGTAATCATCTGCCATAGTGTAGCTGTATTTGTGAAGAGGTTTTTATTTCGGAAGTGAAAATTAACTGGGATTTAAAGAAAACCTACACTGTGAGAAAGTTTACTATATCCTTGTGTACAATGTAATTGTTTTTGATATAAATAAGATGGTGTGCTGGGTTTATGTTTGATTTATTTAAATCATGAGATCATTAGAAACAATTGCCAGCTGTTTCTCTACTTCAAAGGATTATTGTGCATGCTTGTGAATACTGGTATTCATTTAAATACACTGTGTTTATTTTTCTCACTATTCTCTCAAATTCTACAGTAAGGTGAAGTGGTTGTAAAAGGCGTACAAGCAGTTAGTGTTGTTTTGAAAATCTACAATTGTCTGTTTCTTTTATCTTATAGGGAGTTAAAGAGAGATTTTAAAAGGCAAGTTCAAGTGTGATCATTTCACATGGATTATAGTAATAAAGGCAGATTTTAAGAAATGAACTAAAATCTTGAGATTCTTTTAACTTTTAAATGCGTTTTGTTACAACTGGATTATCAGTGAAGTTAAAAGGTGAAAGTTTAATTTTGAAAGTTAATTTTGTATTATCTTTTTCACAGTAGTCGTATATATATCAAAGGAAATTTGTATTTGTTTATTTCCTCTATTCCTGTAATGTATACATTTGATATTTGTCATTGATTAACTTGTTCAAAGTTACTATATTTGAACATGAACTTTAGGAAAAGTTTTATGCTCCTAGTGGCTTGAAGTTATTTTTATTGCAATTTGTTGACTGCAGCCATTGTTGTAAAACTTTATGACCGAAAACTTTCATTTCTAGGTTATGCGATCAATTTCCAACTTTTAATGTGTTAGAAATATTTTGGCTTCAGTTATACAGTTTATGATACAATAAAAAAAGGTTTAGATTGCCTCTTTATGTTAAAATATATATGCTTCCGTTAACATTATTGCCATCAAATACAAACTGGTTTTGATTTCTAATACATTGTCAATATTTGATTAGTGTTTGCTGGGCAGTCGATAATTATGTGTTAGGTCGGCGTAAATATGACTGGTGCTATGTTTGATGTTCTAGCTTCAAATATAGGTCAAAATTCTTCCAATTTCCACCATGATGTACCAGTTCTTTTTATCAATTTGACTGTTAATGTGTTAAATGTCCAATAGCTTATTTTAGAATTAATTTACGTGTTTCCGTGCCTACAAAATATCTATATTAGGCATGAAAGTATTTGGCTTTTTCTTTGTATAATGCATATATTTTATTAACGAATTGACCATCGAAAGATTCCCTTTATTAGAATATTGATATAAAATATAAACATTATTGATATGCCATAAACTTTACTATTAATAGGCATTCATTGGATTTATTTGACAAGTATTGTTCTAATGGTGATGACTTTGGGTTAATATTTGTTAGTTTATGATGTGACTAATAACAAGTTCATAATGGCATATAACCAATTCTTTCATACAAAATGGAGACTTTAAGACTATGAAAAAATGTAGTTTTATGAATGAGTGCAAACAATCAGGGTCATTAAGATGAAAATCTCTGTTCATTTTAACGATAATAGCCTGTATGCCACAAGTGATATTTTAGGTAATTGAATGTTTCGGACATTTTGCCGAGTTTATCTTGACAGGTGATTACCACTTCAACTTTCGATCATAGTGGGAAGCATTTTCACTTACTTAACAAATCCAGTTCATAAATACGATGGTGAATATTTACTGGTGTGTAACATTTATATTAAAGTTATTTACATGTAATTTGCATAGGCGGATGGGATTGTTAGAAATTTCAATGTAAACCAGTTACGTTAAATAGATAGTAGATTTGATACTACTTAAATAGCAGAGCAGGATTATCTGGTTAAGGATTAGTTTAAGGAAAATATTGGGCGAGCAATCAAGAAATTTACCATATACCTATTTAAACAAGGTTAGACAAGTGTGTATGTTCATTGAACAAAAGTGGTCAGTATTAAGTACCGGATTGTTATTAAAAGGAGAGATATAACATACCTGTATCAAGTGGGCTTAAACATTAGAATGAGAGGAACATTGTATATGTAAAAAGTGATGGATTTATTACAAGTGTTTTGATGATCGAACTTTATTAGGTAAATGTTATATGAAAAGGAGATTTACAGTTTGTGCCATTCTTTCTTTGTTTACATTTTTCTAAACGCTTTTGTAGGGAATAAGTATTCTAGTATTATTACAGTGCTACAAAAGTCAAGTATGTTTATCAGTTTGGATTATCATTGTTTATTTGTTTGAAGTACAGTAATACAATATTTATGTATCGGTATATGATATGGGTTACTTATTATTAGACAATTTTCTGGTAAGTATGTTTACTGTCATTCATAAAAAGTTGCTTTTATTGAATATTACAGAAAATAAAATTGTTTTTATAAGTGATCTCTATATCAAAAGAAAAATTTGAATCATCAATGTTATTAGGAGCTATGAAAAATTGACATTTCACACTAAGGTTTTAAATTACAGTCAGGTCTATTTAATGTTTGTTGTTTACAGATGAAAGGAATTCTTATTTCTTTGCAGTCTTTGTTCTAATTAAATGCAGTGGAAGTAATTAATGGTGCATAGAGTTTGTTAAATAATAGATAATTTAAACATGTATGTTTTGACTGGTTTTCTAAATTGTTTGATGTTAGTGTCTGTATGCATTTGGAGATCACCTGCAGGCCATGTCATTGTTAATTGATTATTCATAAGTTGTTGAAAGCATTCGCTGTTGATAATTAATTCCATTAGAACCACTGAACTGGAAGAGTAACAGCTTTATTAATGTTTGAAGTTTAAAAAGCAAAATGCATTGTAATGATAGAAATGTGAACATTTCGCTTGAATCTTCTTCTCTTCTTCCAATACTGTACATAACCCACTCTGGAGCATTGACGTACAGGGTGTATGTACAAAGTGTTGTGCGGCGAATAAGTGCAGATTTAAAAGAAGAACATGTTAAAAATAAAATCGACTCCGGCATATTAGGGCCCCATGACTAGTCCTCCCTTGAAGGCCTCAAGGTTGACTGCTGTGGCTAGGTGCTCTGGAAGCTGGTTCCACAGGCGGATGGCTGAAGGTACAAAGGAGAACTTCATGGTGTCTGTTCTGCAGAATGGGACATGGAATCTGTGTCCGTAGCCATGGCCACCAAGTGGCACAATTGGTCTTGTGTCGTCAGTTAACTGTTCAAGTTTATTGAGAGTCATTCTATACATGTACATAAGCAGGCATATTGAGGTTGATAATTTCAACATGTATTATTAATATGATTTCAGCAATAATTGCAAGAAGTGAAAAAATACAATTTACAAACACAGAAAATAATTGTGTATATGCTTGATTTTATATGATTTGAGATAGTTTGGAGCTAACGTCTGTACAATATTTGAAATGTCCTGAAGATAAATCACCACAAGCATGGTTAGTTTTAGAAAGCTTTGACAGTATTATCATCTTGTAATTTGTACATGCAGTTGACTAAAAATTGTCACGGCAATAGGCATTGCTTCAATTTAATTAAATGCCCTACAAAGTAGGTAAAGACAGACTGACCTAGGTTTGTCTGGTTATGGTCAATTACATTCCATGTTTACTAGGCCGCCAGGGGACTAATTGTAAATACATTGTATACTTTGGTCTAAACAAATGTCTTAAGATAGACTTAAGATTTGACATGGCCTCTGGTATTTGTTCAGTTTGATATCAAAAGTTTTAATAATTTGAATCAGGATTTATGCCCTTGTACATTTGTTATTAATATCTTGTGGATTTTAAATTATGGAAAGTCTGTCACTCTTCACAGTTCTCTGTGAATTGTTCATGGCTTTTAAAAACTAATTTGTTCAGAGGATTCGGTTAGAATTTATTAGCAATCAGTGAAAATTTTAAGATGTTTGTCAACATGACATCTGTGTATATTTGACTTGATGATTCATCAACTGACAGAATGAAATCAATTGCAGAAGTTGTTATATGTTGATTCATACATTCTGTATTGATTTTTATGACAGTTCTGTTTCTATGTAAATTTTAAAATTGCAGATGTTTGCATTTAAAATCTACAAATGCACAAAACTGTGAGACATACATGTTGGTTGATGTAATATAACAGTTATTTATGTCTTGATGATTTTTTGTAGGACAGGATATGTTTCAGAATAATTTGATCAAGTTAGATAATTTGCAAAATTTAGTTTTGTTAATCTATTATTTTTCTCTCTATTTATAGAAATTAATGCTGCCTGCCGACCCCTGATGCATGCTTAAAGATGGCTCATCTCGAGAAACTTTTTGTCCCACAGGGGCTTCCTGATAACCGCTATCACTCCCTTGATAGTCGAGTGACCTACAAAAGCGAAACAGCTACAGCAGAAATGAGAGAAACTAAAGAGATAAAATCAATGAAGAAAGACTTTCATCCAATAACAACAGAGATCCATGTAACAGAGCTTAGACCAATTAAACTTGACCCTTTAAATAAACAAGAATTAGCACAGGCACCTAAGAGTAATACTTGGGAAAGACGCCTTATGTCTGAGGGAGCTACTGTAGAAAATGGACATCGTGAAATGTTTAGGGAATCTCATACGGAAAATCGACGGGCACATTCCGCATCGTCTCAGAGAACAGAAAGAATGGAAATAAATGGTCAACCCGAGATGAGATCAAACATGATACGTACTGTGACCAGCAGAACGGGAACTTTCTCCGGGTCATCACCTGGTTCTTCACCAGGGGGAACATTGTCTCCTCGAGACAAAGTAGAGTTCAGGAGAAGAGGTGAGCTATGTTTGATGATGTTTTGTAATTTCAGTTTATTTTTTATTAAGATAAAAAAAAACAACAACAATTTCTTTTTTTGCATTTTTGCAAAATTTCATTTGGTAAAGCTCTGAATTTTATATTACATAATTATGAATTAATTAAGTCTCTAAAGTAATTTTTCATTAAAGTATGCACATTTTCTGTCAACACATGGTTTTCACCATGTAACAGTTAGCTTATAGTATTCATTGAACATGTTTATTGTAACAAATTTGTACCAGTTACTGAGTAGGTGAAAGTTTTACTTTCCCATTATCCTAATTTATTTACTAATCTTAGTCATTGTTTTCTTTGGCAATGTTTTTGTGGTCAGAATTTTTCATTATTTAAGCTACTTTGAAATTTGATCAACCTTGTTTGACACCAGAACATTTCAATTTCATGTGTGTTTTATGTGATATGTAAACAAAATGTAAGTCACACATGATGTGTTTGAATTAGTAGTATTTATTTGTACATGTCACTATGCACAAAAACTTAAAGGCATAGTAAATTTTATTTTAAGTGTATGAAGCTTAGCTCTATATGTGTGGTGTTAAGTTTGCAAAATTTTGATAAGAATAATTACAGAATACCTATATGAAAGAAATATGTTTGCATATTTCTTGCAAGCAAGTGGTCCATATTCATAATTAGTGCTGAACCGCTGAACATACTAAAATTAGGAGAGTAATATTTTGTTCCAAAATTAAAAGAGGTCATAACATGTTATAATTTTTAACCATATTTATTTAGAATTTACTCATGACAAATTTTTATTTTCAGATGTGAGTCCAACTTACTCAGAGAAACAACAGACTATTCAAATGATAGATGGGAAGTGTACATGTTGTCCGTATGGATATCATGTAGATGTTGATTTTATGAGCTACTGTGACACTCTTTCTAATCAGTCCTATCTGAAACAACTCAAACATATACAACGAGAAAAGCGAAAACTTAGGAAATCTATGGAAGTTTATCTGCAAGATCAGGAACAAACTGAAGGCCATTCTACAATGGTGAATCCAATGGAATCTCACCCATATTACCAAGAATCAACAACAAATAGATTGCTAGATGATATTGATAGTTCTGTGGGACAAACGCTGACATCTATTGAGACAATGATGGAGTCATCCAAAGGGTCGCAGATGTACAGTGATAGTGGTACTGCAACCATTCAACATAGAGAAAAACCGCAGAAATTTAACACATTCCCCAAGAAAACAGGAAGGCAGGTAGCCCAAGAGCTGCAATCTTACAATGAAACATTTACGGCAACATTTCATGACTCTGATCGACGGGATTCAAATAGTTCACTTTCCTCTATTTCGACTGTAGAGCTAGAGAGGATATATCCCCATAGCAAACAGCAACAAGGTTTTTTAACAACAGAAACAACAACAACAAAGTCGTCAAACATAACGTCCCAGCACTTGGCGGAGACAATGGCTGTTCATATGCCACATGAGGGCGGGGCTGCCTCAGCTTCTAACATGACCAATATAAGTAAAGAATCATTAAATGCAATAAGGGAAGCTATGTCTGTGAGTCTACAGAGAATGAAAGAACTTGAAGAACAGAATAAGGCTATTCCAGTGCTACAGGTTCGAATCTCTGTTCTGAAGGAAGAGAAAAGATTGTTAGGCTTGCAAATGCAAGCTCAGAAACATGTGAACACTGTTAGTAGAGGTGTTAATACTGATGCATTACCAGCCCCTCCATCACCTGTGTCACCACCTCCCACTCTTCCTAAACCTAAAGTAAGGATGGCAGCTGTGGGAGACCATGATGTCAATGAATCGTATCTTTTACAACCAGAACTAGAGTCAACACATGTGTATGAAAGAGAAACTGTTATAATTGATAGAGCTCAGCACCAGAGTTCACTTTTCAATCCTGATATGTCAAAGCCCCTTACAAGAACTGTAGGGGTTGGTGAGGGAAATGTTTTTGATGATAGCATGCATATTCATGAGAAAGAGTTAAGAACTGTGATAATTGGACAAAGTGATAGAACAGGAAAACGAAATGTTGGAATTGAGTGCCGACCTTCTACTCGCGATGTTGGCATATCATATAATTTTGATACTGTTGAAAAACCAAATATGCGTAGTGTAGGAATTACGACAGAAACAACAGCCCTTGTAACAAATGTTAGTTTTAGAAGTGAAGAGTTCACATCAGCTTTGAGAAATGCTCTTGCGAAAAATGTGCGAAGTGTAATGGTTCAAGTAGACAATAGACAAGAATCTAGAACTGTTGGTATTCAGTCAGCAATTTCTTCCTGGAATTTAAGGTCAATTGGTGTAGGTGACTGTAGTATTGATGTTGAAGTAAGGAATCCAGTTGCTAAACGATCAGTAAGCGTTGATGCTTTCCCAGATAGAATGAATCGATCTGTAAATACAGATTATGGTTGGCGACTTGATGCGTTTACTAATACAGTACCACAGTTTACTGAAAGTGAAACAACACAGACTGAAGATGTCAGGAAATATAATAGTGCAACAATGACAGAAAGAAATGCTCAGTTCAATGTTACTTGCCAGACAGACATGAAAATCTTTGCAGCTACAGATCAAGTTAAAAATTCTGGTACAAATACTGAGAAAGTTCTAACATATAACACTGGAATCAATACCACTCTGAAACCATTGATGGAGCGAGGCGTGAACACAATACATCATAAAGATACTAGAAACTATGGAGTTAATACAGTTGGGCCAGATGTTAGAAGCATGGGTACTGGTGATGGAATTATAGAAGAAGAAACACCAGAGGAAGAGTATCTGTTTGAAGAGGAAGGAGTGGAGACAAAGACAGTATATTTTACGACAATGCAAGACCAGGAAAAGACAAAAACTGACAAAGGTTATGAAAGAAAGCGGGAATATTCCGCACCCACTCTTAAAAGTAGTAGCAGTAGTAGCAGCAGCAGTGTGGAAACCAAAAGTGCTATTCAATCAAGTGACTTACAAAAATTGCAGAGACAAGATTCTTCATCCAGTTCAAAATCAGAAGATGACCAGCAAAATACAGAAGTATTTGAAGAAAAAGTATGGAGAACATCTGGAGATGGCCAGTTTACTGTTACCACAGTAACAACAACTAAAACATATGGTAAAGGGGATGCAGAAGGAACTGTTCAAACAGAGACTAAAACAGTTACTGGAGGTCCTGAAGTTCTAGGCTGTGATAGAGCCATAATTGAACAGGAAGTAGAGAAAGGTAGAACTAGTTCATCAATCACTGTTAGAAGCGGATCTCTCAGTGACCTTAACGAGTCATTTAATACTAGCCAACATTCATATGATTCTAGCTACAGAACATCAGGTTCTACTGGTGATTCTGTCTCTAAACAGTCATATGTATCAAGTCCTGCTGTAGCTCAAGGTAGTACAGCTATAGAACGTGTTCTTGGATCTGATGTAGCGGAAAAAGTAAGAAGGGAAAGAGAACTTCTTGATAAACAAGGAGCGTCATCGTCTAAGATTACATCAAGATATGTTTCTAGCATTGGTGGGCCTAATGAGATTACAGAATACTCGACAAGCTCCAGTGGTCCGGGTGTGGTAACAACAAGATATTCATCGAGCAGTGGTGGGTCCACTTCATCTGGTGGTCTATCTCTTAGATCAGAATTAGATCAGCTGGCAAATAATATACCAGACGGTGGTCTGTCTTCTTCTCAGTCTAGTGTATCATCTGTTTCGAGACAAACTAGAATTGTAAGAGAAGGTGACTCCTCGCCCACTGTTACCTCGACTGAAGAATTCTCCACATCTACAGATGGTTCATTACTAGATTCTGCGTTGGAATCTTTGACAGGGTCGTGGATGTCCGATTCTGGAAGTTCAACAGGAGCTTTAAAGTCCATCATGAAGAAGAGTTCTATCGACTCTGGAAGTCACCGTAGGGGAATAACATTTGCGGACACAGTTGTTGGAGGGTAAGTTGTTCACACAGACAGCTTGCTTTAGAAATAATGCAGCTTTTATATTGGTTATTCATTTTGGCATCAATCTTTTTTTTTCCTGTGAAAGAGTATGCATTGTGCTTTTAATGGATTTAGATGTTTTTACATTGTACATTTTAGTGTACTGACATAAAAATTGAAGACAAGTTGTCATTTAAGTGAGAAATTATTGAAACAGCCTCTTACCTGTATAATTATGGTGTTAAAATTTTAAACATTTACAATAGATTCTCACTGATGTGACAATCATTTGTATTTGCTCTAGGCAAAGAAAGTTTAAATCATGTCAGTAAAAGGTATTTTCGGAGGATAAAAACATCAAAAAGGGAGATATTTTATCTGCTACTGATCATGAGCTACAAAGCAGATGTATTACATATTTTACATATTTCAAGGGCTTTGTGTAATATTATGTAAACACACAGAAAAACAAGTGTTAGATAACATTTTTTTGGTCTCATTTCCATAAACTGACATCTTTCTAAATACTAGAAAGATTAATGTCCTTGTATTGTCCTATATAACAGGCTCCACATGATACCTGACATGTTTAAATGTCTAACAAAAGAGCTTAAGTATAACTCTTGAAAAATCATTTTATTTTCACATCTATTTCAATACAAGTATTTTAATAGTCACTCGGGCTTGTCAAAAATGAAGGGTTAAGATTTTTTACACCATATGTAAGACTGTATGTAGGTATTGTGTGATGATTTAAACAGATATTGTTGACAATTTGGTAATACTGTAGGCGTTATTTTTGCCTTGTATAAGATTACAACGTTTTGCTATGTAAACAATTTTGAGTTTCAAATAGAAATTGATCAGTCTTGGAACATACGATATCCTTACGAAAATGTAAAATGATTATAGTTTTCTAAATGATTGAATTGAAGAAGTAATGAATCTAATGATTCATTAGTAGTAAGCTTATTTAGGCGAAATACAGTGTTTTTATGGATTCTTTCGTTTTCCTTTTACTGTTAAATGAAAATCAAAAGTAAAACTGAATAAAAACAGAATAATACACACACACATGTACATGTTCCATGTCATGATAGAAAAACACAGATGAACTTTAACTTGATGGCTAATTTTGATATGAGATCATTTCATATATAAAAGGTATATTGTTTGTTCCAGGAGTGATTTAAATTTACATTTTGGATATGTATAGCTTTATAACTGCCTATCTACAGATAACACATGGGCAGGGTTATAGTTATTGTAGACTATTAAAGTTATTAATTTCTGGACACTCTGACTGCATTTTACTTTGTCTTTGTCTAGCACAAATTGTGATAAAATGATAGAAAACATTAAGTTATTGCCTATGTTCATGTTATCCTTATTAAAAGGTTCTTTTTGTTAGTCATGGTTTTATGTAAAGAATTTTTGACTGTAAAATTTGAAGACTTCATTATTTGATAGGATATTGAAGTATTTTTACATAAAGCTGCAGTTAAATGAGGCTAGTGTAACTGTTTAAACTTGAAGAATTTGTTAAGGCAGTGATTTTCAGTGAACCTGCAAGAGTGCTATGAAGAAAAATTACCTTTATGAATATTACAATGACTGGTCCATTTATGTTAAACGTTCGAAGACTTGTCATATTTGAGGCTTCTGTAAAATACCTTTCAGAATGTAACTTGTGTAAACATACAATATCAAAGTGCTATATGGTCAATAACTTACCTCGTGACTTGTCAATGTTTTGCCCTATTGAATATTAATATTTGAATAAAGGCTCAATGAAAAAGGACCATTATCTGTATCGGTGTGGAAAATCAAAACTGTAATGAGTTTTTAATGTAAGGAGAAATCCTACATCAGGATTACTTTATCAAAATATTTTATATTATAATATTACCATGCTCAAAAAATCCAATTTATTGGTTGATGGATCGGAATGAGTGGGGTACTTTACTATAGAAGGCCTTAAATTTGTGTTTACTTATTCAAATTTTAGCAACAGTCAGAGGTGCTTTTTTAAGGACAGGAAATGTTGTAAAATTCTTCTTTTTTGGAGGAAAAGTTTGAAAATAAAAGATAAAAAATGGCATTTACATTAATATAAATGTCTAATTTTTCTATTATATAGTAAATTGCAGTCAGTTATAACCCAGAATGCATGTTGTTTTCCACAGTTTTGTATCCACAAAGACAGTGTGACCCCCAGTGCTTACTTTCAGCAACAATTTATAATCATATTTTTCATCTTTCAAAATAAGCCAATTTATGCCAGTATATTGTAAATGTATTGTGGCAATTTCATTGTTTTGCTAATTTTGCTTCTTTTTATGCAATATATGAAGTAATATCATTTTTGATGCAAAATTGTGTAGAAAATATTTGCACATGTTTTCTGTCTCCACACATGGTGAAGGTTACATTCATTTTTAACATGTGAATACCACTCATCTTCCAAAATTCATCTGCCTTTGCTTCAGTATTTTGTGCTTTTTATACCATTTACAAATTTACAAGCTTTTGGTTATATTGTATATTCTATGTAATTTTAATATATTTATATGTCGTCCCTTGTTCGTCTTTTTTTTTCCTTAGTAGGTGTAACAGATTGTTGTGAATTTTGTATTTTTGTGAGTTTTCAAACATGTGTGGTTTTGTGGAATTTTAGTGAAACATGTGAGTGGGCGTTGAGGTTATGATTACACATACTGTGATTTATTGCACAGATATACAATGGTCGTGTCATTTGCATAAATGTGCAACTTTTATCAGTGTGCTTGACAGTGCGTAGGGCATCATTAGATAGATTAATAATGCTTGTTTAGATTATGCAAAGATAGCATTTTCTTATACTGATGTTTAAAGAGTGCAAAACTAAAGACAAGAGGAAATACAAAATATATTTGAGTGGATGTCCTTTGATAACAATCTGCAACCCCTAATCTAAGCACATTGCTTTGAATGTAGATAGTGCATATTTAATAAATGCGGTGATTTGCAATTTTTACGGGTAAATGGGTCTTTTTAAGCAACTTAGCATTTTAATACGCTATATTAATTTGCCAAAATTTTTCAAGTTAATAGTTATCTTCTTATCAAATATTTGCACTAAATAACACTCAAAGTACATATACATGTCCTTATCATTCCTTGACATGCACTCTTTTTAGCAAGGAAGTATGCATTGAAGAGCAGACGTTTATGGAATGTGTAAATAGTTTGTCCAAAAGGTGGAAAAAGTAGATGAAAAGGTCAAGGTTCTGTTGTTTTTTCTTTCCTTTATTTTTTTCCTGAAGTCCCCATATTGTAGACTAATTCGGATAGAGGCACTGAGTGAGTTGTTACTGCTGATAGCAATCTGTTACTGGGTCACACTGTCTTTTGGAAGTTTTTGCTGCTGCCAGTATGAGGAATGTTATTATAATGTAACAGCATGGAATCATGTATAATTTTGTCAGTGAAACTGATGATGAAGACGAGGAGGAAGTTGACTCTTCAAATGAGGAGGAGGAAAATGGTGGGGTGGAGAGTGGTTCAAGGGGGACAACTTCTGACAGTGATAGTAGTTATGATGAGGGTTGCTATGACAGCAGGGAGGGCAGCATTGTATATAAGTGTAAAGATGATGAAGCTATTGCTAATGGTGTTCCGGGAGCTCAAATGTTTGACCAGAATATTAGAGAAACGTGAGAATTACTATACTTGCATAGGCAGATCATTAGGTCTGGTACATTTACTACCTCAAATATAACTGTGAAATCTTAAACACACAAAACCACGTTTTTGGCATGCCGCAAGTTAGTTATGAATAATTTACAGAATGATCAAGTTCAGGTCCAGGTATCAGAATTCAAGTATTTAGTGTGTTGTTTGCATGAAGAATGTGTTTTATGATTTCACAGTTTACTATTTTATTTCCTCTATTCCATATATCATTTAAGCATACTCAGATTTCCCATATATTATTTATATTCAAGAGCTTATATAGATGTCATTGATATATATTTCAGCCCAGTAGCTTATTATGCCAGCAGTATCGTTTTTATGTTTGCACACACCATTATTTTCCTTTTATTTCAATACATTATCTGCCATGCTTGGCCTACATTTCTCACCGCTTTTCATTATAGAATATCATTGAGAAGGCTTACAGTAGTTATTATGTTATAAAGCTACATCATATTACATGTGCACATTGCATAACCTTAATTTACATCAAACAAGCTATCTGTAAAAGATGAGATTTATCATCAGTTAATGAAATGATTGAATTGACAACCGTGTCACTTCCTTAAGGCATTGATACCACAAGAAAAGAATTTGCATTTTAATTGCATTTCAGAAAAGAAATGCATCAAATACATGTACATGCATGCATTACTACTTCAAAAACTTATTGAAATTCTGTTATGTTTAAACGTGATTAAAGACAGATTTGTCACAGTGAAGCAGTCCTTAATTTTTATTGCACAGTAGCTGACAAAAAAAACAACAAAAACAAGAGGTAAAAAAAGAACATGTGAAACTAGTAGACAGGCAGATATGTTTCTTCATTTGAATTAGACAAAGCTTATACCTAATTTGAGTTGAAATATATGTTAAAAGCGTAAACTATTTTATTGCATGGTTTTTGCATGTTCATGTGAAAATAATGTCACCTATTGTTGTAACCTGCCCAGTACAAAAGTTTTTATTAAGAAGGAGGAGGTAGAGAATGAACAAAGTTAAGTTGTCAATCTTCAGTGGATAAAGATAAAACTGTTTAAATACACACAAAAAAAATTAAATATTTTTCTTTGTTATATTTGAAGATCAAAGCCAAGAAGGTAAATCTAGTATATCTGTTTAACATTATTGTATGTTGGTCAGAGATCTATGTTATAGGAACATAAAAGATAACTGTATCAATTTCAGTATATGTATTGATCTGTGTAAATGAACAGGCATTCAGCATTTTGAATGCATGCTACAGTTAGTGGCAGCATTTAGATCACTATAGATTGTTTGCATGTACACTTTTTAGAATACTATAAACAATAGAACTTACTTATATAGAATAAAATATTATGCATTTATGTGTGGAGAAGTTGTTGGTTTGGTGCTAGTCTTGTTTATGTTTATGCATACATTTTAAGGTATATAACTGTGTGCATGTTTTATTGAAAAAAGTCCTGAAATTTGCTTTAAATTTAAATCAAATTATAAACTGATAAAAGAAAATTTTAAAGGAAAATAAAAAAAAAAGTTTGTCAAACAAAATATTTTTTTTATTTCTTTTTTATTTATTTAAACACTGCATGTAATAAAACAATATTAAGAGTTTTTATATATGATCAAAGTTAAAACTAGAATAGTAAAATAGAAATGATTTTAATCATGTAGTTTATTGTTTGTTTAAAAACTTAAAAAACTGTTTGAAGTTTTTCTTAAACTACATATAAATAGCTTCTTTAAGTCAAAAGTTGAAAAGTAAAATCCGTCTTTTTTTGTTGTTTTTAGTTCAAAGAATGTGGAGGTCTTTCAACCTTTATTATGCATGACCTATATTAAAGTGTATGCAAACATTCATAAAGATATATTTTGGAGATAAAATGTTAAAATACTACATAAATTATACTGATATGTCATCCTGTAAAACTGTGTGATTATCAGGGCAAGATATTTAGTGTCAACTGAAGATAATAAAAAAGATCACTATGACATATAGCTCAGTTTTAATGACTAAAATTCAATTTACTCAAAGTATCAACTTCCCTCTTCATTGTATTTTACTTTACTTTTAAGGGTTTTTTTGCATAAAAAGGAAAATCTATTATTTTATTAGGGACTTCTGATTCTTTCATTTGAGGAAGCTATCCATGTAGCTTATGGAATGTTGGTGGTTCTACTAAGGTTATTTTTGTGCCTGAAATAATGCATATAGTGGCATCTGAGGTCTTCCTCCACCATTAAAACTGGAAAGTCGCCATATGACCTTTTACAGTTTGTGTGTGCTATGTAAAACCCAACAAAAAAAAATATTTTATTTTTACTCTGGCACATTAAACTGAAGCCAAAATAGTTAAATATACATGGACTTCAGTTCTTGATACTAAGATACTGATGTTGTTAACTTCGTATAATGAACATGATTTGAATTTGGAACGTAACTTCATCAGGTTCTAAAATTAAAGCTTCTAACCATATATGGCGTGATCAGACTGCTAGGATGTGCCTGGCCCTATTCTACTAGAATTGGGCAGGTTGTTCATAATCTCTTGTGTTTCAAAACCTGTATTATGTAGATTAACCTAGTTTTCCTCAAAATTATATTTCTCCATTACAACAATACCAAGCATTTGTTTTATATTAGACTTACATCACTCTATCATGCTTATATTGTAATTCTCATCAAGCTCACATGATTTATAGCCTTCATAAATGTTATTTATAATGTTGATTCTTATGTTAACTTCTCAAGTTTTATGTTTATTGAAACTTGTTTATTGAGCAGTTTATTTAAACGTTTTGTTTTTGTTTTTAGTTTATTTGAGAATAGCAATGTTTCAACTTGTAAGAGATTATGTCTGTTACAGGTTTGAGCTGGATCCTGCAATGAAAGAAGCTTGTCAAACATTGGCCACCTACTTGGAGGATTCAACACTGGTTCAGACAAAACAACTGGTAATAATGCTAAAGTAACTTACTATTGATGTTATGTAATAGTCTTGTTGGAATTACTAGCCATTTTTAGCTCAACTATTTAAAGAACTATTTGAGCTATTGTATCACAAGGTGGTTAAGTCTTTTTGTGCAAGTTGGTATCTACAAAACTGCTGAAGGGAATTTGTTGAAACTTCAAACACTTAAGAGTATAATAGGAGGTCACTGTCCGAGGCCCATGATTCTTACATAGAGTTTTGGACTTGGAATATTCTACATTGTCCAGGCTCTTAATATGCACAAAGAATAGTTGAGCATGCTTTCATACAAACAGCTCTTGTTAGTTTCTTGGAATTCAGGTTTTTTTAAAAAAAAAAGGGAAACTGGGAAGCCAACTTTACAGTCCGTCAACTCATTATTGCAGGCTGGCCAGTCTCTACACTGGTTGTAAGTAAACTTGGCTCCTCATTCAAAGTCTTGGAGATGATGTTGTACTTATTTTGCTTGAATTAATTTATTATTTTGCAATTTTAAATGGAAAATACAATTTTTTTCTGTATGTATGCTCATATCATTTATTATGACATATTTGGAAGCTTTCAGTGTATGCCATTAAACATCTCTAATTTCTCCCCCATGAAACACTATAGGTATTAATGATTTGATGTGATTTGATATCAAAGGTATCTTGTTGAGAATGTTGCACAATACTATTCATATTCTGTCTCTTTATTTTGGTATTCCATATGTTAACATATCTATGCAAAAATGTGAAATGGTTATCTGATCTCTAAAGTTTTTATTAAAACTAAGACCTTGATGTTTCCTTAGAGGGCAGCTTCTTGAATATTTCTATTAAGTCTGTCTCATACAAGTTTAAGGTCACTGTTCATCAGCCATGTGTTTTTACTTATCTCTCTTGGGTAATAATTTATTATTTAATAAAGAAGTTTTGCTGATGGATTTCAATAGTGGTTCTTCTCAGGTGCTTATAATAGAATCTAAAATTATGCACAGAGGGGACTTTACTTTAGGTCTTCCTCCTTCAGTAAAGCTGAAATTTAGTGACCATTACAGTAAAAAAGGTTAACATATCATCACCTTAGTGCATTAACGGGTTATGTCCTTCTTAATTAATAGGAGTTAACCAGTTAATGCATTAAGTTGATGATATGGTAATTTTTCTATAGAGATCAAACATTTGCCTGTCACCTTCACCCATATTAAATCATGTAAAAACCATTCCTGGTATATTGATGACATTGAAATTTATTTGCAGTATAAACAGTTAAAGAAGGTATGTCTTGAAAGTCTTGTAATATCCTGCAGACTTTGGTAGTGAATTTATTAGAATATTTCTCCTCAACTTCTGTTTTTTGTTACAATTAATATTTCCGGGTTTAATCTTCACAGTGATTTGCTTAAGTTGTGAAACTGGCTGAATTCATCAATAGATTTAATGACCGTCTCTGGAAATATGGTAAATAGATAACAGTGTGGGTGTGCTGAAGGTAATGTGGCAGTTACGCCACTTCATTATTTTTATTTTATTATGTATACTTCACATGTGAATATAATGTGTTTTAGAAGGGTAGGATGTGGAAATGTGAGAGATTTTAGAAATATAGATCATTCATGTGTAAATTATTCATATTCATTATAGGTTTATTACTTTTCCTGGTTCTAAGGCAGGATAATTAAGGGCTGATAATTTATTGACTATATTATTATTTTTGTAAGATCATTGATGAATTCAGACATTGTCACAGCAGGCTTTGCATGTGACACACCCTATGTATTCTTCCAGATGTGGCATACAATCATTCTATTGCAGGATCTGATACATTCTTGTTCATGTTTGTAATTAGTTGTAGTGGTGACAATTTGCCATATTGTCTGTAGGCAGGTAATGTTTAATTAGTGTATTTAATGGTAATAAGTTGAAAATAATACGAAATTACAACAATTAAAATATATATATGTTATATGTATATATATAGTACTGTGGAACAACTATTAACTGTCAAACAATTATGTTAAAACATGTATGTAAAATGTTTATGTTACTGTAAATTCAGAAGTATTCATACAAGATTTATTTAGAAAATAGTTATTTTTAAAAAAGAATTGATATTTTTAAGTTAAGTTTGACAAAGTCTAGAAATAAATACAAATAGTTATATGGAAAATGAAAAAAGGCAATGCAAAATATCAGATGCATGAATAGTGATATAAAATCTTTTTTCAATATATTTAGCATCAATGAAATCATATGAATATATCTGCTTTTACAGTGTGTTTTCATAATCATGTCTATAATGTAATTGTATGTGAATTAACTGAATTGTCAATGTCAAATAAACAAATGTTTACTTAAATTCAGCATTTAGAGGAATTTTACCAAGAGTTTAAACCAGAAGAATCTGGATCTCAGTTGTTTTTAACAGGCTTTCAAATTAATGCTTTACTCTTCTTTCATTACTCACTTCTAAAATTCCAGTACCTTTGTTATTTTCTTAAAGTGATATAAAACTTGATTACATTAGGTCAGTCTTTGGAAGTTAATGTTGAGCTTCAGCTTTTTGTCACTGTCTAATGAACGTCAGATTTTTGCTATGTGATGTTATATAAATGCTGAAATTCTGCATGTGGTATGCTGGGGCTATGCTTGCAACAGTCAAACAGTGCACACATTTGTCCTTGTTACTTATTGTAAGGGATCATTACTGACTTAAAGAAAATAGCTTGCTTGATAATTTCTGAAGGAAGAAAGTTTGATATATGACTTGATATTTGTAGGTTGTATTGTTTAGTTTATACAGAATTTATGTTATTTCAATTGTGTAGAAAACTATAAGACACGCTCTTGAATCGGTTTCTTGAACCAATCCATACTGAATAATTTGTGTAAAAGTTCCTTGCTTGCCTCTGATGGGGTTTGAATCCATGTGACTGGCCATCCTTATATTACTAGTCCAACACGTAAACCATTTGACCATCAATGTTTGATTGTAGAGTACTTTCTGTGACAGAGTCATGTGAACCAGTATGTCTAAAGTCATTAATCTTGCACAATTTTATGTGGTATGAGTGTAGCAATTGGCAGCTACTTAATGAAATCAGGTTTAGCTATTGTACAAGGTCCAGAAACTGTTATAATTGATATACAAGCAGTTACACCAAATGGAAAAGCAGACTGTATTGAAATTATAAAGTCTTTTATAATTTTTAGCAGACATTTTTAGTTACTTTTTATACCAGTTTTGAAGAAACAGACACAAAACTTTTGTATTATGATTCAAACTAATGCAAATCATTAAAAAACAAGTGGGCACTATTAAAGCAAATCAGCACCAGTCAGTGTCATTACCCTGAACATTTCAAAATCACTCATATTCTATATCCCTCAAACTATTCACTGTTTATTTGTCTATCACGTTATGGGTAACAAATTGAATTTAATTGTCACTGTGTAAATATTTTCTAAAACATATCCTTCACTGTACGTTTAGAAACCTGGCACTGTTAATTACAGTTTTTCCCAATTTAGGATAGGAATATCAATTAGCTTATATAGAATCCTGATCACTGTACATTTAGATGAAAGGAGTCGGGTGTAGAATGCATGACTAGAGATAAAGAGTAGCTTGGACATGGGTGAAATAACAAAATGAGGGGATTTCGTTTCAGAATAACAGCCTTGAGATAATACAGAAGGAGTGGTTTAAGGTGTCGTCATCAAAGCTAGCCGACGCCCACCAGAATGAGGACTACTTGTCATGCTTTAATGAGATTTCAAAACGACTCCTTGAGTACATAGTAAACATGCAAGATTCAAATGTGAGTTATTGTTCTTCGGATATTAATATTAATTTATTACTTTAACAGTCAGGATCATTGTTATCTTTGAATTATAATTTTACATTTTGTTCTTTTTGAACTTAATGAGATTTTTAACCAGGTTTTCCGAAGGAAAAAACTGGTCATTAGATTGAGGTATGTCGGCGGGCGGACGGGCGGGCGGGCGTAAACAATTTCTTCTGTGCGCAACTCCTTCTACATTTCTCAACGGATTTTGACCAAACTTTCACAGAAGCTTTGTCATCAAGTGCCCTGGCGCATATTGTCAGGGTTTTGCGATTGGATAATATTTGACCTAATCATGGCCCTTTGTTTTTTTTCCTTATATAGAATATATAGTGAACAATTTCTTCTGTGCGCAACTCCTCCTACATTTCTCAACGGATTTTGACCAAACTTTCACAGAAGCTTTGTCATCAAGTGCCCTGGGGCATATTGTCGGGGTTTTGCGATTGAATAATATTTGACCTAATTATGGCCCTTTGTTTTTTTTCCTTATAAAGAATATATAGTGAACAATTTCTTCTGTGCGCAACTCCTCCTACATTTCTCCACGGATTTTGACCAAACTTTCACAGAACCTTTGTCATCAAGTGCCCTGGCGCATATTGTCGGGGTTTTGCGATTGGATAATATTTGACCTAATTATGGCCCTTTGTTTTTTTTCCTTATATAGAATATATAGTGAACATTTTCTTCTGTGCTGAACTCCCTCTACATTTCTAAACGGATTTTGACCAAACTTTCACAGAAACTTTGTCATCAAGTGCCCTGGTGCATGTTGTCAGGGTTTTGTGATTGGATAATATTTGACCTAATTATGGCCCTTTGTTTTTTTTCCTTATACAGAATATATAGTGAAAAATTTCTATCGTGTGCAACTTCTCCTACATTTCTCAACGGATTTTGACCAAACTTTCACAGAAGCTTTGTTATCAAGTGCCCTGGCACATATTGTCGGGGTTTTGTGATTGGATAATATTTGACCTAATTATGGCGCTTTGTTTTTTTCCTTATACAGAATTATCAATATATAGTGTACAAATTCTTCTGTGCTGAACTCATCCTACATTTCTCAACGTATTTTGTTCAAACTTTCACAGAAGCTTTGTCATCAAGTGCCCTGGCACATATTGTCGGGGTTTTGTGATTGGATAATTTTTGACCTAATTATGGCCCTTTGTTTTTTTTCCTTATACAGAATATATAGTGAACAATTTCTATCGTGCGCAACTTCTCCTACATTTCTCAACGGATTTTGACCAAACTTTCACAGAAGCTTTGTTATCAAATATATAGTGAACACTTCTTCAGTGGCAATTCCTCCTACATTATTCATGTTTTACATTGCACATAGTTACATTGTTTGTTGCTTGTATTTGTATTTCAAATACAACATATTTATCTACAATGGTGATAATTGAAAACCTGGTTTCATGGCATTGCCATGTTTCTTGTTTGTATATATGACTTGTGGCTATGGCTGTTAATATATTTATATTCCTGCTGGTAATGCAATGTATTGGTCAAGTTAATTTTGTGGTAAAGAATGCTTACTTTCAATTACCTGCCCCTCAACTTAAATTTTAACTTTGTATTGTGAGAAAGCCTTTCAACTGACAGGAAGATGGTCAGTGATTCTACTAAGGTGCATTGTGTGCCTAATTAACATATAGAGGGGCACCTTTTAGGGATTCTATTTCATTATAGCTAGGAAGGTTAAATGTAAATTTAATCATATATTTCTAAAAACTGGTGTTAAAATTTTGAAAAAAAAATTATTTTTCAGGGTAATACAGCTATTCATTATGCAGTATCTAATTGCAACTTTGACATAGTAAGTTTATTGTTGGATACTGGTGTATGTGACCTTAACAAGATGAACAAGGCAGGATATACAGCTGTTATCATGGCAACATTAGCTAGTGTACAGACACAGAGACAAGAGGAAGTTGTACAGAGACTTTTCTCTATGGGAAATGTTAACCAGAAAGCTTCCAAGGTAACATTACAACTTATTTTCTTTAAACCAGTTAGATTCCTAGGGAAGTCCTACAGCTTTTGGTTTGTGAGTCTACCATTGTTAATATGAGAATTTGGCAGATGATTATTTGGTTTATGACACTTATTCCTTTACTAATTCAAAGTGTTTGTTTGGAGTTCTTGCTTCTGGTATAGAATCTAAGAAAACTCTTTAGGTAATTGAAATACAGAACTTTGGGTACGTACAAACAGACAAACAAACAAACAAACAAACAAACAAACAGTGTTTGGATACTAGTCTGAAACAAAAATTTTTGTTTTTGAAATACTTTATATAATGCATGTTGGTAAATTATTCTTACATTGTTCAAAAGTAAGTAAAAAAAAAGATTCTTGTTTACTTAGCCAATTTCAATTATTTACTATGTATGAAATTAAGTTTTTGTTTCTCCCTTGATTCACTAGGATGGACAGACAGCTCTGATGTTTGCTGTAAGACAGGGTCGTACAGAGATGGTGAAGATGTTACTGGATACCGGAGCTGATACTAACATCCAGGATGATGAAGGGTCAACGGCCTTAATGTGCGCGGCCGAGCATGGTCATACTGAAATAGTCAAAATGCTCCTTAACACACCAGGTTGTGATGCTACTATTGCTGATAATGTAAGTCTACCTAGATGTTTCTCATGTATGCATGTGATTTTGAAATCAAATCTATGGTAAAATTAAAACCTGATTGGACAATCTAAATATGACAAATAGTTATAGATTTTCAAATAGGTAAAGCCATTGTTCTACATCTTGTTTTTGCATGCAATGACCTCTTAATTTGAAGATTATTTCTTCAGTAAGATTTAAATTGGTTTGATAAAAATTTGAAACCAATGTTTTGATATTACATTGTGCATAAAAAAAGAGTCCCAGTCACATTTTGTAAGATTTATGAGGGTCAGGAGTTTACAATATAGAGGATTGTCCTTTCAGTAAATCTACTCGATAGAATATCTGCATCTTGGCATTTTGTCTTCATTTTATTTTATCATTTGATTTTTTTACATCTAGTTTTGTTTAATTTGTAGACTTTTTTTGTCAAACATCTCTTTAATATATACATGAATGTATTATCATTTTCTCACATGTTGTCTGAAACCTTTGTAATGCCTGATTTTGTTTCCTTTTTAGACTATTATAATTTAATAGATGGTTTATTTTGATATCTACATAGTATATACATGTATATATATTGTCAGCAATAATGTGAATGACCTTTTAATGTGAAATACAAGATGTAATTATCTTCTTCCTAAATGAATTGATTCATAGGATGTTTATGAAATAAAATTTTGAAATAAACAGATATTTTAGGTTCAAATTTATCTTCTCACAAATTTTTTTCTGTTGAGACAATTAAAGGAATTATGTCCTATTTGGGGTTAAGGTTGTTGATTTCAAAAAGCTAGCCCCTCACTGCTGTGGGTTTGAATTCTGCCAATATTTTAGATTCTTTCATACTTTCAAACTACCAAGCTAGAATTATGAAATCTTGATGGTTATACTGAGGTGCCCAGTAGGGCGTGAAATAGTGCACTGAGGGGCACCTGAGGTCTTCCTTCACCAGTAAAGCTGGCAAGTCGCTGTATGACCTTAACCGTGCCACATAAAACCCAACGGAAAAAAAAAATGTCCTATTTGGTTATTTAGTATAGTGATTTAACAAGTCATTCACATGATAGTTGATACTATATATACATGTGCTATGTTGTTATATTGATGTTGTTATGTAGCATGTATACTGTTGTATGATGTAGGATAACAGTACGGCCCTCTCTATCGCCATGGACGCAGGACACAAGGACGCTGGTGTTCTACTTTATGCCCATGTTAACTTCGGTCCTGGACATTCACCTGTAAGTTAAAATCATATCACATGGATTTGTTTGGACACTTAGTAATAACTCTGATTATGATACAATTTGCACCTAGAGTAGGTCCAACATAAACATTAGATATAAAAACCCTATATATTTTTATAGATGCACATATAAATAGAGTTTTGTAAAATGGAAAGTAATTTATTTAAGTTATGGAAAGAGTTTTTTATTAAGTGCTTATGATTTTAATCGAAGATTAGAGTTAAAAAATGAAACTTAGCAACATCCTTTCACATGGCCACAAATATTCATAAATTTTTAAGGTCTTATTTTAATCACATGAGAACAAATGAGTCTTTTTCAGTTTCAGTATAAATCTAGATATTGTTACATTAAATGGTTATGAAATTAATGATTTATTTTGTAATGCGTTAAGTGCCTATACAACTTGAATAATACTGGAGTGAAATTACATACTTTAAGGCATGCTGGTTTTAAGTGGTTTATATAAATTACTATAAATTTAAGATGTCTTTACAGCATTCTACAATGTTTTGAACCAGACAGGTTAAGATATGATTTATATTTTCATCTTTATTATAAGATATGAAATCTTATACAACTATATGCCTGATAGTTAATTTGCTACATGTAACATATAATGTATATTCAGTGTTTATCTCTAGGGGGATTTAATATGTCAAATATAAAACATGCATGTATTATACAAGATGATGCTAGATCTATTGCTAGATTCTTGATGACATATTTTATTGCATAAGGTGTGATTCTATTGGGTTTTTTTATGAGTCATACAGCATTATGTACAGTGCAGTTTTAAAATGGATAGTAAAAATTTGGAAAAAAAACCAAAACAACAAAATATATATGGAATAATACTCTACACAAAAAATATGTTCCCATTGATTTCCTTGTAAAAGCTGGTTAAAAAAACGAATGTAAACACAAAGTCTTTGTTTTGCAGTATAACTTTGTGCCAAATTATATTTTATAACTATGGTTTTGTTTGCTTGATGTTTAAAAACCTCATGATAATGATAAGAGTAGTGTTTACTGATGAAAGTACAGATATTGTCAAAAATAATGAAATAGAAGAGTGGGAACAACACAATAGTATTATTGTTGCTTTAATCTGATGAAATAGGTAGCAAATGATTTGAAAACAATTCCTTACATTATCGAATGAGACAAGTCTCTATGAAATTTCTATGAAATTTTCTCATTTATCTTCTGGAAATAAGTTTTTTTCTTCTTCATATACCCATACTGAAAAGACAGAATCAGGATATTTCAAAATATTTCTCATGTTTTGTTATATTTGGAGCATGTTGTATAATTAAGTGATAATATTTTCGTTTTTTTATGAAATAACATTTAAAAACCCCTTTGTTATTATTTCTGGCAGTCTATTTAATGCTTTTAACAAATTACTGAATAACTACCAGAAAATTAATGGATAATTACTATTTTAGTTGAAATAATAACTTTAATTACATTAATCTACATGTAAATACTCTGTAATTACTGCATTGTTCTCTGTGTATTTATCATAATCAAACATATGTACAGTTTGTAATATATATATATCAAAGTTTATTCAAGAATTTGAACATCTATACTATATCTTATGGTATAGCTTATGTTCTTACATGACTGAATTATAACAGACTTATACTCTTTAAAACTTTCAGCATAGACTGCGAAAACATCGTTTTAAAGTAAAACAAAGGATATGAAAGGGGTTGGTGGTATTTAATTGTGATGCAAACTTGGTTGCAGCACCCTGCATTGGCTAGAGTCAGACCCGCAAATCATATTTCACACTATTTTCTTCTTATTTTTTTTCCTGTCTAAATTGCCAAAATGTTTGTTTTAGGAATGATGCTGCTGTTTTTTTGTGTTTATGCTTCGGAAGTCTAATTCTTGGACATATTTAAGGCCACTGCATATGTGAAAAAAAAAAATGTGATGAAAATTTTTTACTCTATGATAAAACAAGCTTATTATAATAATAAAGGAAACATTACTGTTTTCATGTATAAGAATAAGTCTGATTAATGTTTATTAGTAATGTCTTTTTTATATGTTCATGGTACGACTCTGTCTTCTGCGGGAAATAGTCTCTGATAAGTTGTTGTAAGATTTACATTATGTTGTCATTTAAGGTTTTGTTGGGCTTTTTGACTGTACAGGAAATGCTTATTTTGGTTGGAATGTCAATGACTTAGTGAATTCTTTCATACAAGGAAGCCTTGACCCAGCTAGCTTACAATGTCCAATGCTTTCAACAGTAGCCTCTTGCATGTAATATTGAACAGCTTCTGAACAGCATAACAGAATGTGACTGTTACAGTACAAATGTGACTTTAGTCAAAAACAGTGCTTATGGGTTACTGGCTTTTTACTCCTAATAATAAGCATTGAATGTCTCATTTCTGTTGTCAATGGTTAATTCTTAAATGACTTGTGTTGATTGTTACCATTTATGTTGCTTTGCATTTTGGCTATATCGAAATACTTAAATAAACTTTGGGAAAACTAAAACTGGCAACAAAATTATTTGCGTTTTACTTTTAAGAGGAATAGTGTGAAGTATTATCTTGTGTATAAACAGCCCCTAATTCCCAACCAGTGAAATATATATATATTCGGACCAACAGTGACACACCAATGGCACACCATAATTATTATATCCTGTTTATTCAGATACTGGAAGCCTTATTTAATCTGTTGCATTTAATTTTATGTCTAAGCATCAAAAACAATGTGTATTTTTTATGTTGATTTGTTGCACAGTTTTGTTTTGTTTGTTTTGAATTTTCTACACATTCAGTGTTATGATTTGCCTGTTGATGTTTTTTTGACACTTTATAATATTTACTATTACAATATACATGTAAATTCATTTTTATTAGTCAAATTTCAGAAGTGATTAATACTTTTTTTCTCACAAACTTTGAACAGAAATTAAATATTTATTGATATTTTCCCATGCATAATAGCTGTACATCTCCTTGCTTTTTCACCTATTTGATAGATTGTAGTAAAATAGAAGTTTTACCCTTTATTATTGGCGAGAGGAAGTCTGAAATCAAACTTGCACGATTTATAAAAGTATCTCTTAGTATATCACAATTATTATAAAATACCAACATTATCACAGTAACAGAAAAGATATAAATATGAATTAATTTGCTTCAGTAGTATATTTTATTTTAATTAACATAGTGAAATTTTAATGCAATGTGTCTGTTATGCATGTTTCCATGTTGTAACACTGTATTGTATATGCTACAGGCCCCAGGCCGGAAATCAAGGAAGACTTCAGGATCCTCTCCTTTAGCCAGGTACTATATTAGTTATAACTCTTTAATCATCTTCTCTGCCAGGAACTATATTAGTAACAACACTTTGGTCATTCTCTCTTTTTGCCAGGTACTATGTTAGTTATAACTCTTTAATCATTCTCTCTGCCTGGGTCTATATTAGTTATAACACTTAAATCAATTCCTCTCCTTTGGCCAGATACTATATTAGTTATAACTCTTTAATCATCCTCTCATTTAGCCAGGTACTATATTAGTTATAACTCTTGGATCATTCTCTCCTTTAGCCAGGTACTATATTAGTTATAACTCTTGGATCATTCTCTCCTTTAGCCAGGTTCTATATTAGTTATAACTCTTGGATCATCCTCTCCTTTAGCCAGGTACTATATTAGTTATAACTCTTTAATCATCCTCTCCTTGCCAGGTACTATATTAGTTATAACTCTTTAATCATCCTCTTTGCCAGGTACTATATTAGTTATAACTCTTTAATCATCCTCTCCTTCAGCCAGGTTCTGTATTAGTTAAACTCTTTAATTATCCTCTCTGCCAGGTACTGTATTAGTTATAACTCTTTAATCATCCTCTCTGCCAGGTACTATATTAGTTATACTTATTTAATCATCCTCTCTGCCAGGTACTATATTAGTTATAACTCTTTAATCATCCTCACTTTAAGCCAGGTACTACATTAGTTATAACTCTTTAATTACATTCTCAGCCAGGTACTATATTAGTTATAACTCTTTAACCATGCTCTCTTTTAGCCAGGTACTATATTAGTTATAACACTTTAATCATCCTCTCCTTTGGCCAGGAACTGTATTAGTTATAACTCTTTAATCATCCTCTCTGTCAGGTTCTATATTAGTTATAACTCTAATCATCCTTTCTGCGAGGAACTTCATTAGTTATAACTCTTTAATCATCCTCTCCTATAGCCAGGTACTATATTAGTTATAACTCTTTAAACATACTCTCCTTTAGCCAGGTACTATATTACATGTAGTTATAACTCTTGAATCATCCTCTCCTTTAGCCAGGTACTATATAAGTTATAACTCTTTAATCATCCTCTCCTTTAGCCAGGCACTATATTAGTTTAAACTCTTGAACCATCCTTTCCATAAGCCAGGTCTATATTAGTTATAACTCTTTAAACATCCTCTCTGTCAGGTACTATATTAGTTATAACTCTTGAATCATCCTCTCCTTTAGCCAGGTACTGTATTAGTTATAACTCTTTAATCATCCTCTCTGCCAGGTACTTCCCCACCAACTGGCATTGTCTGTAACCTTTTTAGCTCACCTGTCACAAAGTGACAGGGTGAGCTTTTGTGATCGCTTTTCGTCCGTCGTCCGTCCGGCGTCCGTCCGTAAACTTTTACTTTAAATGACATCTCCTCATAAACCATCAAGCCAATTTCATCCAAACTTCACAGGAATGTTCCTTTGGTGGTCACCAGGGGGTCATTGATTTTCCCTATATGCATATAGTAAAAAACTTTAAAAATCTTCTTTTAAAGAACCCAAAGAGCTAGAGCTAAGATATTCAGCATGAAACATCTTCTCATGAATGTCTACCAAGTTTGTTCAAATAAAAGCCCTGGGGTCAAAATTGGCCTCGCCCCAGGGGGTCATTGATTTTCCCTATATGCATATAGTAAAAACTTTAAAAAATCTTCTTTAAAAGAACTCAAAGAGCTAGAGCTTAGATATTTAGCATGAAACATGTTCTAATGGGTGTCTACCAAGTTTTTTCAAATAAAAGCCCTGGGGTCAAAATTGGCCCCGCCCTGGGGGTCATTGATTTTCCTTATATGTGTATAGCAAAAACTTAAAAAATCTTCTTTGAAAAAACCAAAATAGCTAGAGTTTAGATATTAAGCATGAAACATCTTCTAGTGAGTGTCTACAAAGTTTGTTCAAATAAAAGCCCTAGGGTCAAAATTGGCCCCGCCCCGGGGGTCATTGATTTTCCTTATATGTGTATAGCAAAAACTTAAAAATCTTCTTTGAAAAAACCCAAAAATTGCTACTTTTTAGATATTAAGCATGAAACATCTTCTACTAAGTGTCTTTACAAAGTTTGTTCAAATAAAAGCCCTGGGGTCAAAACTGGCCCCGCCCCAGGGTTGTCATTGTTTTTAACTATTTTGTTATAGTAAAAACTTAAAAAAATCTTCTTTTGAAAAACCCAATGAATTAGAGCCTTAGATGTTAAGCATGAAAACATCTTCTTATAGGTGTCTACCAAGTTTGTTCAAATAAAAGCCCTTTGGTTAAAATTAGCCCTGCCAGGGGTGGGGGAGGTCATTGTTTTTCATTATATATGTATAGTAAAAACTTAACATCATGAAACATCTTCTAATTGGTGTCTTCCAAGTTTGTTCAAATAAAAGCCCTTGAGTTTAAACTGGCCTTGCTCAGGGTAACTATATACAGGTGAGCCACCTCAGGGCCATCATGGCCCTCTTGTTTTCATTATTTTCTTTACACTTTTATAAATTCACCATGCTAGAAGATAGTTTTTCTTGGAAAAAGTTCAGAATAATTCTTGCCTAATATAACTACCTGTTTTCATTTCTCTGTTGCATTAAGTTCTGTATCACTTACCTTACTTGTTTCATCCTTGAAGTAGATTCTATATATTCTAGCTAGAAGATTTATTTTCAGGATATAACTGATATATTCGGTCATAAAATGAATTCATATTTTAGCTTACTCTTTGAAAAATACATAATGGCCCTTTCTTTGCATTCATTTTATCATTCCTTTGCCAACAGATGCTCATTATCATTCTGTATCTATCTAAAATCCTATGTTTCTCAGAACTCTTTTAGTGTGTTAGTTATTGGCCTTTTTTTCTCATCTTAACGGGAAAAGTTATTCTGTAATTTTCTTAATGTATTTTCTTGTGAACTGTCTTGATCTCTATTTCTTTGTCATGAAGCATGTCAAACATTAAATCATCATCTCTTAGCATGAGGCTTCTTGCCATGTACAAGTTGCTAGCATGTTTTAGTGACAGGGGTGTGTTTAGATGACATTCAAGACAAAAAGTCAAAAGTTCATATAATTCAGTATATACACAATAAATATTCATCCAACTCAGTTATATAAATTCTTGTACTTAATTATATTAGTCATCACATACTTTCAATAAAACAAAATTTCTTTTTATTTCATCCGGCACATGAAACATGTATCCCCCTTAATATGTTAAACTAAACAGAACATTTTCGATATCTGATAGAGATTACACACTAAAAGTATCCTGTCCATTGGTAACAACAATGCATAATGGGACAATTGGGGGAAACAAAATCTGGAACTTGAAATTCAACCTTATCTTATAACTGATGTTAAGAATTTGTGTGAATAAAGTTTGTCTGTAAAGGTTCTCTTAGATATACAATAGTAATCAACTTATATGAACACAAACAATGAAGATGATGCTTATTGTTTGACAATTTTGATACATAGAGTTTTATTATGATGTATTGGTAATTGAAACAATCTTAATATTTTTAACTGGTGTAAACCATAATGTAAGCAGAAAAAAAATATTGCAAAAGGTTAAGTACATAATATTACTAGTACATCATATACATTGTTGTCACAAAATGTGCATCATATACAATGCTATAGTGTTGTCACAAATATAGCTTCTGTATTCTGCTGGTATTTTTATTAAATAAAAAAAAGAAGAAAAATGATAGAAATAACAATCTCCCATCATTCAATTTTTGCATCATACATAGAAATTTTACAGCACTGTTTTAATAAGTGTTATTTTAACTTTGTATTATGAACTTTTACTATAGGCCTTGTTTTGTAAAATTGTCAGCTTGTTACAGTTTTATAACAAATCACAAGCACTTTATAAAATATGTATTTTTTTAGAAAATTTATACAGCTTTTTGTGTGCCTTATAAATAATAAAAAAATAATAAAAACACAGAAAGATGAAATTGATACATTCCACAAGTAATTACAATTCCATGGTTAAATTTATTTGTTGAAAAATTAGATTTTATTTTTTTTTCTTTTCTTTTAAAATTAAGATGCAAGAACTTTTATTGTTGACTTAAGAAGTGTTTTTTTATATAAGTCAATGAAACAAGTTATTGAACAGTGTGAAAATTTATGTTAAACTTACCTTACTTTTAACACTGTTTTATGTATGTTTTGAAACCATTTCTTCAGCACCATACACATAAGTTTTTTTTTCTATCTTGCCAAATGTGTGAGCTTTGTTTCTTCAGGTAATTGATTTGCAAACTAAATCTTTGCATGTATTTTTGATTATTTTTAATTCTTATTTACTTTTTATTTTATTATATGCTGAAACTAAAGTGTGTTACAAAATTTAGTTTAATCTTTTGTTAGGTTGTACTAACTGTTTTTAATGCAAATAGATTGTATTATTTGTAGAGACACCTGTATATCAGAGTACCTGTTGGAATCAAAAGTGCCACCAGGATAGAGCTTAGCCAACCTGCACTTCCATGCAGTCTGGCCAGGTTTGATAATGTTGGCAGACTAACTTGTAATTTTCACCTTGATATACCTAAAATTGATAATGGACAGTTCCAAAAATGAAAGCTGGACAAGTCCATTTAAAATATTTAGCATTGTAAGGGTTTAAAAAAGGTAAATAGAATGCTTGTAAACCAAATGTAGTATAGTATAGTATACCTTTATATTGCTTATATTTTTTTTTAAATAATACATTATTTTATAGCTAATGATAGTTATTATTTGATAATGAGTTATGTGTTCACATATAGAGTTTTGTTGCCACAGTTACAAGAAATGTTGCCAACTGATTCTATCTTAATTCTAAACTTTGAATGAGCAAGAAAAATTCTTCAAAATTAAATTGTCTACAATTTTCAATGTTAGACTTGCCATCCAGAAATTGTATATAAATATATATTTGCTGTTTCTAATCTATGGAAGTTTAATTTTACTTTTGGTCTTTTCAATGGCTAAGTCTTCATAATCAATACTGTGAGAAGCTAATTTTTGCACAAATTTACCAAAAGATATTATTTATTTGCTATTTATTTTATTGTATATACATATAATAAAAGTGTGTTTTATATAAAAATGCAAAAATTGTACATGTACTGCTGATTTTGTTTGAAATGTGTATAGCCATGTAACATAGAAAAAAAAGAAATCTTTTCAGTTGTAGTTATAGATTAGGTTAAATTAGATAACTTTGGGGTTATAAGAGAACATAAGATTTAGGCCAACTATTAGTTGAATGCTTAGAATTAATTCACATTTCTTTTTATCATTTTTTTTCTGGTTTTATGTACCAGTTCAATAGTGTTGCACATCGGCTATTTTTGGCCTACATTACTTTTTAGCTAAAATTTTTGAGTAAATAGCACAATTCATCACAGATGTAAATGGTAAAACCCCATCACATGTCGTTGTGATATTTAAATGGGAAAATGAAACCCAGATAGGTAAAATTAACCGATCATAATTCTAATAAAACAAGTCAGTCATTATATATGATATGCCTGGCCATTTTTCAAGGTGCTGATTATGTTGTTATTTTTAGTTTATGCATATATATACTTTGTATCATTCTTTTTAACATATGTATATACATTTTATATCACATTACTTAGCAACATATATCCATGTCATATTTTACTAGTTTATTTTACAAAATATCAGTAACCCTACCTGGAAGTAAGGGTTACATTGTTATGTTTATAGTCAGAACATTTTATAAGCTGGCTAAATAATTCCATTTTTCTGTTATTGTTCAATTTATGATTGTTATTTTAGTAAGTTTTTTGGGGAAAAGAATTGAAACCAATTTGTTCTTTTTGTTAAATCAGTTATTCTTGTAAAAAAAATACAGAAAAAAAAAATCAAATTTTGACACATTTCTGTTGGTATGAAAAGTATGGGTAAAATTTTAAGAAGAAAAAAAACTACTATATATACATATATAGCCGGCACCATTTCATGTCAGTATATTGCTTTACTATATCATATTGGTATGTTTAAAAGTTTTATGGTATAAATATAGACTTATGCTTACTTATATGGGTATATTTGGTTGTAAGCCCATCATTACCAATTATAGGTCAAGTCAATATTAAATTACTAGCTGGTATCCATGAATAATCTGCTTTTGACTAAAAGTTCACATCTGTTTGGAACATATAAAAAGGTTAGTGAAATATCAAAGACAAGAGTTGTGATAAACATAGTTTACAGGATCCCAGTGCCTTTTTTTATTTTTATGCAGTGTTGTCTCATAATAGGCAAAAGGTTGTCAAACTTTACACATTTGACTTTGAAATGAAGCAGTGTCTTCAAAGGGTGATATATTAATGTCTTATCTTAAAGAAATGTTATCAAATGGGCATGTCAAATTTTGAAGATTTGTGATTTGCTTTTAGTGTAAGAAATGATGTTATAGACAAAGCAAATAAAATTCAAAAATGATATTTGAATGTGTTTTTCAACTAAAATGAACGGAAGAATAATTGACCTGCAGAATTAAAAGAAAGATGTGTTAGATTAAAGTCATTACTATTAGAGTAATGTAAGCTAAGCTCACACTTGATTTTGCAGCATGAATGTCAGGTCTAGTTTGTCATTATCTCACACCACTGTATTCAATGTTGCTGACATGTCTGATTATTTTATGATTATGTATTGTTACAATAAACAATGTGAACCAAAAACAGAGTTTGTCATGTTCTTCAACTAAAATTATGTTATGTTATGTAAACTGAAAACAAGAATTTGTCATGTTTAAAATGTAGTCTTTGCACATACTTAGTAACTGAAGATGGTGCCTTAATTTGACTAGTTTCTTAAAGGAACTCCACTGAGGTTCAAAAGCCTAAAAAGACAAAATTTAAATTTCTTACAAAGATCAGCAACAAAAAGGTATGCAAAAGATAATTAAGAAATATACTCTGAAATATATTGATAGTTGAAATTTGTGCTACTGTTCGCCCGATTGAAGTGAAAAGTGTAGCACTTCTTTTCAATTTTTTGGTGTTTTCAATAATAATTCTGGAAAAACAAAGGGAGTGATTGATCTGAAATTTGCACGCAAGTTATTGGTCTTGATCTACATCAAATTGAACATTATTCTTAGAATTATTTTCATATTTGTAATGTCGAAAACCTCAGTGGAGTCCCTTTAAGGTTATCACAGTCAATGGAATTCTTGGAAAGATGAATACTACTGTCAGAGGAAACACATGTAGAAAATTTGCTGGAGGTCATTTGTTCTACTTAAATGCAGGTTTACGCCTACAATAATGCATGAAAAACATGCTGGAAAGTTGCCACATGATAAATAAATAAAAATTTAACAATGGTTAAAAAAGAACATGTAACAAATTCAAGATTATTTAGAATTCTGAATATTAAATTATCATATTTCTTTTGAGAAGTTCATTCATGGGTGCCAAGCCCTTGCAATAGAAAGTAAAAAGTTTCATAGTGTCATAATTTTTGTTGTGTTCTAGTGTCTGTAGACACACAGAGTCATGGTGGTATCGGTAATTAATAATGAGGTGCTCTTGCTGTCAATTTATACACAAATGAATTTGTGACTACGAAATAAAGCATCATTGTTCATTATTAATGAAAAATTTGTACACAATTCACATGAAATTAAACTTCATATAGGCCTTCATCTCTATAATGTAGACTCTATAATATAGAGCATATTAGTAGCATAGTTTGAACAACAGTAACTCCCAGAAGGGCAATGTGAATGTTCTTTAGGTAGATCACATTTCGATTAGGTTAGAAAAGTGCACCAGCTTTTTATGGAAATCACATTTTCTAATTCACAAGTAAACACTGTTAGGTTATAACATTAACAAAAGTTGCAATGGGTATATTAAGTAAGTGTCAAGAGGTGTGGATTTTCTCATAAACATAAGGATAAAGGATAACTTGGTTTAAAGAAATCGCACTGTTCTTCAGTCAGAAGACAAATGGGATTATATTCTTTAGATGTAGGACTATCAGATTTATGGATCTTGAAAAGATTATGACAAATGTTTAAAGCAAATCCATAAAATATAATGAAATTTAGTGCCACAGAAGTAAATCTAGACATGTATGTAAATACGACTGGAAGAAACATTTCAGATTTGAAGTAAAGTAATTGAAAAAGCAACAAGTCGTTATCAAATCCATTGTTGAATACCCACGGCCAAACCATTATGTTACTAGTATGTTACATGTTAATCAGCAATGAATCAAATCATAACAATAAAAGTTGTTGAAATATTGGCAACGCATAGAACTTTTCATATGATTATTTTGTAGGTGATTAAGAACAACCTTTTCTATTTGGAAACAAATCTATCCTTGTTAAAGAACATGAACGTGTAAAACTTAACAGTGTTAATTTTGTTACTAAATAGAAACTGGACAATGATGGCTGGGAGGGATTGTAAGCTAGTTCTACATATATATAAACTACATTATTCAAAAAGTAATGTACACCTGGCAAAAACTACACACCCACTTGTTGAATCATCCTTTGAAAAAATCAACACCACCAAAATGATATAAAGTACGGATGCAATGGAGTTATCATGATTAATTTATGTATTTGAATGAGAAAGATATGTCAAATGTCAAAATTCCCATTGCAAAAATATGGTTTTTCAAAAGTCCAAGTAATATTACTAAGCATTTATCCAGACTTTGAACCATATCAAATAATTCAAGTACAAAAACATTAAGTACATTCTAGAGCTAGTTCAACAATTCGCCTAAAGGTCATGAGGAAATTTGACATTTGTATCAACAAGCAAAAATGATGCACTTTTATTTGATCATTAGTTTCTTAACCCTCTCCAAGCTGGAACTGACATTGATAAACCTTAGTAACCAGTATAAAGTTAGGACAGCCAGCACATCTGTACAGACTGGATTTATATGTTTGAATGACCAACTTCTAATTTTCATGTCAACTTCCCAAAATTGATAATGGACAGTTCCAAAACAGCAACTAGACAAGTCCACCTATGAAATTCAACAGATTAATGGTTATGCAGCTTTAAACACCTCATACAATTGACAAACTTTAGTTCCTGTAAAAATTTTACAAATTATTACTATCATATATCAATTGTTAACTTTTTCTTTGTGTTTATATTCATTTCATAACACTCAATATTTTACACATAATTGATGAATGTTAGTTTTCAACACTGTTTTTCTAAAAAATAAAAGTATTAGAAGAGTTTTATACAGATTTCTGGTCTTTGCACTAGAAATCTTGTAGACAGACTTACCAATGTTTCAAAGATGTCATAACACACCAGAGATAGAAAACAACTATAGGTAATTATCTATGAACATTTATTTGGCAGATCTAGGTAAATCTGGTGCACATAAAGCATGTTTATATAAACAGATAATTGCACTAAAAGCATATGGATGAATGCAGTATCACAGAGTTTAAATGAGGACGGAATAATTACAATCTTTGTAATAATACAATTGTAATAAAACAACATATATCCAGACAAACTACCTCACAACAACAATGCTGTATTAAATAAACTAATTACGTCTGGGTTTGAGGCAACTAAATGTTTTTACATTTCAAGAAACTTTTTAATTTTACATTTCATAGAATAATAAAATGAAAACTCAAGCTTTTACATTAAAATAAAATATTTAATAGAGTCCTAGAAAAATACATCAGAAACAAAAATAAATGTTTACATGTATCTCTGTACAATGTAAATGACATCATGAGGTTGGGTTAATTTTGTGACAATATAATTACATTTATGTATTTATTAAGTGCAAGAGGTGAAAATAATTTAATCTATGTGAACTGTTGTGCTGCCTCATGGTAAAAGAAATTTAACTAGAAAATAAATGTATACAAAAATAAAAATAAATGTATGAAGAAAAAAAGACCAATGTGAACAAAATATTTCTGTATACATGTTATTCAAATGGGTGGTCCTTGTGTGGTTCTAATTGTTTTCCAGCAAATTGTAATAAGATTAAATACTCACTTTCATTAATATATTTCACTGGTACTTATTGTTGCATTTTTACTTTAGAGTAAACATGGCGTGATCAGTGAGAATAACATGTGGGTCAATCTGCCATGTTTCAGGTTGTGCTTGGTATGCAAATTAACATATATTTGGATTACCAACAGTGTTTGTGGGGACACTGTAATAGCAAGGGACTATCATATGATATAACATGTATTAATGTGCCCTCAATTATATATAAACAATACAGTTTTCTATCAAACATTTATGACAAAGAACACTTTTCTATGCAATAAAATAAAATGAGGTACATTATATATGAATAATCATTTAAATGAATCTTCTAATATTGTCATTGTTCAATGTTATAAAAAGCTGATCTATTATATTTATACAATGTTTATTGCATATTTTATGTAAGTGCAGATATATTTGGAAGACATTGTTTCAACACCATCTCTTTTTCTCTGAATCACAAGTCAAGAGGTCAAAATGTGTGCCTGACATCAGTATTATTGTGACCTTGACCTCAGTGTCTTCTTGACCTTGACTTCCCACTTCTGTCTGTAACAAGTACTCCATCTTCATCATATCCAAGCATTCTCCGTAACTTTAATATCTCTGTTTTATACCTATATGAGAATATTAAAATAGTATACACATTTCCATTTATACATATTTACCAATACATGTATTTTATACAAAATCAAATATCATAATCTTCTTCTTTGTAAGATTATGAAATTACACTAAACATGTATATAATATGCCAGAGATTTAGAGATATGATCTCAGACAGAAAAATAATATTCAAGTTTTAAATTAATACTATTATTTGGCAAATTTTCAGCTATAATTAACTTCTTTAGTTCTAAAGACACCTCTATGCACAGGCTCGTTGAAGAAAAAACAACAACAACAAAAAACTATCTTCTGTTAACTAATGGTATATTTTATCACCTCTTTACTAAAACTGTTCTTTAATTAAAAAATTCAGACTGAAGTAAATAAGGGTTCATAGAAGCACACACAGACAGAGTGATTAGTTGAATAATAAAACATGTTGTAATTTTGTCCTTACTTTCCTAGATGGTTGTCTATATAGTCCTGGCTTTCCTTTAATTGTTCCTTCAGCACCTCGTTTTCACTCAGTAATTTTGTCCGTTCATCTTCAAGCTGACGTTGAGTGTTTAATGTGAACTCTCTCAGCTTCTTCCGTAACTGTGCCCAAGTTTCTGGAGGTTTTTCCCCAGGTCTGACAAAAAGACAATCATTGATTAGTATGACAAATTAAATAAAATTTATTTTGAATCTTTGATCCATATTGCTTTAAAAAGACTAGTGTTGTGTTTTTAAAAAAAACAACAACTCAGAATTCATTTTATAACATTCCCCTCCCCCATACATTTATGAAAATCGTGCAGTTGATGTTTAGATCTTGTTATTGCGAATGATTCATTTTTTTTTTTAATCTACTCACCTTAATGTCAGTTCTTTATAGTCATCTGTGAATCCATACTGAAAATATTAAATGAAAATAAATATAAATATAAAGTTTCTTCAGCATTCTATTGACATAGAAACATATTGGCAGTATTCATGATCATAATTTTGGTGTTTTACATAGATTGAAGGTAAGTGCTTCAAATTGTATTAACCAGTAAACATGACTGAGTTGTCTCCCATACCACAAATAATTCTAGTAAAAATATTTCCTCATAAAAAGGCGACTATCAAGGTTAGTTCACCAAAGATTTCTTTTATTTCTAATCACTGATTTAGTATTAAAAAGCTAGTAATTGAATATACAGTAATGGATTAAATCTTGCAGTGTTTACAATGCCAGGGTATTACTTTATTGGACTCCTTACTAGCTGTATATATATACATTTAAGAATTTTTGGAGCTCTGTGCATTCATATTAAAAACAGAAACTAATTTATAATATTATATTCCAGAAGAAATTAAAGGTTGTCAACTGAGGTCGAAAAGCCTTAAAACATAAAATTTGAAATCTTTACAAAGATTAAGTGAAACACTTAAAAATGGAAAAATCTATAAAAGAAAGATACCTAAAATTAAATTGAAAACTGGATTCATAGCAAATTTGAGTGAAAAGTGTTACAATGCTTTTCATTTTTGGGCCATTTGCACAATAAAAATCTATATACTGGAAAAACTGGGTGAGTGAATGAGCTGTTAATTTGCACAAAAGTTATTGGTCAGAACCAACTTCAAATGGTTCACAAATCTTGGAAAAATATCCGGTCCTGTCATGTCAAAAAACCTCAGTGGAGTTCCTTTAATGTTTAACCAAAGAATAACATTAGAAGACTATTGAAATAAGATTAAATTAAGTTCCTATAAATTTTCAAAGAAAATATTTCTATATAACCATTAACTATCTAGAATCAAAGCACATGTAAATAGTATTCATTTACTTTATTTTTTATGGAGTTAAGTTGGTCCCTCAGATCATCTCTCTCAGACTTTAGTCTATTAATTTCTTTCAGATGGTTAGTTGTGATGTCAGAGTCAGACATATTTAGTTTGTTTTCATCTGGGCCAAGATCTACTGGATCCATTCCTCTCTGTTCACATGTTAGCCTCAAGTTTCTACAATAATGATAAACAATTTAAAGAGTAGTGTTGACATTGTATTAAGCTGTCTCAATCCAAAGACCATGGCTTTGAGCCCTATTAGGTTCACCTTAATCCAGGAACCATGTATTCCAGCTCTTCTGGGGTCATTTCAATCCAGGAACCATGGATTTGAGCCCTATTGGGTCACTCAATAAAGGAACCATGGATTCGAGCCCTACTTGGGTCACAACTGTATTTCATATTACACCAGTACTGATTTGTTCCAGTAAGCAGACTCAAAGACGTTCAAATAAGCCACAATCCTTCTTAATACTAACTTTAAATGATAAACTAACATTTAAATCCAAGACTTTATGTAGTGGATGTTTCATGAACTGATATTTGGAACAGTTTATTGGTAATAAAAAAGTTAAACCATCAAAATTTAAAATTTAGCTGAATCACGTAACAGTATGATATATATAAGACTTGTTTGGCTCTATATGTATATTTGTAAAGAAACAATTTATCTTTTGTCAGTAAATATATTACAGCGTTTACTGTGTATAATTCCTACCTGTAAGCCACAAGTAGTTCCTCATATTTATGAGCAAACTTTCTCTTCTGTTCCCGATATTGTTGTGCAGCTTGACTGAGCTGGTCCTCACGATCTTTGTGTGACATTGTGATATCCTTCAACATGTTATCAACATATACCTTCATCTTCTTCTCACGTTTAGCATCGGGCACGCCTCCACCATTGTCCATATAGTCCTGTATGATAAAACAGTGTTGTGTTTTTAACTTTTTTAGTCATTACATAAAAATCATCAAGTAAAAGTACATCAAAAGGACTAGTAAAACATGATAAATGTAAACACAGCTGTATAAATATTCCCGAGAAATGCGTTTGAAATTATACAAATACAAAACACAAACTGACTGTGTGAATATTTGAGACAGTTTTTTCTCAGAATATCATACAAACTTTCCCCCTTTAGTTGTCTGAATTTATCTCCAGCTTCATGATATACAATAAGTGGGTATTTCCCAAACAAATGTTCCTGAGTCTGCACTTACCACGGTATATCAGTGACTACCAACATCTCTAAATAAATCACTTTAATCACCAGTTGTTACAGAGCGGAATGGCAGGGATAAATGATAATATTTACTTTACTCAAGACATAAACTCCTGAAAGTCCCTAATTTAGCAGAAAAGACAAAGCTTTTTGCATGAGATCTTTGTTCATTTTCAATCAGTTAGTTGTTAAGCATAATTATTTAGTAAAAAACAACTTCAGTTAAAGTTAGGTCCCAAAGATGATTTACCAATCAAGAAGATAAGATTCTACTAGAGAATTGTGACTTACAGAGATATCCTCAACATATTTGATGAGCCTCATTCTGAAATCTTCACCAAGATCCTTACATTTATGTTGTAACCTGTTTACTTGAACTTCAAGCTGTTCCTTGTCACTGCGGGCCATAATCAGTGCCTGAAAATAGTGTGTTATATTAACCCATAACCTTGTGGTGACAGATCCTATCCATGCAACCAGTGCAGACCAAGATAAACTAGCACATCTGTGCTGTGTCTAATCAAGGTTTGCATTATTTGCTTTTCAGTCAATAAATATTTTGATATTTTCATAAAATGATGATTGATGATTGAAAGCTGGAAAAGTCTATTTAAGATATTAAACATGGTATAAGGGCTTAATTTGTGAAAAAATTACAAAAAGAACAACAAGCCCAAAATAGCCAACATGTCTCTTATCTATTAAAGTCACAAAGAATAATTTTGATGAGATTGAAAGATCTATTTCATTCATGCCACATTTTCATCATACAGACAAACTTAGATCGCTCAAACTCGGGAGGCCTGTCCAAATCTTTTCGAGAAATTGGTAGTTCATACAAACTGAGGTAGACGCATTATCATGTACATGTATAATAGGACTGTATCTTACTTGTACTAAGGACATTGATGTGAACATTATTCAGGTTACATCAGTCAAATTTAAAATATGTCTACATAATTCTTTGTGAGTGCGCCTGTTTGTCTGCAATACCTCATTTCGTCTAATTATTGAGTATGCGCATATAACAAATTACTATAAATAGAACTTTCCCAGAAACAATCATTTTCCTGCTTTGACAACTTTAATTTTACAACTATTTCTTCTAATTTTTGTTTAAAAAACGGCTAATAAAATGCTAACTTACAGCATTGATTTCTGATATTTTGTGTTGTCTTTCTCTAGCCAGATTTCTAGCATCTTTGAGGTCTCTCTGCAGGTCAGCACTGTAAAATATTGTCATACAAACAATCATAAAACATATTCCAATTTTTATCTGTTATGATGAATAACAATAATAATGTACAGCAAGAACAATTATATGCTTTATGATCCAAATCACTTAATGGTGGTGGTGGTAATGGTAGTTCTTACTCCGGATCATGGCAGTAAGTCGCAATGAATTAACCAGAGCACAGTTCGGTCACTGTATCACAAAATGGTATCTTGACAATAATATTAATAAAAAATAAAGTAGTAAATAAAGTTAAAAAACGTTTATGTTATATGGTGTATTTTTTTTGAAGTGGTATTAAGAAATGACAATATACATATATATTTCTATGGTAATATTATAATATATTATGTACAATCACATAATAAAGAATTCATTTAAACTTAAAAGTTCAAAACAATTAGGTTTATATATGCATGCTAGCTTCTGACACTGTAATTAAATCTGTACATACACTTGCTGCGACATTTTCCCAGACTCGTCTCCATGTTCCCGGCGTAGTCTATCCAACTCACTTTCATATCTCTTCTTGTTGGCAAACAGCTGTAATAAATATTTATGTGTCATATGTAAATGTATTTTCTTATTTTTTGCACAAATTTACAAAGCAAATTTACATTGCATAATAAAATCATGCTCCTTAAACCTTTAAATAGGAAGCTGTTTCACATTTAGGGTGTCAGGATAAAAATATTACATTCCTAACACAATGAAACAATTTGTTTCTCCTGAAATGTTTTCTATAATTTGTAAGATCAGTGTATAAGATATTTAATCATTTTGGTTACATTTTTTGTTGTTTTGCAAATGCTTTTTACATGTTGTTTTGCAAATGCTTTTTACAACACCACATATCTGAAACAAAAATGGTTTGACTTCAAGCTTATGATGAAATCTATGAAATAAGAACCTACCTGAAGTTCATAGAGTTTTGCTATACTATTTTGAGCATTAATTGCAGGCAACATTTCTCCTTTATTACTTAACTTTACTTAACTTTCTATTATTCCTTTATTAAACCTCAACATTCCTTCATTTTTTTTATTTAAGTCACCACACATAAAACCAATTTATCAATACTTTGTTTTAAGTCACCACACATATTAATAAACAACTTTCTTTTATGACTATTTCTATTCTGCAATGACAACCCAGAACCTTTTTTACTTCCAGTGTCCCAACAGCTGATAATCAAGCTTCATTGTCTTATATTGTTATATACATGATTTAATGTGTTTGTCCTTTAGAAGCAGTCGCTACCTTTAAAACATATCATTCAAAAGCTTTCTTTTTGTAAAAGTAGTACATATACTAAGTTAATAGGTAATATTATTTGTTTATAATTGTTTGTATGTTTATTGAAGTGATCATGTGTATTAAAACAATAGGTTTAACTGGTCTGCTAGGTCTAGTGTAACCTGATATCACATTGTAGAAACATTACACATTCTTCACTTGTTTTACAATTAAACATTGTATATCAATTAAAAGTGACAATATGCCCAACCAAGGGTATATAGTGAGTGAACAGGTATAAGTTTACATTTTTGCCATAATACCTTTTAATTTAATAATTTACTTCCCATAAACAATAAATAATGCACAGATCAAAAAAAAAATTCTGTAAATATCTATTAGAGTTTACCTATAAAAAAGAGTGGGGCAGTCTTTTTATATTTTAGGCAGATTTAGAATTTTATCCTGCACATTTTCCAACTGTTTTATCAACTGCTGGTCAGACACCATTTTAACAGTCAATCTTTTGATATATAAAGTCAATTCAGGTCAACTTGACTATGATAATATGAGCATAATGTAATTTAAGATATGATCTATTTGGTAAAAGAATGTAACTTAATAAAAATCATTAGGATAACTGGTTAATATGTTCCAATATACTCTCATACTGTGAGTACGGGGCTCATTATTTGATAATTTAAAGACAAATAAAACTGGTAAATTCTAGTTTTTAAATAAAATTATTTCTCTATCATGATAAGATATTAATTTCACTGATTTTGAAACTAAGAAGATTTTGGAAAAAAAAATATGTTCCAACCTAAACCTTCCAAGACTAAAGAGGACTTACCGACTGCTCAATAGATTCCCTATCTCTCTGAGTACCAAGGATTTCATCTACCTTCACTTTACCCGAGGATTTTTGTATAACAATGGCCTTCACCCTGTCTATCTCTCTATCTGCCTCACCGGCGTTATAGCCGTCACCGTTGTTCAGTATGGCCACTTGTTTCATCAAGGCAGCTTTCGTGTTGACCAAGTTTAACAACTCAACACTCATCTCCTCATTTCTGTCTCTCTACACAACAAGTGAACACTTGTTATTAATGTATGTACATTTTACATATGAATAGTTTTAATGCCAGTTTATACAGAATTTATTTTAGTTTTAATGTGCAGGAAGCTAACTCGCTAATTGAACACAATCTCTCATCTGTTCCTAAAACTAACCAGTACAGACCAGAGTGTAAAGTTTCTTGCTCAAGAACCACAACTTGCCCATGATGGGGTTTGAACCCACATGGCCAGTGATCCTTAGATTAAGTACTACTCATGTGTCAACCACACGGCCAGTGATCCTTAGGTTAAGTACTACTCATGTGTCAACCACACGGCCAGTGATCCTTAGGTTAAGTGCTACTCATGTGTCAACCACACGGCCAGTGATCCTTAGGTTAAGTACTACTCATGTGTCAACCACACAGCCAGTGATCCTTAGGTTAAGTACTACTCATGCGTCAACCACACGGCCAGTGATCCTTAGGTTAAGTACTACTCATATGTTAACTACTTGGCCTTACCACCACAATGTTGGTAAAATGGTAAAATTCCTCAGGCAAATGGAACGTTTTCTTGAAGTCTAAGTACATCATAAATAATATCACTTGTACAGAAATAATGTAAGAATGTTTGTGCATGATTCTTTAGGCAAGTAACTTTAAACATATCTATTTGTATAAACCTGAGTGACTCAATCAGTGAAAAGGATAGAAAATCACATAACATGTCAAATAAAATATTATGCAAATTTTTAGATTTACCTCTTTTTCATGTTCTCTGACAAGGGCAAGATAGTTTGTTTTCAAGACAACATATTCATCAGCGAGATCTTTACGATCTTTCTCCATTTCAGCAAGACGTTCCTTGCTGTGTTTCGCCTGACGTACAGCTCTATCTCTCTCCTGTTGTGCCTCCAATAACTCACTCTCCAGTACTATAATCTAAAACATAGAAACATTTTTATAACAAAGTGGTAAATATATCTTAAGTCTTAAAATCAAAATGAAATTGCTGAGGGACAGATCTTTGTGCTTTATAAAAATGAGTTATCATTCACAAACTGTTTGCTCTAATATACAAACAAATACATATATGTATTTTTGACAAAATACTAGTGATGAAAATATCACATGTACATTTAGAAGTTATAAAAGTTATAAATAAAGAAAGATAACCCTAGTCGAAATAATGTTACATAAAAACTTTGCCTTGAATAGATAACATGGGTATCAAAACTCGATATGTTCAAATTAAACTTGACACGGAGAAAGGTTGTCTAGTGGTTAAGTTGTCTGCCTCTCAACCCAGGGATTGTGGGCTCAAGTTCTGCTTAGGTCAGGACAATTTTACTCATATTATACCAGGGCTGGTGAGAATGAATACGGAAGTGTGTTCCAGTGTGCTACAAATAAGCTTCATTATTTCATCATGATCAACCTTAAATACAATCTAAGATATAGAGGATATTGAATAAGTGTAAGTTTAATACTCATGAACTAATTGAACGAGTTGAATAAAATTATATTATGCGAGCCTCTGGCGAGCATATTATTTTATTCAACAAGTTCAATAAATTAAGTAATGAACTTACACAAATTTATTATTCTTTTTATAATATACCAAAAATAAAGACCGTTTGAAGTGAAAAAGAACCATTTTTCATTGATGCGCCGACAGTGTAATGGTAACATTTTGTGCGTCTTAATGCTATGTTTATATAATGCAAATGATGTCACGTCAAAGTATATGCACAGCCGTGCAATACCAGATTTAAGGAGTCGAAAAATATACAAATTTATATTTTTAAATTAGATAATATTGATAAATACCTTGTTTGTCAGCTCAAACTTGGTGGCCTCAGCCTCCTCCAGTATCTTATTATTTTCTATGTTCATCTCAACCAATGTCTGTGACAACTGTACATTAAAATAAAAACCTTTAAGTCATGAAAAATCATGAACACATCTAGTACCCCAGGCACAGTACTGACTCAAATTTAACTTACAATTTGTTGAAAATTAGTGGTTCAATATACCAGCTCTAAGCTGATAATATGTTAATTTAGATCAGTTCTTATCACATAAAATATCCTGTATCTGAACTTGTACACCTCTGCATTGATCACTTTGTAAATCCTTTAATCATCCAATTTTGTTTTTAAAATATTCAAACAGATAAGAAATGGTTTAAATGGTTATGATGATATCATAAATATGATTTCCATCTCATCAGCTGTGAAATGAGCAAAATGTGTTGCAGAATGTGTTCATTATAGAGGTGCTATTATGTACTAAAAGAAATACATGTAAGTTTTTAAATGTCATATACTGCATCAGGTGTCCAAGATTGCAAGCCAGTATCTATCTGCCCACCTTTACAAATACTATACTAATGACAATTTTTGGACCTTAATTGATATACCAGTATTTTAGGTTACACATGGCAGTTTCATTCAAATTCCTCATAAAACATCATCATTCAATTAATAAAACATATGATAACGTCACCATAGTGCAATAACTGGTTAACTCCGGTTAAATTTTGAAGGATTTAACCCGTTATTGCACTATGGTGAGATAAGTAATGTTAGTAAGTTAAAATTTCAGCAGTATTAGTTGATGAATACCTTGAGTTTGCTCTCTTCTGTAACCAAAAGTTCCTGTGATAGATCGGTCTTTGTGTGAGCCAGGGAGCCAAACTTCTGCTGTATACTCTCATTGCGGACACGTAGACGCTCATTCTCCTCTCGTAACCGCAGCTACAACAACATTTATACATTAATTGCTCCCATAACCTTAACTACAACTACATTAATACATTAATTGCATGTAATAATTTTTTTATATCTTATAATATAAATTATTTTCTTTCTAATTTACTGGTGGCTGAACGTCTGTAGTATCCCATTAGGTAACATTTCAGTCCTTCAGTAACTGAAGTGCTTTATCATTTTGAATTTTTTTAGTTTAATACCCACATCAGTGAAAGGTAAATGACTTGAAGTCTACAACCTTATTAACATCGGCCAGTGGTCTGATTACAGGAGTATTCATTAAATTCAGTAATATTTTAACATTTGTTTAATCCAGAGGTTAAACAAATTCATTACTTAGATATCTCTCAGTAAATATCTTTAATGCAATATTTTACATAAATGGCTGATCTCATGTAGTATTTTATGTTTAACTGAAAAATAACAAACTCTATAATGGATAAACACTTACCCTGTTGAATTTATATAATAGACATATACCATGTTTAAATGTTACTAATATGCCATATTTTTATGAAAAAATAAATAAAGTTGGCAAGCAACCTAAAGAGACTGAAACAATGTGCTAGCTGACTTGGTTCTTGATAAGTTAAATAGGTAATTCATTAACACTTCTGTAAATGTGAATTATTTTGTATAATTACATTTTCTGTTTCAAGACTTCGTATAGTCTCCTTCACATCTCCTGCGTTTGTCATTCTGGCAGCTATTGGTGCGGGACCAACACCAGACTGCTGCTGGAGGTCAATAATCCGAGCCCGATACTGCGTCAATAAGTTCTACAAAAATATACAAATACAATTATAAAAACATAACACATTGTCAATAGGTTTTCAAAATATATGTACAATTTTTAGTACATAACATACTGTCAATAGGTTTTACAAAATATATGTACAACTTTTAGTGCATTGCACATTAATTGTCAAAAGGTTTTACAATTTATATGTACAATTATTATGTTACATGTGATAATATAATGCTTATTTGATAATATCTTTACAAATAATGTTTTTTGGTACTTACAACATTGATTAATCTTCATTTGAGCATAATATTTATGATATAAAACCATAAAAATATTGAATTACAGGATCTTTTAGATATTATGCTAAAATTTTGTATCTTGTGGTCTATAATAATGTTTTACTGTAAGTTTTGTATTAATGTTAATGTTTCATATAAACGGAACAACAAAACTTTGTAGAATCATTACCTCTACCCAGCTAATCTGGCAACAAATGACAAACAACATAAAGGCCTAATAATCAGGACATAACTGGATTGAATCAAGAATAAAACATAAGATGATAGAAGAAAAGATAAGCCCAAATCACCTTCAAATACCTAGTTAAATATGCATTCTAATGCCCACTGGGTTCTAATTACTTAATTACTGAAGCTGAAAATTTGTAACTCAAAATTCTACAGTACTGGCTATAGTGTAATAAGATGACATTTGCAAATTTTCACATTATTTACATTGGAAAATACGCTTATATGTAACAGTATTACAACTGTTGAAAACTCTTCAAAATTTAAAATGCTTACAATGTTAAAAGAAAACATTTGATGAAAATAATTAAAATAAGGTCGTAAAATAGCATCTTCAAACTTAATGCTGATTGTTTGTATAAAAGAAATATCAAAAGATAAAGTACAGACATTTCCTCTAGTGAATCAGATCTTTCCCAAAATTTATGTTTTGTAAACTTTTTCCTAATAAAACATACAGATAGTGTAGCAATCCTGAAATTTTACTTATTATTATTTTTTTTTAACATTTTTACCATTTTCTTAATAATAACTTTTCAATTTTTGTCAACTTACATGTGTAACCCTATGCTAAAATTAAAACACCATTTTTGTTCTTTATTTTGAATAATTCATATCGGTTACAGCTACAAATTGTGAATTACTTTTCTGCACGGTTTAGTAATTACTTTATTACTTTTAAGTTAATTTCCTGGATTATCTAGTTCTGGTGTAGCACAAGGAAATATGACCTTGACTTAATTTATAATGGCTCAAACCAACAATCCCTGAGTTGAGAGGCAGACACTTATAAAACATTTGCCTGACAAACACTTTGTTTAATAATCAATATTACATACATGTGAACTTTTTTTCGATGATCAGGTGGGAGATTTTTCTTCAAAAAGAGGGAGATTTTAGAATTTGCAGTAAACAAAGAAGAAATTTCTGACATCAAAAATAGGGAGATTTCTTAAATTTGTGAAAATACCCCATATTTTAAGAAAAATCTTTGAAAATATGGCTGCAAAAAGTGGGAGTCTCCCGCTAAAAGTGGGAGAGTTCACATGTATGATATGAGAGAACAGATATCTGGTATTTTAAATATTTAAAGTATTAAAGATATACAAGGCTCAACTTTAAGTAAAATGCTTTTATTGCAAAAAAATTATTGAAATCTATCAAATCTTTACTGAATATGAACTGTGATAATGAACTATATAACTTGAATCATAAACTGTGTATGGGAAGCTGCATTCCAAATAACATGTACAAGTCAAGTGAAGTTGGCCATTTAGAAAAAAACAAACAAACAAAAAACTGCCAGTTTTCTTTTAATTACACTATGTTTATTATATTCACCTGTTGTTTGTATATTCATAATACAGTAAACTCCGCTTATAACGAACTCATTGGGACATTCAAAATCTGTTCCTTATATCCGGAGTTCCTTGTAAGCATATAGCAAATTAGTTCCTTGTATCAGGAGTTTTTATACCGAACAGATTTACATATAACGAACTGATTGTTAAACATCGTCCGTTATTTTTAAGAGCATTTGATTAAGAATAATTATTCATTCATTTCTTTTTTAGACACAATACCCAAGAGTGTACGTTTTGGAATTTAAAAATCCTTTGCTATTTCAATTTTAGTTTTACTCCCTTTCTCAATTTTTCATAAAACATCATATCTTGTTTCTATATCAGTGCTTTTCGTTTTCTTTCAATGAATAAGAATAAACAAGATTTTCCATTTTTCTTCCTTTTATATTGAATATCTTCTATTATATTTTAAGGGTGACTTTAACTAATGAAATATATAGATTTCTTTTCATTTCAATCCAGCATACTTTGTAGTTTTCTATTGATTATGTTTGCAAGCATGCGTGATTTTGTTGAAAACCGATAATTATTTTACTCGAGCAAAACTATTAAAGAAAAGAAATTATAGAATAAACGGAATTACCGTTTTATCTTTGTGACAAGAACTCAAGCTTAAAATATCCAAAATGAAAAACTATTACATACTTCGATACACATTCATTTTCATATATTGAATTACATACAACAATAAACGGTACATTCCGCGAGTTTTATTCTGTGCCATTGAAAACGAAAGTTGAAAATGCGGGATATATTTACGAATAGCCGATATTTGGAGTTCGTTGTAAAAGTGTAATTTTATGCACTTTTAACTAAATTGGGACTAAGAAATGAGTTCCTTATAAGCGATAATTCCTTATAACCGTGTTCGCTATAACCGTACATTTTTATATTAAATTAAGAAGGGCAAAATTCGGGCCAAAATAAATTGTTCCTTATTACCGGAAGTTCGCTATAACCATGTTCGCTATAAGTGGAGTTTACTGTATAGTCTGTGTACTCAAAACATGTTTATTTTACCTTTACAAAGGGACTGTGTAGCAATTATTAATTTTGTCATATATCGATTGAGCATAGTACATCTTTAAGCACATTTTAGGGAGTTTTCATATAGACATATAGGCAAAATTAAAACTGTTCAACAGACTTTCTTTAAACTTGGCATGTTCTTAGAATTTGATAACAGAAACATTTTGAGCGAAAAAAAAATTGGGGTCACCTTTCTCGTTTTTTGAGTAATCTGCCCCTGAATCAGAATTTTCTACTTATTTGAGGTCATTTAAAGGGCAGATAATTTATACAAACGTAAATTAATTATTGTTTTTACCTCTGGAGTTTTTCTTTTTATTGTTGAATACAATACACAATTACATGCGATTTCTTATATCGTTTCTGTTAATTTTTTACAATGAAAATAAAGGTACTTTAAATCCATAAGAATAGGCCAATTTTTAAGAAAAAATGCACAGGTTAAGAGAAGAAGTGGGAAAAAAACTATCCACTCTATATTTGTTCTTGAAATTTTGCATATTGACTAAGACGAAGGTAGGCTTCATGAAAATAAGAAGAAAAAAATGTATTGTTTGCTTCATTGTAAATTATCTGCCCTTGAATTTAATGAAAAAGTTCAATTCGAGGGCAGATAACTAGAAAATGAGAATGGTGATCCAAATTTGTTTTCGTTTACAATGTTTCTGTTATCATATTCTAATAACATGCCAAGTTTAAAGAAATTCTATTGAAAAGTTTTAATTTGGCCTATATGTCTATATGAAAACTCCGGAAAACGTCTTTAACCATATTAAAGAATAATTGAAATTAAATGTGTGTCTATAGAACATAAATAAAGGGGTGGAGTCTTTTCTGCCTCTAAATGGATGGAGTCTTTTCTGCCTCTATCAGCTATCTGCTTTAAGTATATTCTAAGTAACTAGAAAGAGGTTTTGATAGCTTGTCTAAAGAACTATAGGTTATGTTCTGTTACTTGTATGTTATTTGGTGAAACATGTACTGATGATGAATGTTCCATGTCAAATAGCCCTACAGCATGAAAACACATCATACATGAAAACATTTTAACCAAGCAAATCACAAAAAACATGTGTATAGTAAATATCATGTACATTTCCCTTCACCTAAATCAACATTACAGTCTAGTCCTAGAATCAACAAATTGTCAAATAAAACATCACAAATGTATGATAAGATGATAGTGAACTTCTTCGTTGTTGGACATTCTGACATAATCTAAAACAGCAGATTTATTGTGATTGAGATTTACCTAAGACTTAAGCCTGCCATGAGTAACATATACTTAAGTATATGATGGCTGTTTCAAGAATACTTGGGCCTAAAATTTAATGTAACAAGTTAATGTAATATCAAGTTTAATGTTATACCAAATTAAATGTTATATCAAGTTAATGCTATATACTATCATCTAAGGATGTTGACTGTCATCTTAATTCATACTTGATTTGAGCCGCGTCATGACAAAACCAACATAATGGGTTTGCAACCAGCATCGATCCAGACCAGCCTGCGCATCGGCGCAGTCTGATCAGGATCCATGCTGTTCGCTATCAGTTTCTCTACTTGTTATAGACTTTGTAAGCGAACAGCATGGATCCTGATCAGACTGCGCGGATGTGCAGGCTGGTCTGGATCCATGCTGGTCGCAAACCCATTATGTTGGTTTTGTCATGACACGGCTCATTTTATGCATTAAAACACACAGTGTTATTATTTACCACATGTTAGGACCAAACATTTCTAATAAAGAAATTACATCAATGTGAGATAATTAAACTTTATATGTAAGGGTTGAACAATCATAGTGTCTGTTAATATATAAGATGAAACCTAAATCAAGCCAATCTGGATGACTTAGAGAAAAAAAAAAAAAGGACTTTCTTCAAAAACAGACTTTAAGGGTCCATTTCTTTTGTCATTTTCTGTAGCTGAATAAGGTCCATATTTTTTTGTTAACAACTCAACACACTGATTTTCTTTTTACAGTTTATTGATTATGGCCCCTAAACCTAGCTTTGTTGCTCAAATAGAATAACACTATAAAATATGCCAATGTGGTATTTAAGCTGTTTTGATATTTTCATATAATTTTTAAAAACATATGAGCCACGCCATGACAAAACCAACATAGTGCGTTTGCAACCAGCATGGATCCAGACCAGCCTTCGCATCCGCACAGTCTGAGCAGGATCCATGCTGTTCGCTTACAAACCGTATAACAAGTAGAGAACTGAACTGCATGGATCCTGATCAGACTGCGTGGATGCGCAGGCTGGTCTGGATCCATGCTGGTCGCAAACCAATTATGTTGGTTTTGTCATGACGCGGCTCAAATAATCTCTCATGAACTGACATAATAGAACATAATCTGCAATTTCATCTATACTTATTTTTTTGTTTTTAATGATCTGTAGGGATCTAGATCCTCTATCTAGATTTTAATATGTAACTTAGGTAAATATATTTATAAACAAAGTAAATCTTTAGTCATCCACATATTAAAGTACATGTACATAAATGAAATTAGTAGTAGTTAATTAGTTATAAAAATATTAGATATTAAGTCTGACTACCAATAAATTAGTCTAGAGTTTTAGATTTACATTATTAACAAGCTACACACATTTCTGTTTACTGTTAGATAAGTTACAGCTATTAAAATATTGTCTGAGTAGAACCAAACTTAAAGAAATAATGAGATAAAGAAACAAATTTACCTGGGCATAACTGTCATTAACAACTGGGAAGTTCTTAACTTGTGTTACACGTGTTGTAAAGTTAAGTATGGCTGAGAGAGTCTCGGAATTGGGTGCTGGCTTCAGACACAAAATAGCATGAGATTTACAGTTCCCACCTAACTCGTCCTTTAGCAGTCGTGTCAGCTTAGAGTCACTGAAATACACATGTAAACAAATCCGAGATGTGCTTAATATACATGTATATACATACAATCTGTGCAATAAAAAATGCTTTCCTTAGCTTTCATCAGAAAAAAGTTGATGTTTATAAAGTAACAAATACATGTATATAGTAAAACCATTTTAACAAAATTGTAACAAGAGAAAAGAAAAATAACATGTAGGTAATGTTAAAGGAGAGACACATAATGCATAACAAATATAGATAATTTGATAGGAATAAAAAATCTTGTACAAAACACATGGATCATATCAATCCTTAATACACTGCCACAACCAAAATTGATTAACCTCTGTCAATATTATAGAGTCAGGTCAGTCTGTCTATCTTGCTTTATTGCTGGCAGCTATAGTTTTGTATTTTGATACTGAAATACCTTAAAACTTAAAATGGACCATTCCAAACAGACAGCTGGACAAGTCCATTTTAGAAACATCTAGAAGGTTAAGGATAAAAGACTTAACTACACAGTACCTATAGTTGATAACTCTGTCAGGGAATGGGTTTGAAGACAGTGATGTTACCACCTGGTTTAGGGCAATCAGAGCTTTACTCAGAGCTGGTCCTTCCCTTTGACGTAGTTGGTTAGGATCGTCAGAAAGCTTTTCAAGGCCAGGTAACTCAACCAGAGTAAAACGAGATTTGTTTGGAGATGGATTTTCTCCCACTAACTGTAAAAGACAAATCAATTTCAATAGATTTTTACTATAACACTTCTGTTTCTTTAACTTTATTAAAACAGCCTTACTGATATTTTTTATCTGAAATGATTTAATCATAATTAAACATAAATGCCAGAAGGACAGTGCAATATATTAACAAACGTTTTACTCCTATACTATAAACAAGAACTGTCGGAGGACAGTAACGCTCGACTATTCGAAAATTTGTCACAAGGGTGTTTCATTGAGTATAATAATGCTTACCTATATGAATACATAAAATTGTCCGAAAAGGTACAAACTCTTCAAGTTTCAATACATTCCCTTCAGTAGTTATGGAGATACAAGCTTACATGCAAAAACTTAACCAAGAATTCATGAGTCGAAAAAGGGGCATAATTATGCAAAAAAGCAAATCAGAGTAATGGGACTTGTACCAATCATCTTAGATAATCACAGAGACCAAGTGTGTGAAGTTTCAATCCATTCCCTCTAGTAGTAATGGAGATACCAGCTTACACGCAAAAACTTAACCAAGAATTTCTAAGTCGAAAAAGGGGCATAATTATGTTAAAAAGCAAATAAGATTATGGACTTGTGCCAATCATCTTAGATAATCACAGAGAAACAAGTGTGTGAAGTTTCATTCAATTCCCTTCAGTAGTTATGGAGATACCAGCTTACATGCAAAAACTTAACCAAGAATTTCTAAGTCGAAAAAGGGGCATAATTATGTAAAAAAGCAAATCAGAGTTATGGGACTTGTGGCAATTATCTTAGATAATCACAGAGAACAAGTGTGTGAAGTTTCAATCCATTCCCTTCAGTAGTTATGGAGATACCAGCTTACACACAAAAACTTAACCAAGAATTTCTAAGTCCAAAAAGGGGCACAATTATGTAAAAAAGCAAATCAGAGTTATGGGACTTGTGCTAATCATCTTATATAATCACAGAGAACAAGTGTGTGAAGTTTCAATCCATTCCCTTCAGTAGTTAAGGAGATACCAGCTTACATACAAAAACTTAACCAAGAATTTCTAAGTTGAAAAAGGGGCATAATTATGAAAAAAAGCAAATCAGAGTTATGGGACTTGTGCCAATCATCTTAGATAATCACAGAGAACAAGTGTGTGAAGTTTCAATCCATTCCCTTCAGTAGTTAAGGAGATACCAGCTTACATACAAAAACTTAACCACAGGGACGCTGACGCCGACAAATGGGTGACTGCATTAGCTCGATTATTCTGCGAATAGTCGAGCTAAAAATCAGTAGATAGCAACCAAATCAAACTTTTCATGCATTTAAGCATTTACTTTCATATCAAACATGATTCTTAACTTTCATTCTTCTGGTGGGGATAGATTCTACCCATGCAACCAGTGCTAATCAATACCAGCTGGCACACCCATGCTGTCTAATCATGGTTTGCACTTTTTTTAATTCAGTCAGTTGGTATCTTAAAATTTACCCTAACAATTGATGAATGGTTCTGTCAAGATAAGTCCATAAAAGATATTTACTGTGGTAAGGGTTAATTAATCATGTCTTTTTTAAGTTGTGCAACCTTTTTTGCATCAGAAATTTATTATTCTGGACAGACATATAAACAGACAGCAATATACCATATTATAGCCCTAAAATAACATCATCTTCTAAAACATTAACACTTATAAAAAATGTTTCAAACAACAGAACAACCACAAATAAATACATTAATATATATCTTTCTTGTAATGATCCATTATACTTGAAACTTTAATGTATTTTTATCAAAGTCTTTGAAAGTCATGCTGTCTCTCCTGGCGAAAATTATTTTAAAACCTTATTACATTACTATACTTAAAATGTACAATAATTTTCTATCAATATATCTGAGAATATTTGAAATGTTAATGATACATGTATTTTAATAAAGACTTACCTTATAACCCACTTTTACCTTAACTCACTCAAACCCCAAAACTACACATGAATGTATTTTACATATAACATAAACTGATTTGATATTCTGTATATTGATTAAGGTGATTGACTGAAATCTATCAAGTGAATAAACTGAATTAATTTCCTCACTCAGTGACATTAAAATGTTTATAAAAGTTTTATATAGATACCTGAACCCTAACAACAAGTAAAATGTTATTAAACAATGTTTAACATTATCAAAAGCATGCAAATGACTTAAAATGAGAACATTGTAACAATGAAATGTTGAACAAAAATCAGAAAGAGTTCAAGTAGAATAAAGAAAACTTTAAAAAATTAAAAAAAAAAAAAACAAAAAAAAACTGAAATTTTAAAATTTATTTTTTTAAATAAACAAATAAAAAAGTTACCAGTGGACTTAGAAATTTTGCTTTCTGCAAAAACAATGTAAATAAAATCATGTAATGTAAATCATAAAAATCTTGTTTACTTTTTTTCTATATAAATCAAATTTAATTCCTTTCTAAGTCCAAAATTTTAACAAAATGTTCACTACCTTATTTTATCAATACAACAAAAATCAATACAGAAGTTATCAGTGTATAAACAGTCACATAAGAAGTTATCAAAATACCAACGTTACCTTGTAAAATACACTGATTAATTCTGCCAACAACTTGATGCATTTATACATCAACATAAAATAACCTACACTATCAAATTGAAAGTCTTTTAAAAGCAAGATTCAAATGGAAATTAAACAATTCTTTGTTAACAATTAAAGAGAGGCAGCCATTGAGTGGTCTGTAAACAAGAATTACTATATTTGTAAAAGGAAATTTGTTCATTTGTAAATGCTCCTTTAATATCAAAAGGTATTAGGAGAAGAATTTTTATATGAAAATATGGACCTTTTGTTATATCATATCACAATAATAATTCTATATTATAACGCTTCTATAAAAAAAATACACAATGGCAAACCTGAATAATAAAGATTGAAAAATCAATTAAAAAAATATGGTGTTATGAAAACAAAACAATAAAAGTCCATTTTTATAATTTTTAACCAAAAAATGAAAAAATGAAAATAAAAAATTAACATATATATTACATCAAAATAAGAAGAAAATGGAGAAATACAACACGTCAACACCTGAGCTAGTTTAGTTCTAAGCAACCTTCATCATCACATATATACGAGGGTTGTTCAAAAAGTAATAGGACTGCAGCTCTACTGTTCACATTTTTAAATTTAGGTACACAATTTTACATGAGACAAATATCGGAACATGTTCTCTATATACAGTGAAAAAATCAAAACAAAATGTAAACAAATGAAATTTCTGTGAAATTTTCAAATGACAAGGGGTACGAAACGCGGCGCACGCTAACAATACAATAATTGACGTTCATGCATCGTAAAATAAATCGAAATTGTAATAGCGTCATTCTTTCTGAAAGTAGTCTCCCCAGTCTCTAGGTGTATGAGTCATGTAACTTTTACTTTGCCTCATATGTGGAGATGAAGCAAGAAAAAAAGCGATCACATTCTCGTTCCACTGTTTCAAAAAAAACAAAATAAAATAAATGCCCGATAGCCGGCCATTCACCGGGTTTTCTCGTCTTTTTGAGTAACCATGGAACTCAATAGGACTGAAAATGTTAAAGCAAAAGCAATTTATTTTATTTATTTACTCGTGTCATTGTATGTTTTTAGAACAATATGATTATATACAGAACAATAAAGATAATTCTCAATTGAAAAGTATCTTTTTCTACTTAGCACAGTCTATCGTTTATTAAAACAAGTTTTCGGGAAACACTACTAATTTTTACCGTTAACTATTACATTAATTTATTGATTACACGTATATCTAGTTAATTACAATAAAATAGTGTTGATAACAAATGTCTTATTTACAATCATTTGGTTAAAACTGAATAAGTAGTCCCGAAGCAGATACAAACAACGATAAACAGTTCGCGTACCGTTTACCGTGGATTTTTTTGTAGCGTTTTTGCAATTGACGTCACTAACGTCCCGTCAATTTTCAACTTTCATCCTCGCCCTTTCTCGTTAGTGATCTTGTTTTTGCAGTTTTTGAATTGCTTGTGCCAGCTGAAAACAAGTGTCCTGATGGCAGGATAATTTTCCTTTGTTTATTTAATCATTTTGTGTGTATCTGAATGATTATAGTCAATCTGTTGGCAAAATTTAACGATGGCACACATTTTCTGTTTGTTAACAAATGTCATATTTATACATCTAACGCTATGACCGCTGCTGTTCAAAACTTAATTAATAGGCCATTTCATGTCCGAATGACGTCAAATTTGGACATAATGTCACATTAATATATTTCAACTTATTGATGGAATACAGGGGAAAACAAATAGTTATTCATGAATAAATAAGAAGTAGAACTTAGCTCCAATAACTATATTTATGTGCTGCGCCGGGTGCGTGTTACCATGGTTATTCAATAGCAAAGGAAAAGCGCGTTTTGCACAATATATTAAAAAACTTATGTTTGATTTGTAGAAAACATTTTACGATTGCTGTACATATGAAAATATTCTAAATTGAATGAAATTTGAGTATGCAAGACTCCCAGTCCTATTACTTTTTGAACAACCCAAGTATAAGAGGGACAAGTGGACACAGAATATTTACAATTATAGGCCTATAAAATACAATACATGTAGTAAAGAGTAGAAAGATTAAACATGGCAGACAGTTTATCATGCATAATAGATATTATTCTAAAAGACTGACAAAAATTGTAAAATTGGAATAAAATGATCACTTTAGACAGGTTTTTTGTTCACCTGTATAATTTAAATGCAGTTATGAAAATAAAGTTGATATAAAAATAAAAATATCTTACCCTTGTTGGCTCTCAAATAAAGGTATAAAATGCACAATAAAAGAAATGAACATAGCAGCCAGTTTTGAAAGAATAGAAACAAGATATGACTTTACTTTATCATACATACATCAGAAAGACTTGTATTTCTGTCTATTGTTCAAAGCCAACTCTCTGTGACTTATGGTAATAAACAATGATTTCAAAAGCTTTCAGTAATCAAATCAAGGGAAATAATCAACTTCTTCGAAAGGATATTGCAGGAAAGTAGTAATGTCCCTTGTTATAAGACCACAAAGCTGCAAATATTTGGATTCTATTACAAATCTGACCATATTTCATATGTCTAAAAATATCCAATTGTTGAAAATGCAAAAAAGAAGCTCATACAAAATCTGAACATTAATGGACCTACTGGGCCCAAGAGTTGGAACAGTCTGTTAGCAATTTAAAAGATTTAAATGTAAAAATACTAAAATTTAAATGTGGCTAAATGTATACAGCCTGGGTGTTTGTGTAGACAAGTCTGGCTTAATACTGGGCAGGTGGCAATGGTTTGTATTTGTTTAAGGCACATTTACACTCAAAAATGAGTCTACTTTTTCTTAAAAATTTAATATGTGTTTATTCCCTTTTAATAATGAATTTAGAGCACCTATGGCAATTATCACCTGAGTAAAGTATTGCTGAATGTTATACAATTAGTCATAAAAGTAGAGAAATTGAAACAAAATGGTATTTTAACAAAATACTTATTAATTACTATCACTGTATTTAATTCCAGTAAAAAACAAAAAAACAAAACAAAAGAAGCAAAAGATGGTTCAGTTTTATAGCCAATAAAAGTATTTAGCAATTGAAACAAGACACCAAAAAAAATAAGAGGGTTTTGAGAAATTAATTTACATCACTTTGAGACTAAATCACCTTTTAAGGGCCATTACCATTACACCATTTACCACACTTGTAAGCCATGGTTCTCAGTTCACAATATATGATGAGTAGCTCATACAAAATTGAACAGTTTACACACAGTAAGGTATGGTATATCATTTTCTTAAAACATCTTTGTTGATGGTGTTTCAAATCACTTCAGTAAACACATGTATGTGTATTTCATTTAAGATTTTTATTTTCATACAATAGAATGGATTTAAAGGAACTGCACTGAGGCCTAAAAGTCTAAAACCATAAGATTTGAAATTCTTACATAGATCAGTTAGGGCACTTAAAACAGAAAGATATGCAAAAGATTATTTAGAAATACATTCTGAAATAAATTGAAAATAAAATTTTTATGCTTACCCAGATTTGAATGAAAAGCGTTGTAACTCTTTCTAATTTTGGGTAATTTTTCTTGATTTCAATAATTATTTTAAAGCAAGCAAATGATCTGAAATTTTGCACACAAGTTATTGATCTAAGCCTACATCTGATGAAAAATTAATCTCAAAACATTATTTCTAGTCCTGTCATGTCAAAAAAACCTCAGTGGAGTCCATTTAACATACAAGAGAAGGGATTTCAAAAAGCTGAATGAAACCCTTTGATGTTGACATTGTTTCACGAGAAAATCCGAAAAAAAAAGTTGTGCATTTTTTTAAAAATACAGTGAATCTGTCACAAGGAGCTTTTCATGAACTTTGATGGTTAGTGAGTTGAATATAAAATCAATTCCAAACATTAATAGGCCTACATACATCCCATCTTGTTGACAAATCTGTAAAAGAAGCAAAATTTTCCCTAATTGACTAATCAATGTATGAAATTTTTCCCTTAAAAAAACCAACTTGAAGGGGTTAAAGGGGCCCCTACATTCCTTTACAACTTTCGCTCCCTTTTCCTGAAACCCCCACAAAAAACGCTGGGCGTTCTAAAACAAATAGAGGGACTGAAATACCATACAACAAAACAAACTTTTTAAAAAAAACTTTTTTTTTCTTGTTAAAAAAATTTTGGGAAAAAAATGTCCCTCGGAACATTTTAATCACAACAAAAAATTTTCATAAGAATTGCAACTCCCCGGTTTATTGAGTATGTACATAGGGATAATGAAAAAGTCAACATCACTCACGCCCCCTAGCACCGGGTTGAGCGGTACTCAATTCTCAACACTTTATAGGTGGATCAATTTATCCGAAGGGCCGAAAAAAAATAAAACCTTTAAAAGAATATGGGGACTTTTAATCTGCCACAAGACTTGACACCCGTTTTGGTTTTAACAAAGAAAAAGTAATGTTATGGTTGTTGAGGTGTTGGTAATTTTCACACCAGATCATGGCAATAAGCCACATTGAATTTACCAGACCACACTTCAGCCATCGCATCATTCCTGGGCAGGTTGTCAAGCAGTTTTACAAAACTAGTTGCCTTAAATTCCGAGTGAAACTGATAATTTCTGGACATGCAACAGCAGAAATACAGTGTGAATGACTTCAGAAAGGATATCATAATCAATCACAAAAAAGTGGCCTGCACCGTCCGGGAATCAAACGTGGTTCACCGATTCACAGTCCAATACTCTACCTATTGAGCTAACCAGATGGTTGCCAAGTAATGTTACACTCTGGTAAATGCACTTTTATTACTGCATGTTTGTTAACTCACTTTTCATTGGATAATTATGACGTTTATATAAACTATATATAGAGCTGCTGTCATTTTTCAAAATTCCCAAAAAAAGAAAGTTTGCTGTATTGTTACAAAGGCTCTGGTTTATATATAAACAACCATTTATAGGGTTATATAACCCGACAAAAATCTTTATAACTATAATCAATACATACCTTCACATAAGTTCCTTTTTCTGCTGTATCACCAAGTTCCAGGTAAGCACTATTGTGGCCAGGCACCTGCTGTAAATCTTTAATTAGTTCATTATACACTTCAAACATCTCTAAGGAGACGATGGGTTTGTCACGTTTTACACGACGACTATCTGCCATAAAACGGTCTGCAAACAAACAAACAAAAATGATCCTTTTATTATCAAACTTATCATCTATTAATCTAGAAATAAATAATATAATTATCTAATTCTTAATAACTTATTGTTAGAGCAATCTTTTTTTTCTTCCAAATTAAAAAACTGTCACTCAATTTATATGAATTAATAGTAACAACAAATTGATGCCAAATATTCTAAAATAAAGGAAAAGAAAAATATAGAGAAATGTAGGTAAAACATTCATGCCAAGAAACAAAACAAAAAAAAACGAAACAGATAAAGATATAAAAAATAAAATGTTTTCTAGGTTTTTTTTTATTAAATGACAGTACATTTTTTTTTGTATTATGACATGCCAGCTTATTTTGTTATTATATTCAACTTCATGCATCTATTATAACATTCAAGCAGCTGTCATTAAAGACGTTTTCCGGAGTTTTCATATAGACATATAGGCAAAATTAAAACTGTTCAATAGAATTTCTTTAAGCTTGGCATGTTATTAGAATATGATAACAGAAACGGTAAAAAAATTGGGGTCACTGTTCCCATTTTTGAGTTATCTGCTCCAGAATCAGAATTTTGTAGACCCCAATTTTTTTTCCGTTTCTGTTATCATATTCTAATAACATGATGCTTCCCCTTCAGAATATATGATAACATATTGGTTTTAGCTAAATAATATACCGGTATCCACTATTAAGTACACAGGAGATTTATGAAAACATGTACTTATAGCTTACCTCCGTTAAGTCTCGAGAACAGTGTATCAAATATCATAGGTACAATCCCTGCCCTTGACGTTCCCTCGCCAGCTAGCGTGTATGTCTTTCCAGACCCGCTCTCTCCCATCACCATCAGACACACATTAAATCCAGCCAATAAAAAGTCAATAAGTTCATCAACACTACTTCTGAACAAATCAAGGTTAGAGGCATCCTGACGATGTAAGGCTTTAAAACTGAAATAATATTGGATATGGTGTATGATTATATTTAAAAAAAAAATTACAAAAGTTTTTGTAGTTAAAGGCCCATTAAAGCCCCACAAATGCTACCATTTTTATTTCTCAAACAGATTTTATTTTTGGAGTTCTGTTACAATTTCCAAAACTGCTTATTGACGCTTATATACTTTCTAAATCATATTTTGCTTTTTTTCTGCTTTTTTGCAATTATTACAGTTATAGTGTCTTAGTATTTTGTATGGAAGTCCAAAAGTGAAATACTACTTTGTTTATATTTTTTTACCTTTATGGCAAATTGTTTCACTTTCAGCGCTACTTTCTTCAGGTGACAATAAGCATTTCACATATGTTAAATCAATAATTGAAACATCTTATCTTGGATACACAAAGTATTTAATCTATGCAAATCTAAACTTAAATGTGTGGTGAAAATTTTCAGCCTGTAACATTTAGCAATTTATAAAAGTTCCTGACTTTACTAATGACATAACTGTTAATGATGTGTTTCCATGGTAATTTACATATGAATTTATAATCAAATTTACTGAGCAACTCTTACTTGAGATATGGTCCTCTATGTGTTGCAGCTAACCTCTGACCTTCTATCACCAAGTTTTCTGCACCTTCAGCCCTTAAACTTGGCCGCACCCGACCAAACACTCCAATATTCATTGTAATCTGTGGCTTTGTCTTTATGAGCCTATATCTTCATCTATGAAACTGAAACAAAAAATAAGAAGCCACTTCTGAGGTTACTTCCAGGAAAAGATACCAGTTACAGGTATATAGTTTGCTGATGTGATATATAGAGGATATTTGTTTGTTTGAGGATATTTCATCGAGTGGGCTTTAAAAACAGTATTCTCACTTGTGGCTACGCCACTCCTGAGAATACTGTTTTTAAAGTTCACGAGATGAAATAAAATTACATCTTACACAACAAACAAACAAATTTTGTTTTTATTTTATGCTTAAAAAAGAGTTAAAACGGAATTTCTTTGATATTATCTTTAATATTAAAATCTGTTTTCCCCTCTGATAGCCACTATTATGTACATGTATTAGTCGAATTTCTCATAAAAATACAAGAAGTCTTGGGCTGAAAAAAGTTTGACAATCAATGTTAAATGGCGATGATATTATTCATTTTATTGAAAAAAATATGAATGGTCGCTTGTTTTAATAATATAAACAAAGAATTATAGTAGGAGAAAAAGTCAACCATCCATCCATATTTCTGTTACTTACCTGGCTTTGTAAAATGTAAGCGGCAGCCATTTTTAAAAGTTGTATATTTCACGGGAGGAAAATAATTGTGTTTGATTCAGAGGGATATCATTTGGCTTTTGTTAGACATACACCTTTTTAAATGAAAGAAAACTTATTTGAGGATTGTAACAGACAATAAATAAGTGTTGACAGAAGAGTAAGCATTTGAAAAGCGGTTAGGAAATTGGAAAACTTGGAAAGTTGAAAGGCTCGGAGCCTAACGAACGCTGGGTTATTAACTTATTCTTCCGGCTGATGGCTGTCAATGCTTTTCAAGTTTTCATAAAGCATACGGCAGTTATTGCTCGTACGATACTTAATTATGCCCAAATGTCATCAAGTGCAGTTTTGCATGTGAGAGAAATGTTTTTTTTCAGACTGTAAAAATGATACAAAAAAATACTAAGAGACGATATTTGGTGATTGGTAATTTGAATGAATAGAAGTAAGTTTTCTTCTTTTTATTACTTTGACATTTAAGTTATTTATAAATTTCAGCTTTGCTTTTCTCTGAACAGCCTGACATTGTCAGAATTGTCAGCAAAAATAAAATTGAGGTACCACATGGGGAAAATCTTAAGAAAGTAGTTTCGTCATTGAAAAGTGTGAAATTATATTTTGATAATTTTCACTGTGAAATTATCAAATATAATTTTCACGGATAAATCAGTAATCCACTGAAAAGCATAAAATAAAACACTAATACCTCCTGTGTACAGATAAGTAGGAAATGTGATGAAAACCTGTTCAACTATCAGAATTTTCACCTATATAATAGTATATTACTATATTAAATAATTCTATGTCTTTAATAAATAAAATATCATGCATACAAGCAAAAAATTTTTATGAAAAATCAGTCTGACATAACAACATTGTATAATTATAATGGGTTATACAGGGAAGTCAAAGCCTGGGGCCGCAAAGCTTGCCCGGCTATAGACTACACGTAGCCAATAATAGCCAATCGCAACTTTTCAAATTACAAGATAACAATAAAAGCTGAGCGATTCTGATTGAAAACGGATGCGTAGACTGGTTCCCAGCGCATTTCTATGGGGACCATAATAGGACAGAGAACAGTGTCTATTCTAGGACGCGCGATTGCGCGATTCACGCTAGTATTTCAGAGATCGAATTCAAAATCATGTGCGTGAAAATCGCGCATCTATAAAAAAAGTTAATAAAACCGTAAAACTTCCATCCCACATTATATTTGGTTGTTTTGTTTACATTTACACCAAAAACCGAAGGGAGGTAACTGTAAGCTAATTATAATAATTAAGTACCGTATGGTATTGGTTACGTGAGTTGACGGAAATTAACGGAATGTTCCGCATCGACCGGAACTAGTGTGCTAGGTCTGATAGTTGGGCGCCATTTTAGTGTAGTAAATAATCAAGAAAAATGAGGCAATTCCTAGCTTGGCTACGATCTAGATGTGAAAGATAGGTCGATTATTTGTATTGCCAATCCCTTTATAATCAATCGCGGCAGTTCTGTAATAATATGTTTTCATTTAAAAATTAAGGGGGGACAACTTCTGCTGCCTTAAATAAATATTATCGTTTTAATTATTTCATCGGTTGAACGCCTCACTGTAAACTTAATGCAGACGATTTAACATTGGCAGTTTATATTGGCACCCCTTGATTTTGAAAATCGCCCCCTTTTTTTAAATAGAGGGGGGAAAATCACCCCTATTTTTCAATTCCTAGAATAGACACTGCAGAGAACCAGAATAAACGGAAGCAGTGCACTAAATACCGAATGGCACTTTTATAACAGAAAATGTAAATTAAAAATGAACGATTATTTTAACAAACTTCCCCATTCATAGGCTTTGCCTAATTTCATATTATATAATGTACAGGAACTACATTTGTACATACATGTACTACACTTCATACAAAAGAATGGATAATTTCGGTACCTCATATGAGGCCTCATAACTAAAGGGTTATACTACGTTTAGAGCTGAACATAATGGAATTTCCATAATTTGTGTAACGAGCCAGAGATAGATGTTAATTTATGTCTCTGGACGAGCCGAATATTGATGTGTAACATTCATTTTTTTTTTGGTAAGTGATGGTAATAAAAAATAATTTTTAAGTAACAACGATTTTTGTACGGGAACTGCTCGTATGCTAGCACAGTAGTCTTATGGGTTAGGGTTAAAGATTAAAAAAAGTGCAAAAAAATACAAATTTTAGTTCTGAAAAATACACAGGGTTCTAATCCAAGAGATTGTCCCGATTCAATCGTCGCATCTCTAAACCACTGAAGATTTAAAATACAACTCATAGATCTATAAAAATACACCAGATGTTTAAAAATAAAACTTGATATTAATACCAGAAAGCATCATTGTTTACATTGGTTTCCACCACATCATTTACAAATGAAGAGTACTCGTTACTGCGTAATATTTTCTAACCATGCAACCAGCAAGGTATGATAACACTAAATGTTCGGTCACTTATTATTCGAATGGGGAGAGCTGTTTTGCGACTCGTTTTTGCTCAATACAGGGAAGAGCGTTTTTGCAAACTCCGCCCAAACGGTAATGAAGCGCGGAAGAAAATGATAGAATAAACTATATTCTAACAGTTTAGAAAAATCGAAGCACATCATTAGTCCTGTTAGTTAAGATAACCTAATACTTGAAAATCTGGATCAATCACAAATTTGTTTGCATTTTTGGATTGTTTAAAACAATAAATTTGTAGTAGTGGCACAGCAGTAGCAGTAGGAAACGTGAATTTAGCAGTAGTAGTGGCACAGCAGTAGCAGTAGGAAACTTGAAGTAAGCAGTAGTAGTGGCACAGCTGTAGCAGTAGGAAACGTGAAGTTAGCAGTAGTAGTGGCACAGCGGTAGCAGTAGGAAACGTGAAGTTAGCAGTAGTAGTGGCACAGCAGTAGCAGTAGGAAACGTGAGGTTAGCAGTAGTAGTGGCACAGCAGTAGCAGTAGGAAACGTGAAGTTAGCAGTAGTAGTGGCACAGCAGTAGCAGTAGGAAACGTGAAGTAAGCAGTAACAGTAGCGCAGCAATAGCAAAATTATAAAACGTGAAATTGGCAGTAGCAGTAGCACAGCAGTAGCAGTAACAAGTGAAATTGGCAGTATCAGTAGCACAGCAGCAGAGACATAGATAACATAGTTATCTATGTCTCTGACAGCAGTTAGCAATAGCACAGCAGTAGCAATAGCACATAAATAGCTGAGCAGTGACATGAATAATATATTTTCAACAATCATTTAGCTTTTACATGTATTACAACTCCACAATATGACGATTTTCAGTGTACATTTTGTTATTCAACATCAATTACTAAAAAATAACACTTACGGTATTTAGAAAACCATTCATTCTAAATTATAGAGACATGTTTTAGAAAGAAAAAAGACAATTTTATATAAATTGTTTCATCAGATATGTAATTGTATTTTTATAGAAATTTTAATTTTACAATCGAAGATCGTTTGCTTTTGTAATGCTGGCTGAATACTTCTGAATACTTCATATAATTGATTTCATGAACGAACATAACATTGTAATTTATCATTAAATGATGTGTATATGATGTATATCTTTTCTCCACGACGAAGGTACGTTACTTACATTTAATATATAGATATAATTTTCTATGTTTTCATCCTTACATGATATTTTCTGTGGTTGATAGTCATGATATTTTCTGTGGTTGGTAGTATTAATCGGGTTTCTCCCCCCCCCCCCCCTGTAAATCAGCGAGTACAGACCGTTGGTCAATGTACATGTAAACATGTACACCGAACAACAAATTCAAACATTCAAATATATACATGGTGAAAATTCTTTTTTTTCTGAGAAGCATGTAAATTAACAAGAGTGTCTGTACTTATTTTCAGAGGTACAATTAGTATAGCATTTTTATGTTGATATATACACTGATGCGAATATATATGCAAATATATCAGATGTGGTGATTTCCAAATAACTGGTTTCTTTACATTAAAGTAGATTGGATAGAATAGGATGGTGCCAATTAAAAATGATATTCTGATGCTAAAATATTAATAATATCACATAGAGATTGGGGCTAATAAGCAAGACAGATTACGAAATTTCACAAAATACAGCGTTCTGCTTACTGTCTATTGTTTGATGTGCATATTTTATAGCAAAAATATCAATACAGTACATTACCTGTAGGAAATTAGCAGTAGCTGTGAGCAGATGCAGTAGTAAACTTATAAAACGTGAAGTTGGCAGTAGCACAGCAGTAGCAGTAGCAAAATACATATGTAATAATTGTGCGTTCATAACAAACAAAATAGAATATAACGGAATGTAACGTAACGCAACGTAACATAAGACAAAAAACGTAACATTTACATACTTTTCAAATCACATGCAATTTATAGTCAATCTTGTAATACAAATAAGCAGATATTTTGCTGAGTTATTTGTTTTCATAGTTTTAACATAGCGTACTTATACGTAATCCAAAAAACAGTATATTTACAAATTTAACAAAAATATAAAGCTTACTAACTCAAATATATATTACTTACTAACTGACAAATAAATAGCATTATAAATTCGTTTATATCAATATTGTAAAATTTGATAGAAAACAGTTAAGTTAACGTTGCACCCTCAACTAAGCAGACATGACATAAACATTATCAAGATAGTATAACCAGTGTACGCACTAAGCACATTTGTTATAGGGGTTATCTCCTATTTACCATTGGATAGCGGAAAGTGCAGACGATGATCATATAATTTAAGTCATCTCAATGACATGCCAATTTATTAATTGTTATAGTATTTGTTATAGCCAAAATTATTTCAATAACATCTTTATTTTAATGTTTTGATATTTTACTTAAATTCGTCCTTGAATAATTTTATGTGTGAGTAATATGTTTGAGTAAAGTATATACATGATTTATTTGGTTCGATATGCTTCATAAAAATAGATAAATAATAACATATACAAATAAGGGACGTTCACTCTGAATCTCATATTTGTAAAATAGAGAGAAATAGAATCCCAAAAGAACGTGCAAAACGGAAAATAAAAATGTTACAGGCTTGCTTTGATTGAGCCTGTTCGTCATCAGTGGACTGTAGTGTACTGGAAAATGCAATCTACCGTCCACGCCCAAGCAGAAAATTCAACATTTAACATGAAATCATAAAAAATTTGAATTTTGAAACATCCGAAGATGTGTTTGTCAGGCGTTTTTCATGGAATCTTTAATATGACATGTTAATGCCATTCCATGAAAAGCGGCATATGGATAAGAATGTGTATGTCTTAAACGAAGAAAACAATGGGAGAATCTAATAGATTGGAATTTTGAATTTGTTCCATGTATATCAAAGATGTGCTGTCAAAAGACAAATTGAAAAAAGCAAGCAATATATTCTTATGGTGATTAATCTGTATCCAAGTAAGAAATACTAGCTAGAACCACCTAACTAGCAAACAAGCTTAAAGAAATAACTTAAAGTATCATAAACACAACAATTATGTCATGTCATCAATGACACGGAAATATAACATCTCTTATTGTATGTACTGGTCGACTTTAAATCAAACTTCGGGAAAAATACACTCGACCCGATTACATATATAAAAGAAATGTCCAAAATTATCGATAAGGTACATGCCAACAGAAATAAAGAGAAAAAAAAATATTGACTCCTATTGGATATAAAATAATTTCAGGGCTTCCACTAGTGGAATTTTGGGAGTCATTTACTCCTTCAGTCTGGCTTAATTGTGACTTCCAAAATCTAATACCTCTCCTTCTGTACCTATATAATGTGACTTCCAATATCAGAGATTTTGATGTCCTTCATTCATTAGATAGTTGGCTATTCTAATTAACATTTAGACAACAAATAACACAACATTTATTATAATCACACTTGAGGCAACTTTAAAATAACTCAATATTGTTCTTATTCAAAAGATTTTTGACATGTGATCAAAACAGGGTTTTTCAAATTCTATTTGAAAGACCATGGAAAAAAAACAAACAACAAAAACAACAACAACTACAAAACAACAGGACAATAGGAGCTGTTGATAAAATTCTATGTGTCCTGTACGTATAGCCAATTATTTCACTCGTAAATCTGTATAAAACATTTAATATCATTATGTTTACAACTAAATTGCACTATTTTGAAGTAAAAAAAATCAATAAAATTTATTATGATTTTTAAAAAAAAGAGATGAATAAATTTTTATGTCACTAAACTAAATGAACAAGTGAACAATAAAAGTTGGCCTTTTTGTTTTGTTTTTCTTTTAAATCTTATAATTGCCTGCAATGATATTTTTACAAATCAGAGTCTTGAAATTTATATCTACTGAATATTCAAACATGTATACGGTCGAAAAAAAAATTCTATACACATATTCATATACACGTAATTAATACTATATAGTACTCCCTGCAGATATCGTGTTCTCGGCGATATCGCGGCAATTCGAACATGTGCTCATTGAATAAGAAACGCCACTTATAAACATAGCATATTTGACAATAACTTCGATACGTTCAAGTAATGATGCAACAGTCGTTACTTATTACCAGTAAAATAAGTCAGTGAAAAACCGCCTAAAAATCCCTTTCCATCCTGTTAAATATTAAGTAGCGCGGTATCCAGGGGCACCACACAAAACTTGGGAGTACATGTATACATTTATATCTTTATCTGCAATATTGCAATAGTCAGACTCTATAATATGCAAAAATAAACAAAGAAAGGGCTCTATAGAAAGACATTTTGCCAGATGTCTCTAAATGTCGGTCCGTCGGGAACATTACGTAGTCAATGCATGTCCAAAAACAAATAAGAAGTCTGTAAGTGTAAGGGAATACGTAAATATTGCAGACGATCTTATGGATTAAAGAAACATAAGACCAACACAATCGTGTAAATAATGATATTACTGCCTAAATCAGGAAATATATGATCAAGAAGTTTGCGAAAATATTGTGATCTCCAAGCATTTTTTTCACTGTATCTCTCTTGGTATAAAATTACTGTTTGCGCCATGTAATCGCTCTCTTTTAGTTCAAACAATATTCTTTTTAACAGAACATTTAACTCTTTACAAACCTCTTATTTCGAATGATGATATAAGGTAATTAACTACTAGTTGATGAGGAAAATGTTGCTTTTATGATGTAAAATGTGGATTATATTACCCCAAATTCAGAAACATTCCGCCAACCCTTTTTTATTAAAACACTTGTTTTAATACAAAGTTGACCACGGACAGAGAAAAGGAAGAAAACCAAACATTACAATAATCGTTCTGTAAAGTTATTATAAGTAGAAAGCAATGCGTAATTTATTATATCTCATATGATCGTCCGTTTGGTATTTAATAAATCTGCATGTTAAATATTGAAAATTCTTGCATTTGTGTTATCTGTTTAGCATCAAATGTTCAGCATCTCCAAAAATGCCGAGTCGACAGAGAAACTGTTGTTAATTACCATAGTACGACATGGTATGACGAGGTATGATCAAAAAGGTCTCGGCCCGATATACTTCTAGCCACTACACTGACATTTACACACGTTATGTCGATACCTTATTGAAGATAACTGACCGAGTTACTTGCGGTTTTACACAGATTAAGTAACATAAAACACACTTTGATCAGTAAAGGGGTGTGTCATTTAGACCAAATGAAGAAAAGTGAAATCAGAGCCGTCATTATGTACCTCTGTAAGAAAGGGATCCTTGAAGACTGCATGGATACACTTGGTAAGGAGTCCCCTTCCTATAACACTGTGAAATCAAAGCACAGAAGGCGCTGAATTTGTTTGGGTCTCAGAATGTCAGAAAGGTGAAGGTTGTGAGATTATAAACCAATATGTTTTTGTATAGTGCAACCAATGCTTTTCATCGTTTTAATTGTAGTAAATTGGCTATAAGACTAATTGCAACACTGATATTCAATTCAATGTTTATTTGACTTAAACAATTTGAAAAAAAATGAGTTGCCTTAACTGGGATTTGAACTCCAGACCTCTCGCTTTTATTAAGCGAGCGCGCAAACCCCTCGGCCACAGTGAAGTTATTATTATGTTAACGGCCTGAAGAAAACCATATTATTCTAAATTAGGGTTTGTAACCCTTATTATTTCGAAGCTTACTGTTGTTTAACACAGATGTAAATAATCATGGAGCTTACTATAAGCATGTATATCTATAAAGAATAAAACAATATTAAAAATATTTACGCAGTGATCTCCCCTGAATTTTTTCGGCGTTAGTGTACATATAAAGGGAAGTAACCGCTTCAAAATAGCGGACTACTTTCGGCATTTGCAATTCACAGCATCAGGGTCTGAAATTTCGCTACCATTATTTGTTTGGTCTGACGGCCCATACAAATAAAAATAGGCTGCTGAATTTAAGAGGGACAAAGTGAGCATTGGAGATGATGAGCGGCCTGGGCGGCCAAAAGAGGCCAGGCCACCAACGACGAAACTGCAGAAGCTGTGCACGATCTGGTCATGTGCGACAGAAGGCGAGACCTGCGAAGCATTGCATAAGCTTTGATTAAGTTCAGGCAATTCTGACTGATGTCTATGGCATGTCAAAGGTTTCCGTTAGATGGGTCCCCAGACTGTTGATTGACGACCAGAAACGGACCAGGCTTGACATTTCAAGATATCTTTTGTCTTGCTACGAGAATTAACCTGATTTTATCTACCGGATCGTAACTCAGGATGAAACATGGGTCCATCACTTCGATTCAGAATAAAAACAAACAAACAGAGCATGCAGTGGAACCCTGGCCACCCCCTCCGAAGAAATTCAAGAGGGTGCCATCAGCAGGGAAGATGATGGCTTCAATTATTTTGGGATAGTCAGGGGATAATCATGATTAACTATCTTGAGCAAGGTCGTACCATAAACGGTACGTACTATGCAGACAAATTGAGACGTCTGCGTCAATAAATCGCGCGTAAAAGGAGGGGCAAACTGACTCAAGGCGTTCTGCTACTGCACTACAATGCATCAGCTCACACATCCCAAGTTGCGATGGCTGCTGTGACTTGACCCCCTTTAACTTCTACCTGTTTCGGAAACTGAAAACCAACCTTCGTGGCAGACGTTTTGGAAGCAATGAATGTGTCATGGCGGCGGTCAATGAGAAACAAATAAGAGTGTTCTATTTTGAAGGGTGAAACAAGTTGGAGCACAAGTGGGCAAAGTGTATTGGTGTAAAGGGCAATTATATTGAAAAGTAAGACTATTAGTTGGGTTCTCTGACTACGGGAAAGTACATCGTGCCAATAACTTTTTGATCAATCATCGTACATGAGAATAGTCCTATGATCAGATTGGAGATTGCAACTGGAGACGAAATGAATAATGTCTTCAAACTCTCCACACTTACTAACAGGATCTTCAGTTTGATTACTCTTACACTATAATTTAGAAAGCTGCATTAGGTTCTGCGCCGTGTTTGTAGTATTTGTAACCGTTAAGAGGCATGATAACAAAAGGTACTAAACTAGAAATATATGAAAGGGGTGTTTTGTAGTCTAACAAAATTAATTCATATTACAAACATTATGTTTTTTGAGGGTTCCAAAACCAGTTTCAGTTAAACTCCTGTATTGTACATGGCTCCTTATATAGTAGAAGCTGTATATGCTCCAATTAGTTCCATTTCAGGGTCGACATAAATTAAAATAGTTCTGATTAAAGAGCGATATACTGTATCAATAAACCCTGCCGATACTTCAATGCTTTGCATAATATTAATGCTCCTCCAAGCTTCGTATTTAATTTTATTTATTTGTTTTGCCCAAGATCCAGTTTTAAAAAATATAGTCTTAGATGTTTGCGAGATTAAGCTTCAGAATATTTGATAGTTTTCCATGAAGCAGAAATATTTATCTTGTTGCAACAATATCTGAAACATTGCTGTTCCTTAGCTCAACTATGAACAAAATGTATAATCTTAGTCACTTATAATTCTGTTTAGAATGGCCATATACTTTTTGCTATATAATGTCAATATGACAATGGAAAATACTTTTATAATGTAAGTTTGACAAGGGTGCATAAATATGGAAGTTTAATTTGTCTTTGTCTACCAGAACGCTTTTATATGATATACATATTTTATTCCACGAGTAGTAATCTATAATATCTGACAATCTATTTTGAAGGAAGGAATTTATTAATATTGTCGGAAAGAAATGCTACAGCAAATGTCAGAAAATATACTTGTCGATTATCTTACTGTACTTTAATTCTTTCAGATTGAGGAAAGCATCGTTGTAAATAAGCTATGGAATAGATTTAAACGACAAGTATAAATTGCCTTAGCAAAATCTAACGGGTTTTAACGCTTAGATAACATTTTTAGATCCACAAATGGCATGAATCCAGTATGATATAATTCTTTCTGCATTATTCTACGCTTAAATGATTGGGATATAATGACGTTATTTAATCAAATCTCTAGAGAAATTCAATTTCGCAGTAGATCCATCCATACAACTACGTCAACGGAAGTGAATTCTTCCTCGCTGTGGGTGTTCTAATAGTCTTTTTTCTTTGGAATTTAAGCTGCGATTGTCAGTAGTGACAATCAATATGTGAGAATAAAAGAGACAGTTTTCTATTGTAAGACACTTTATGCTCTTTTAGGAGATTGTAGCTGCGAATAAACTTAAACCATCGTAGCTTTATATCTCTCTAATGTAAGTTAAAATTAAATAATGTGTTTTCCTGATGCAGCCTTGCTTTTATACAGAATTATATTGTTGTAGAGATATGATAAATTCTTATAAGCACTTATCATTTTTCGGAACGTTTATTTCTAATTTCGCGAAGGAATACGGAAATGTTGCATTCTATACTTTTATTTTTTTTACCTTTTGTATAATTAAAAGAATGTTGTTTCGTTACTTCAAAAATATTGGGAGATCACCAAGAGCAAAGTTAATATTTCTCCGCGTTAAACTATTACTGTTGTCTTCGGTTTATTCTTGCCTTAGATGACGTGATATAATTATTTGGTTTGCACTAGTCAGTCACTACATAACTGATTTAAATGATTTAAATGTATGAATAGAATTCTAGTGTAATGAACAACAAAACAACATATTACTTAAGATGAGATCAGACTATTAATTCACTTAATTCACACTGCAAGACTACAATAGTTGATATTGTATCATTATATAAGAAAAAATGACAAAAATCGGTTTCTTTTTCCGACTGTTGTTCCAAAGGCTTCGAAAAGAGTAATGTGTGATTATACAGTGTTATCTGAGTCTACTGAGATGTTAATAATTCATATAGCTGGCAATTTCTTTCCGAAATTATAGCAGGGTTAGTCACGTGCGTTTTTCATCATCGGCGGTCCTTTGCTACTGGGTTTGCTTGTGGCTACGTTCGGTGAACGTCATCTTTCTTTGTTAATATTTGTCCTCATATTTCCGTGACAATACTAGAAGTTGTCATTGTATTATGATGGTGGAAGGATTTGGTTAAGGATCATTCATTTATAAATGTTTTATGTTTTGAGGATTGAGCGCCCACAAATTATAAGAGATATTTCAGATATATGATAGTAACCTCAAAATAGATGTAAAAGAACACAGTTTGAAGTTAGTTCATGTTTAATCTATTTTTATTTGTATTCGGACTTTTTTCATTGTGAATTTGATTTACACCAGAATTAAAATTCCGTTCAGTGCAAAGTTTTTGCATTCTTTTTAAATTCCTGATAAATACAATCACTTTTTATCAGTCATTTGTTCAATTTTCTTTTTCTTTATATATGGTATCATATTCTATTATGTGCTAGCGCATTTGACTGGTGTGTACTTCAAAATAAATACAGTATTGTGCTAAACAATACTCAACAAGTCATAGTATAGTCATAGTGCACAATTTTGTTCTCCTTTTTAAGAAAACAATGCTTTCTTATTATGAGAAGATATACTCTTTCTTACACGACACATTTTTGGGATGAAAGTATAATTGTAAGGAGAGTTTTTAGGAGAGTAGCAGTCGCAATTGAAATCAAGCATATAGCAAAAAATGCTAATCTATACTCTTGTTCATTTTGTGTTTTCACTGGTCAAATGGCTTTTACACTGAGGTTTTAAATCGCTAACTTATCTGTCCTCTTGCTAATAGCAGCTGCAATCATTTCTTTTTATCACATATTCCGGTCTATGGTTGTAGATTTAGTAAGCAATGTCCCGTCTTATAAATTTTTATCCTTTGTCAAATATCTGCTGAATGTGTTTCATGAACAAACATTTTGTCCATTTTCTCCTTGATTATTAACAAATAACCCAACGAGATACTTTACCACTAGAAAAAAAACTGATGCCACATGCATAGTTATTTATAAGATTACAATAAAACATGACTAGCTTAAGGAAACGTCGTGAAAATTATCAATCAGCAGGGAAATCAGCTAATTATTTACGTCAAGGATTCTCCGGTTTAAAAATGTTCATGACGTTTAAGGAAAACTAACGTTGTGAAGATCAGACACACGCATTTTATTGAATAGAGTGTTGACTGTAGCAGCAACGGTTATATGAACTTTAAATAAAACTTAATAAAATCATGACATAGGGAGGAATACTTTTTGTACATTAAACAAATAACTATTTTTCATCATGACCGTCTTTATCATAGTTTATATAATAATAATTATAATCATAATGATATCTTTATTTTAAGAAATTAACACATAAGGATATACAAGCGTAAAAAAACAAACAAACAAAAAAACCCCATATTTTAAGTATGGCCTTCTAAACAATATGTAAAATACACACTATAAATAAAATCATGAAATATAAGATCACTACGAAATAAATCGATATGTTGCATAACTTTACTATATTGTCTATATAACATACCGCTTCGGGTTATATCTAAACCAATTAATATATAATTAAGACAGGCTTTATTTCCAAATTGTACGTAATACTATAAAGGCTCCATTAAAATGCATTCCCGACAAAGATTAAATGTAGCAGTATTAAAACACAGGTTAACACAATCATGCTGTGTGTCTTGCATATATACAATCTTTAATTTAAATACAAACCAGTTTATATCCGCTGTACTTAAATAAAATAACACAAAAATACAAATTCATAAGATCCCAAATATTGTTCAATAGGCATTAAATGAAGTCTATATCATGCAAAGATAATAAGAGAATCAATGCTATAACTAGGCATCTTGTAAAGTCGGGTCCATAGGGACATCAAACGTAGTCATACCCAAAACAGTTTAGAAGTCTGAACTGAAGCTCTGTCGTAGATTATGCAAATATTGCAAACGTTTTATTTCCAAAACATACATACCGAAAAGAATATACATATGCAATCCTTTAACCGTTCAAAATTGTCTGGTGTTCAGAGTCCCTGGAAAAGGAATATATACCGAGTAACTTGCTATTTGCTGGAGTTGATAGTGTGATTCATAGAAGAGTTTACATTTTAAGATGAACAATAAGAGTCTTCAGTCTCAACATGCTTGCAATTATGTTTTGATAAAAATGCTATCTGTCATTCAGTGGTGGGTTTGCAATGTATATGTAAATCAGTTTGCTATCAAAACTTTAGGAAAACTTGCAGTTCTTGTATCCACAGATTATACAATCCACTCGTTGATTATAAAATAGTTTAGTTGGATAAGAACTGAGATTTGCTGTATTTGCTTCATCTCAGTTACTTCCTTCAGTGACAATTTGTTACAAAATGTGTCAGCGTAATGTAAAACATATCTGTTGCAGGAGAAATATATCATTTCTAGAGGCTACTATTGAAAGTGAATTTAAGGCTTCGAATGATATTAGTTATCTTATAAACCTGTTATTATTAATGTGTTGATCGCATGACCTATATTTAGAAAGTTTGGGTGTTTAATGTTTGTAGAAATCAACTTTGAACTATGAAGTTTACTTACATCATTTGTTCGTAAAATTATAGACAAAATAAATTATACGTCATGTACTATACATGTATATTAGACAATTCATAGATATCCATTTTAGCACACTTTAGTGTACATGTATACGTTATAGCGCGGATATGTTTTTAAAACTTTATATAAGCCTTAATTTCATATTTTGTAGATTAATTTAAATAATGCATCTCTATAGGTGTATGTCAAAAAGTATATAGCTATAAAAAGGATAATAAATTACAGTATCAAATAATTCTTCGAGAAGAAATTTCACACAAATTGTGAAACTGCGTGCAAATGACTTGTAACACGCAACAATAAAAGCAGATGAAATTAGAACGTTTCCTTAGTTTTTGTTTATTACTCCTTTTAATTATAAAACTGCATTGTATTTTTTTCATCTGGCGAATATCGATAAAATGCCCCAGGAGAAATAGAGGATATTAAATGAGTGTAGGTTCCTTACTAAATTTATTAAACGAGTTGAGCAGAATCTTACATTGAGAGCCACTGACGAGTATAATATTGTTTTATTCAACTAGTTCAATAAATTTAGTATTGAAACTACACGAGTATAATGTTCCAGTTAATTTTTTTATTAAACGTGTGATACATTTAGTTATTAAGCTGTACACATATAATGTTTTACTTATCACATACTGAAAATAAAAACAGTTTACAGTAGAAAATATATATTTCATTGACACTGTGTTTGTATTTCGTATATCACGTAACGTCAAAATACATGTATGTCCGTGCAATAGCGTTAGATTACGGATTACGCAAAAACTACACATGAATGTGAAGTTGTCCCCTTTTCTCTCGAAACAATACTATTGTTTTTTACAAATAAACCATGGAAACATGGGATTCAAATCATTATATGTAGGGTCATGACATCTTTATATTGCCTATGTAATGTAACAGAAATGACTGTTGTTATCTGTTTTTAATGGCTCACAAATTCAAATCATTTGTAATATTTGTATTATTTCATTTGCAGGTAAAAGGACACTGGGTATTAATAAATCTACATGTCACGTAAACTACAATATTTTTTGCAATTTCAATAACCAATTTATTATCTAAAACACTAGACGTTTTTGCACGCGAATCTGTACTGAATTATTCAAATTCAAATTCAAATTTGATTATTAAGGAAAACTTGTGTTTTTTTTAGATAACAGGGGCTTGTAATGCGTTATGTGGATATCGTCAGCAGAAATATTAATATACTTGTGTATCGGATCTGAATGTATATCTAAACATCTTTGTCTATTTTTTTTTGCCAGGACTTTTGACTTTTCTTAGAGTACATGTGTATATGGAACTCATTAATGTATCATGGAAATAATATGATTGTCGAATTGGGGATCTTTAAACGGAAACATATTATTGAATTGCTAATTATAGAAAACAACCTGTCTTTATGAAAAAAATATTCGAGTTCAAGAATTTGAAAAAAGTAAACTCATCACACGGGAAACAATGAACGCCATATGTTGTCAGCGATATAATATTCCAAGACAAAATAAACAAGACACTCAAGAACATATACAAACAAAAAAAGACGTTTAAAACAACTAATTTAATTGATTGTTATAGGCTTGTTATATTGATCAAGGAATTTAAGATTTCTGGTGAAAGTGCAGGTGTAAGGGCTGATGATATTTACGGATGTAAACCACGCATTCCAGAATTCATTGGGGATTACGATATGAAGGATAGTTTCAATTGTAATTAAATAGGCCTGTATTATAGAGCTCCTCCTGACAAAATGTTGTCAATAAAAGGATCACTGACAAAAGGGTCGGAAGTGTCTGAGGAATGAATAACATTGATGTTTACATGTAGCCCACTTGGTGAAAAACTGAAATCACTTGATTCTTGTTTGCCGACCGAAGATGACAGTGAACAATGGGAAATGGAAATTGTAGAATCATTTCGGACATATGAGAAAAGTGAGGACGATAGTGGAGATTTAGACTGTGAAATATGTGAAACTCCCTTGCCTAAAAGTGAAATGAGTTTAGAAGAGGTGCCCCAAACTCTTATGAAGATAAAAACTTTCTTTGCTTTGGAAAAGTCACTGATCTGATGGATTGTGTTCTTCAGCTACAAACTATGATGCCAGACACATTTGTTAAAGCCAAGTGAATGCTCAATAGAACTGTAAACTAGCACAAAATTTACAAAATAATAAGTTAGAAATGAACTTATTTTGTTGTCATTGCTATTCTTGTACTATCATAAACTTAGATAAAAGAAAACAGACGACCATTTAGAAGTACATTTACAAACATATTGTAATGATAAAAAATGTCTGTGTATAAAACCTCTGTAAACCGGAATGCTCTGAGTTTTTTTTTAACTGTACCAACAAAAAATAAACGTAACCACCAACTTATTTAGTTGCCAGGATAGGTTCGTTATTCCCCCAAGGAAATGTTACTGCAGATGACAGGAAAAACTACTTTGCGATTACCTCACTGAGTGTTATTCCGGTTCTGAAGTTGTCTGGAGTATAATAAGTAAGTCTGCACTTTTCTGAGAAAAGAATAAAATCATTTAACAAATGTTGTGAAAAACATGCAACGGAAAAGATTTAAAGAAGAAAGCAAATTTCCTTAGCAAAGACTTTAACACTTTTATGACGCTAATTTTACATTAATTCAGCCAATCATGTTGCATTATATCGAGAAATAACGGCGTATATCAATCAATTCTGACGAGAAATTTAATTTAACTGCAGACTCAACCACGACAACGGAAGTAAATTTTATCTCGCTGTTGGTGGTCTGATAAATCTTTTCTCTTCTGTTGAAAAGGCACAGCAAAATGTGTTTGTATCATTATCCTTCAATGGAGACCTTTTATTTTTTTGAAGGAAGTGACGAGAAAAAAGTCTGGAATTAACTTCTATGATCTTAATTTGTAATCATGAATATTGTGTGACAAGTATCAAATGTATTTTTTCCTCCCGATACAGACTATAAAGTTAAACATTATTATCATTTTGAAATAGATTGAGTACAAAAATCTTTTTTGAGTTTTTTTGATGTTTTTCAGTTTCACATGAAAAAATTGATATTCATTTACATTCACCCATTTTACAATTATTGTACGATATAAAGATTGTTGTTGTTTCGTCATCTTATGAGATCAAAATTCACATTCTTTTTCTTAACCTGCCAAGATGTGGGAACATCTCAATACAACGTTGTTTTCTAAGCACATGTTTTAGTTTGTACTCAATAACAGCGATAACTTGATATAAGACAATATTTTCATCAGCAAAGTTTTCGGAAAGAAATAGAACATATTTCAATCTTTTCACATCGCTTTAATTGCAAGCATATTCCTGACTTGGTGAAGTGAAGTCACTTTAAAGCCGATTGTTAAATAAGTTTATGTTTGAGCTAAGGTATTAATTATTAAATAGTGGCATGACACACCAACATATCAGTTTAAAGATCAAGCATAAGTATGGAACGCCGTGACTGTCTTATGTAATCAATGTTTTTGTTATCTTGTGAAACGATGATATTATTTTGTCGTTTGAGCATGTTATCATGTGCAATTTACATCATGTCTTGTCAAATGAACATGCTGACTTGTACAAACAGCATGTTAACTTGTCAAACTATTATGATGACATGTGCAGACAACATGCTATCTTGTCAAAGTATCGTGATGACTTGTGCAAACAACATGTTAACTTGTCAAAGTATAATAATGACTTGTGCAAATGACATGGTAACTTGTCAAAATGTAATGATGACTTGTGCAAACGTCATGTGAACTTGTCAAATTATTGTGCTGACATGTGCAAACAGCATGTTAACTTGTCAAAATGTCATGATGACTTGTGCAAACGCCATGTTAACTTGTCAAAGTATAATGATGACTTGTGAATAGGACATGTTAACTTGTCGAACTATCGTGATGACATGTGTAAGGTATTATGAGCATGTCATCATGATACTTTGACAAGTTAACATGTTGTCTGCACATGTCATAATGATTATTTGACAAGTTAACATGCTGTTTGAACAAGTCAGCATTGTCTTTAGACAAGATATGATGTAAATTGCACATGTTTATATGCTTAAATGACAAAATAATATCATCATTTCAGAAGATAGCAAAAACATTGATAGCATAAGACAGTCACGGCGTTCCATACATAAGTGTCAATATTATGGTTGAGACTTGACCGCCTACTTGAATTAATTTAGTTGCTATGCAACAATACATTTTATGCTCCGAAACATGCATGCAAAACTTTCATATTTTTATATACTTCAACAGCTTTTATGAAAGAAGTTTATGTTGTACTTTGACGTCAGTAAGTTAAGTTTAAACTTTCAACTGTACATTTTAAAAACGTTAGCGTAAAGTTACGAAAAGACGTACGAAAAACTTACGTAATGTAAGTAAAACGGACAATACCTATTTCTTATTTTACAATAAAATTATTTCTGGATAAGAGAGATTTTTATCTCATTAAAATGGATTATCAGTTTATCACCGATCAAATTTTTAAATAATTACCAGATGACATATTTTTTAAATTTTTTTATGGAAATGTAGTTATGATGAAATGATTACAAACGGAAAATATTACTGTACGTTATAAGTAATGCTTAAATATCAAACAGATAGAGAACTTTACTTTGTTTGTTTGTTTATTTTAGGTTCAAATGTGCAATGAATAATTTGCAAAATGTGCAAATTGCAGGATTTACTTTTGAGTGTTCAAATTGATGCTGAAATTGTACAAACAAGTCCAACTCTTTATTGTTTTTGAGTAACATTTATGCATGCATATCTATACTAATTTTCTCGCATTAATTTTCTGGTACAACCAAAAATTAGATACAGCAATGAATCATATAGAATAATATTTGATGCACATATTTTTTTCAAAGAGTTGACCTGGAACAGTGTTATGTTTGGAACACTAAGTGTCACAAAGTGAAAGTACGTTTGTAAAATATTGCATTATATTTTCACGCCGAACCTCATTTTTACTCTATATTCATTGATGTGAGATTGCATCATCTTTTGTTCAATTTAGAGTTTTCGGGTGAAATTATTATTTAGAGTATTTTTATGGTTTGCATAAATTTCCATGTATCAATTTAAACATTTTGCCGTTTATTTCACAAAAATCCTTTCAGTAATAAGAAAGTTACATTTTTGTTTTATTAACCAGATATATGTATTATGTCTGTATTTGAAGGACGGGCCTTTATTTTACATAACTATTTTTCCCGCCGTCCCAGCTTTATTTCGTGCAAATCGATTTTTCATGTTTAGCACGATCTGTTTTCCCGCTCAGTACTCAGTAGTTTGCTATATAATGACTAAATTTTAAGTGACATATTGCAATGCACTGGACGTTATACAGGTCACTATGACGGTGACAGACAAATTATATTTGTCATAAAATTACAGCTTGTACAAGGTAAATTTAATTTTCTAGTGATTTTGTTTCATAAATTTTTGCTATTTCGTAAAATACTATTCTCTTTTAGAATTATAGTTTATTTGATTCAGGTTTAGTTATTTGGCAGTAATTTATTGTTTTCTAAATTATCTAAATTTTTGCAGATTAAATTTTAAAAGCTCTTTTTATTCTAGTGTTTCGCTTTTGCAAATTTATACCGAGACATGTTAATTGATGTATGTTAATTGAAGTTTTAATTGTATTGTAATTGTATAGGAGCCGTGAATATTTTATAAGATATATATATATATATCTATTCATAAATAATTTATTATGGTTCTACCGTATTTGTGTAACTTTATGTAAAATGCTGCAGTATCGTAATGATTTGTTTCAATCAATTTAATTTACGTTATCATCTTACTTCATTTCATTTATCATCAGTTTTTTGTTATAAGTAAATACAAAGTAAATACAACGTATCAAAACTAACGTATCTCTAGAGAAGGATCTTCAGTGGCATGATTTTGGAAGACGTTTATTTATTGGTGGTTATTATGTGGCGTATATTTGAATATATTTGCAACGCAGTATTATGCGGATGTGATTGAATTTTTGTTCCACGGAATGTATGGTGTACTATAGTGGACATTTTGTTTATTCAAAGAAGCACGTTATTTTATTGGAAACCGACAAAGGTCGAGTCTTTTCCAAGGGACTTTATTATACCCTTATGTTTGATTATCATGGAACTTACCATGTTTTATACTTTGTAGCTTCTTATTTGAGGACACACCCGAAGATGACACGGGCCCTCCACACGTATGTCCATGGCTAAAGGGTGACGCATGCCCTTGTTCAGGATCCTATCAACTGTGCCAACACTGTAGGAAGTACAGTTACGCTTGATAAGATTTTATACAAGACGCCCGCCATTGTGACGAATTTTGTTCAACAACGCCACCACTTTATTGAAACATCATGACAGAAACTTTACGGGAGAAATAGACTGAGATACGTTGATAGTGTTTGTTTACGCAGTGACTTTTCATATATAATCATTTTTCATTTACATGTATAAATATTCATTTCTTGTAAATAAATTTGTATATATTTTCTGTTCTGAGTTGTTGGTTGTTTTAGATAGCAATTGTGGTCGGCCTGGTATCCCATCGTAGTCCCTATTGTGACACTAAGATGGGAATGAAATATTATAATTTAAGTATTTTGTGAAAATCCCTTCCTGCACCTGTTACGCGTTTTTCACATTATTTTCTGATTTGCTGAAAAAAAAATGAAACTCGATAAATACTACCAAGTACAGAAAATATTATATAAAAATGAAAATATCGGAAATTATATGTTTAATTATGCACCTATGCCCGAACTCAAAGTCGAATTTTGGTCGTTTAATAAAAATAGAAATCTCGTCCAGTTTGTAAAGTGGAAAAAAAGATAAATTACAACGTTATGGTTGGTCATAAAATCGATTATCTGGAGTATTCGACAAGCACTACGAAAGCAACCGATCTTCAATTGTAAATTTAATTTTTTTCTACAAATACAATTACATATCTGACGAAACAATAACATTGTCTACTATCTTTCGTTAACATGTCTCTATAAGTAAGAGTGACTGCTTTACTCGATCCAGTTAATTGTGATGTTTATTAGCAATTGATGTTGAATAACAAAATTAACACTGAAAATAGTCATAGAGTGGAAGTCGTAATACACGAATTGTTGATAATATATTATTCATGTCACTGCTCAGCTATTTCTGTACTAATGCTCTGCTGCGCTACTGCTACTGCTGCGCGACTGCTAACTTCACGTTTTATAATTTTGCTACTGCTACTACTGTGCTACTGCCAACTTCACGTTTTATAATGTTGCTGCTGCTACTGCTGTGCCACTGCTACTGCCAACTTCACGTTTTACAATTTTGTTGCTGCTACTACTGTGCCACTGCTACTGCCAACTTCACGTTTTACAATTTTGCTACTGCTACTGCTGTGCCAGTGCTACTGCCAACTTCACGTTTTATAATTTTGCTACTGCTACTTCTGTGCTACTGCTCCTGCTGTGCTACTACTACTGCTCTGCTACTGTTACTGCCAATTTCACGTTTTATAATTTTGCTACTGCTTCTGCTGTGCTACTTCTACAGCCAACTTTTTGCTACGGCTATTGCTACTACTCACTGCTACTGCTAACCTCATACCGGTTAAAATGTACATGACATCTTTGCAAATGAAATTTAATTCTGCTTTACATGACTCGTTTTTGCTAAAACACAGAGAAGCTTCTCATTATGAGGAGATATGACCCGCGTCATGACAAAACCAACATAGTGCGTTTGCGACCAGCAGGGATCCAGACCAGCCTGCGCATCAGCGCAGTCTGATTAGGATCCATACTGTTCGCTATCAGTTTCTCTACTTGTAATAGGGTTTGTAAGCGAACAGCATGGATCCTGATCAGACTGCGCGGATGCGCAGGCTGGTCTGGATCCATGATGGTCGCAAACGCACTATTTTGGTTTTGTCATGACGCGGCTCATATATTCTTTCTAACATGGTATATTTCTGGGATGAAAATATAATTTTTAAGAAAGTAGCAGTTGCAAATGATGTCAGACATATAACAAAAAGGTTATTTTGTCTGGTTAATTGAGTTTTGACACTGACGCTTGAAATTTGCTAACTATTCTTTCCTCTTGCTAATCGTAGCTGCAATCGTTTCTTATATCACATATTCCAGTCTATGCATGAAGAGTTTGTAAGCAATTTTCGGTCTTATAATGTTTTATCCTATGCCATATATCTCCCGAATGTGTTTCATGTATGAACAGTTTGTTTAACGCCTGGGAACATGCTATGTAATTTGACCATTTTCTTTGTGATTATTAACAAATAACCCAACGTGATACTTTACCACTAGAAAAAAAAACTGATGCCACATGCATAGTTATTTTTAAGATTACAATGAAACATGACTAGCTTAAGGAAACGTGGTGAAAATTATCAATCAGCAGGGAAATCAGCTAATTATTTAGCTCAAGGATTCTCCGGCTTTAAAATGTTCATGACGTTTAAGGAAAACTCATAACGTGCCGAAGATCAAATAGGTTTATTGTAGCAGCAACGTTTATATGAACCTTAAATACACGTAATAAAATAAATAATAATAATAATAATTAATAATAATATTTTTTTTATGTAGAGAAAGTAACACAGTCTACAATACATGTTGTTATCTATGACATATTTTCTTATTTATATTAGTTATCAATAATTTTCATAATTTCATGAGCAAAAAAGCAATATTCTTTATTCTTTCTTCATTTTGAGTTTTAATCAAATTACAAATATTATGGAATGTATAATCATGACTGTACCATGGAGATATATAACGTTGTCTTTGTTGGGAAAATCAGTAACAAGTTAAAAAAAAAATACATGAAATTCATCTTCGATAAAAGGATTGATATAATTTTGCAAACAGTGTTGGCAAGTTCGCTTATACCTAGGTATACCCAAATGTCGTCCAGTTTCTATATATAATTTATGACTAGAACATCTAAATCTCGATAAAGATTTTTTTTACATAAAATGACATATCAATAGATAAATATTTTTCAGGATTTAACATAGATTTGAAAAATTTATAGTTGTCACATCGGGGGGAATACTGAATTTATTCCATTCAATTTTGTGTTTTACAATCAATAATCCTTTCTTTAAATTGATGAATAAATAGATTAATATCCCAATTTCTTGACTAGGCCATATAAAACCAAACCCATAAATATATAATAAGTTTTTTTTACTGAAGTAGCCCAATTTTTCTTTCCAACACTATCTCGTCTAGTTAACACCAAATAACACTTTCTAGGATATCTCGCATACAAAGAAGTTTACACCAATATTTGATAATTTTTACATTTTAAACATCAAACATAAGACACAAACAGGTTCCACTAAGACGATTTAGCATTTTTCTATATAAGGATGTACCTTATATGGTGTACGAAATGGATCGATATGTGCCGGAAGTTTGCTATGTTACACAACTATGTTTCCGCATTGCACGTACAAAGGTTTTTTTCTTATATAGATGACATTATGTTAGTTATTTATGTATTTGATTTCCGACACTGTTTGGATATAATGTACAGTATTTTAACACAATTTAACAAAACGATCCAGCGTTTCTTGCATATACATATTCCATATATAATTCAAAAACAGTTAATATCTGCTATGACCAAATTAAATTACGCGAGTGAACATTATCCACTTATATAAAACTACATAAAGTAAGGTATCATTAATTTATTGATTATTTTTCTTGACATTTATTAAGTGAGAATGCATAAAAAGTTACAGTTACTTTACTCGCACGTATATCAAAAACATTCAATATAGATTTTAATATACATGTAATTTCTTTTATTATAGACAGACGTAAGACATGTTTGGAAGACAGTTTCGGCTTTCTATGTGGCTTTTATGCACATATGATTGATTAAGGTGTCTGTTTGGTTTGTTGCCCTTTTAAAAACTTTGTATTCATTTCTGTATATGTAAATTTATAAGTGCTTGCAACGACCAGAGTCTCAGGATTATGTATGAATACTTATGAACACAAATAAACACATTCATATGATCATAGATATTGTTTATATATGCATTAAAGCTGAAGTCTATCATGCAAAATTAATCAATAATATAAGTAGGAATCTTGTTAGGTCGGGTCCATTGGGAACACCAAACGTAGACATGCCCAAAAATATAGAAGACTGAAACGAAAACTCTGTCGTCGATTATGTAAATGTTGCAAAAACGTTTTATGGATAAAACAAACATTT